>NC_057809.1:438679995-438998377 GCF_018294505.1 Triticum aestivum
GGCCACCTCGAGGAAACTTGAGGTTTGGTTTTACTCATAGGATGTCTCATCCGGTGTTGCCCTGGGAACGAGATATGTGCAGCTCTTATCGGGATTGTCGGCACATCGGGCGGCTTTGCTGGTCTTGTTTTACCATTGTTGAAATGTCTTGTAACCAGGATTCTGAGTCTGATCGGGTCTTCCTGGGAGAAGGAATATCCTTCGTTGACCGTGATAGCTTATGATGGGCTAAGTTGGGACACCCCTACAGGGTTTGATCTTTCGAAAGCCATGCCCGCGGTTATGTGGTAGATGGGAATTTGTTAATATCCGGTTGTAGAGAACTTGAACCTTAACTTAATTAAAATGATCAACCGCGTGTGTAGCCGTGATGGTCCCTTCTCGGCGGAGTCCGGGAAGTGAACACGATTTCTTGTGGTATGTTTGTGCGTAAGTAGTTTTAGGATCACTTATTGATCTCTTCTAGCTTCTCGACCATTGCGTTGCTTCTCTTCTTGCTCTCTTTTGCGTATGTTAGCCACCATATATGCTTAGTGCTTGCTGCAGCTCCACCTCACTACCTTCTCCTACCCATGAGCTTAAATAGTCTTGATCTCGCGGGTGTGAAATTGTTGAGTCCTCGTGACTCATGGATACTTCCAAACCGTTGCAGGTGCCGACGATACCAGTGAAGATGACGCAACTGAGCTCAAGTGGGAGCTTGATGAAGATCGTGTTCGTTGTGTTGTTTCGTTTCCTGTTGATTAGTAGTGGAGCCCAGTTGGGACGATCGGGGATCTAACATTTGGGGTGGTCTTTCTTTATTTTGGTTCCGTAGTCGGACCTTGATTGTATTCTAGATGATGTATGATATATTTATGTATTGTGTGAAGTGGCGATTGTAAGACAACTCTTTATCCCTTTCTTATTCAGTACATGGGATATGTAAAGATTACCCCTCTTGCGACATGCCTACCATGCGGCTATGCCTCTAAGTCGTGCCCCGACACGTGGGAGATATAGCCGCATTGTGGGTGTTACACCCCTTGAGCTTTAGGGGGAGGTATTTGATGGCATGAAGATCATCGCCGCGGGCCATGTGAATATGGAGAATAAAGTCTTCAATCCATACCACAGGATCTGTGGTTCCATCATATGATTCGATATTCACGGGTTTGAACCCTTCTGAAAATTCATGTTCCATTACTTCATCAGTGAAGCAGAGGGGGTGTGCGACACCTCTATGTCGGGCCAGGTCATGACGTAGTTCGCATGGAGTCCGTCTGTGGTTTTCGGCTCGAACATAATTGTGCTTGACGTGTTCGGCTTGATAGCTGTCATCGCATGTCGAGGCACGCCCCCGTGATCCGTAGATCGATCTGGCCGGGCCTGCTTTATTCTTCAGGCCCTGCCGGACATGATACGTGTATCCCTGAGTAGCTTTGTCTCTGCCTTGATGGTAGGGTAGTGCGGGTTGGTTCTCGGCTTGGGTTGCCGCTTTGTCCCGACCATGTGGTGGTCGGTCAGCCGCATTGTGCGCTGATGGCATGGGCTCCAACGCCTCGTCATCGAATCGAGGTAGTAATTTGCGCTTCGGGTAACTTTTGAGTGGTCGCTTGAGGACATATTCCTCGGCTTCCAGGATGTTAGTCCATGTATCATTGAGCAGATCTTGATCATCTTGAAGGTGTTGCTGCTTCTTTTTCAGGCTCCTTGCCGTGGCTATTAGCCGGTGCTTGAAGAGCTCCTTCTTGAGAGGCTCCTCAGGCACGATGAAATCCTCGGTGCCGAGGCTCGCCTCATCCTCAGAGAGTGGAAGGTAATTACTGTCCTCCAAGTCTTCGTGCACGGCCTGTTCATCAGGGCTGACTCGCCCATCTTCCCGTTCAGCCTGTTCAGAAGTTGGCTCAACGGGGTCTTCATTGTCTCCGGCATTGTCTAGAGTATTGTTTTCTCCTGTGCCAATATTGCTATCTTTTTCATGGCGTGACTTAGAGCGGCACCGCTGTCGTCGGTGTTTTGGCTGTATCGCAGGGGTTTTATCTTCCACTGGGTCTTCTTTGTCATCGCCGCTAACTTCTTTGGGTGTGTCCAGCATGTACGCGTCGTAAGAGGAAGTGGCCGTCCAGCACCCGGTAAATGGCAGGTTTTGGGCCTGCTCCTCTTCGGCATATTCATCCATACCGTCGATGTCTCCGGAGTCGTAGTCGAGCATGTCGGTTAGATCTTCGACAATAGCTATTAAGTGGGGGGGTGGGTGGGAAGCGAAATTCCCCCGTCATCAGCCCCTAGTTCAAACCGGATATAATTTGGCTGTGAGTCCCCTGCTAAAGAGAGGGTTTTTAGTGAGTTTAGCACATCGCCTAGATGTGAGTGCTGGAAGATGTCCGCGGAACTGAATTCAACGATCAGCGCTGGGTAAGGCTCAACACAAGCGGATGCATGCAGTTCGGAGCCAATGACCGGAGATGAATCTGAGGGTCCGGTGATGCAAGTCCCGCTCGAGGTGGGGTCTGTGTGCGGCTCCAACGCCGCTGAGTCTGCGGCTTCTGTGGCGGGGTCAAGCCTCCCGTCTTCGAATGGCGCAAGCTGCTCCAGATCTAGGGCCAGAGCGCTTACAGGCGCAATCTCCTGGGTATAGTTCGATGACAGATCTAGGTCATGTTCATCGCAACGGCAGGGACCGGCTGCCATGGGCTCAAATCCGTCGAAGAGCAAGTCTCTGCGGATATCATCGATGTAGTTCAAGCTTCTGAACCTGACCTGACGGCCAAGGGCGTGGCTGTCGATCTATTCTAGATGGCCAAGCGAGTTGGCCCGTAGTGAGAAGCCTCCGAATACAAAGATCTGGCCAGGGAGAAATACACCCCCCCGGGCAATGTTGTTGTAGATGATGGATGGAGCCATCGAACCTTCTGATGACGGCACATTGGAACTCTCAATGAAAGCACCAATGTCGGTGTCAAAACCGGAGGATCTCGGGTAGGGGTCCCAAACTGTGCGTCGGATGTTGATGGTAACATGAGACAGGGGACACAATGTTTACCCAGGTTCAGGCCCTCTCTATGGAGGTAATACCCTACTTCCTGCTTGATTGATCTTGATCAATACGAGTATTACAAGAGTTGATCTACCACGAGATCGCAATGGCTAAAACCCTAGAAGTCTAGCCTATGTGATTATCCTTGTCCCTATGGACTAAACCCTCCGGTTTATATAGACACTGGAGGGAACTAGGGTTGTACAAAGTAGGTTACATAAAAAGGAAATAGTACATGCGGACGCCTAGATTGCCATCCACGCAAAGGAGAGTCCTATCCTGACACGGGAGAAAGTCTTCTATCTTGTATCTTCATGGCCCAATAGTCCGACCCATGTTCAATAGGCCGGACGCCCGAGGACCCCTTAGTCCAGGACTCCCTCACCCGCCGCGAGCCACAATACTCATCGGATTGCATACATCAGTATGTATTATTTCCAATAAGTTAGTTGCTTGCTCCATTGTTCCGAAGAACAGAGTTTTTGTCATCTTGCCCACGAGGCATGGTTCGCAAGCATCAAATGATTCATAATCAAGTGATTCCAAAAACCCTTCAACATGGAGTTTCTTCATGCGTTTTACACCAATATGACCTAAATGGCAGTGCCACATATAAGTTGCACTATCATTATTAACTTTGCATCTTTTGGCTTCAGTATTATGAATATGTGTATTACTTAGATCGAGATTCAATAAACCATTCACCTTGGGTCCATGACCTCAGAAGGTTTTATTCATGTAAACAAAATAACAATTATCCTTGACTTAAATGAATAACTGTATTGCAATAAACATGATCCAATCATATTATGCTCTACGCAAACACCAAATAACATTTATTTTAGGTTCAACAGTAACCCCGAAGGTAAAGGGAGTGTGCGATGGTGATGTTATCAACATTGGAATCACTTCCAACTCACATCATCACCTCGCCCTTAACTAGTCTCTGTTTATTTTGCAACTCCCATTTCGAGTTACTACTCTTAGTAACTGAACCAGTATCAAATACTGAGGTGTTGTTATAAACACTAGTAAAGTACACATCAATAACATGTATATCAAATATATACTTTTGTTCACTTTGTCATCATTCTTATTCGCCAAGTATCTAGGGCAGTTCCACTTCCAGTGACCATTTCCTTTGCAGTAGAAGCACTCAGTTCTAGGCTTGGGTCTAGCTTTGAGCTTCTTCATGGGAGTGGAAACTTGCTTGCCTTTCTTCTTTGAAGTTCCTCTTTCTTTCCCTGCGCCCTTTTCTTGAAACTAGTGGTCTTGTTAACCATCAACACTTGATGCTATTTCTTGATTTCTACCTTCACTGATTTCAGCATCGCGAAGAGCTTGGGAATTACTTTCGTCATCCCTTGCATATTATAGTTCATCACTAAGTTCTAGTAACTTGGTGATAGTGACTAGAGAACTTTATCAATTACTATCTTATCTAGAAGATTAACTCCCACTTGATTCAAGCAATTGTAGTACCCAGACAATCTGAGCACATGCTCACTGGTTGAGCTATTCTCCTCCACCTTGTAGGCAAAGTACTGTCAGAGGTCTCATACCTCTCGACGCAGGCATGAGTATGAAATACCAATTTCAACTCTTAGAACATCTTATATGTTCCATGGCGTTCAAAACGTTTTTGAAGTACCGGTTCTAAGCCGTAAAGCATGGTGCACTAAACTATTAAGTAGTCATCATACCGAGCTTTGTCAAACGTTCATAACATGTGCATCTGCTCCTGCAATAGGTTTGTCACCTAGCGATGCATCAAGGACATAATTCTTCTGTGCAGCAATGAGGATAATCCTCAGACCACGGACCCAGCCTGCATCATTGCTACTATCATCTTTCAACTTATTTTTCTCTAGGAACATATCAAAACATAAACGGGGAGCTACATCGCAAGCTATTGATCTACAACATAGATATGCAAAAACTATCAGGACTAAGTTCATGATCAATTAAGTTCAATTAATCATATTACTTAAGAACTCCCACTTAGATAGACATCCCTCTAATCATCTAAGCGATCACATGATCCATATCAACTAAACCATGTCCGATCATCATGTGAGATGGAGTAGTTTTCAATGGTGAACATCTCTATGCTGATCATATCTACTATATGATTCACGTTCGACCTTTCGGTCTCAGTGTTCCAAGGCCATATCTGCATATGCTAGACTCGTCAAGTTTAACCCGAGTATTCTGCATGTGCAAAACTGGCTTGCACCCATTATATGTGAACGTAGAGCTTATCACACCCGATCATCACATGGTGTCTCAGCACGAAGAACTATCGCGACGGTGCATACTTAGGGAGAACACTTATACCTTGAAATTTTAGTAAGGGATCATCTTATAAAGCTACCGTTGTACTGAGCAAAATAAGATGCATAAAATATAAACATCACATGCAATCAAAATATGTGACATGATATGGCCATCATCATCTTGTGCCTTTGATCTCCATCTCCAAAGTTCCGTCATGATCTCCATTGTTACCGACATGACACCATGATATCCATCATCTTGATCTTTATCAACGTGTCGTCACATGGTCGTCTCACCAACTATTGCTTTTGCAAATATTGCTATTGCATAGCGATAAAGTAAAGCAATTATATGGCGCTTGCATCTTATGCAATAAAGAGACAACCATAAGGCTCTTGCTAGTTGCCGATAACTTTAACAAAACATGATCATCTCATACAACAATTTATATCTCATCACGTCTTGACCATATCACATCAGAACATGCCCTACAAAAACAAGTTAGACATCCTCTACTTTGTTGTTGCAAGTTTTACGTGGCTGCTACAGGCTGAGCAAGAACCGTTCTTACCTACGCATCAAAAACCACAACGTAATATAGTGGTTGCTTCTTGATCTTCAGAAAGAAACTTGTTCATCGAAACAAATTCAACTAAAGTTGGAGAAACAGACACCCACTAGCCACCTGTGTGCGAAGCACGGCAGTAGAACCAGTCTCGCATAAGCGTACACGTAATGTCGGTCTGGGCCACTTCATCCAACAATACCGCCGAATCAAGAATCAACTAGTAACGGTAAGCAATATGTATATACTCACGCCCACAACTCCTTTGTGTTCTAGTCGTGCATATAACATCTACGCATAGACCTGGCTCGGATGCCACTGTTGGGGAATGTAGTAATTTAAAAAAAATTCCTACGCACACACAAGATCATGGTGATGCATAGCAACAAGAGGGGAGAGTGTTGTCTACGTACCCTCGTAGACCGTAAGCGGAAGAGTTATGACAACGCGGTTGATGTAGTCGTACGTCTTCACGATCGATCGATCCTAGTACCGAAAGTACGACACCTCCACGATCTGCACATGTTTGGCTCGGTGACGTCTCATGAACTCACGATCCAGCAGAGTGTCGAGGGAGAGCTTCGTCAGCACGATGGTGTGATGACGGTGATGATGATGCTACCAGAACAGGGCTTCACCTAAGCACCGCTACGATAGGACGAAGGTGGATTATGGTGGAGGGGGGCACCGCACACGGCTGGAAACAATCAACTTGTGTGTCTATGGGGTGCCCCCTGGCCACGTATATAAAGGATGGAGGGAGGAGGAGGCTGGCCCTCATACGGCTTGCCCAAAGTGTGGACTCCTACTAGGACTCCCTAGTCCTAGTAGGATTCTACCTCCCACATGGAATAGGAAAAAGGGAAGGGAGAAGGAGAAGGAAGGAAGGGGCGCCCCCTTTCCCTAGTCTAATTCGGACCAGTCCATGGGGAAGGGGTGCGGCCACCCTTGAGGCCTTTCTCTCCTTTCCCGTATGGCCCATTAAGGCCCAATACAAATTCCCGTAACTCTCCAGTACTCCGAAAAATATCTGAATCACTCTGAACCTTTCTGATGTCCGAATATAGCCTTCAAATATATCAATCTTTACGTCTCGACCATTTCGATACTCCTCGTCATGTCCCTGATCTCATCCGGGACTCCGAACAAACTTTGGTACATCAAAACACATAAACTCATAATACCGATCGTCACCAAACGTTAAGCGTGCGGACCCTATGGGTTCGAGAACTATGTAGACATGACCGAGACATGTCTCCAGTCAATAACCAATAGCGGAACCTGGATGTTCATATTGGTCCCACATATTCTACGAAGATCTTTATCAGTCAAACCGCATAACGATATACGTTGTTCCCTTTGTCATAGGTATGTTACTTGCCCAAGATTCGATCGTCTGTATCCTGATACCTAGTTCAATCTTGTTACCGGCAAGTCTCTTTACTCGTTCCGTAATGCTACATCCTGTAACTAACTCATTAGCTACATTGCTTGCAAGGCTTGTAGTGATGTACATTACCGAGAGGGGCTAGAGATACCTCTCCGACAATTGGAGTGACAAATCCTAATCTCGATCTATGCCAACTCAACAAACACCATCAGAGACACCTGTAGAACACCTTTATAATCACCCAGTTATGTTGTGACGTTTGGTAGCACACAAGGTGTTCCTCCGGTATTCGGGAGTTGCATGATCTCATAGTCATAGGAACATGTATAAGTTATGGAGAAAGCAATAGCAACAGACTAAACGATCATCGTGCATGGACCACCATACGCCAAAGAGTTACTTTGAGGACATCTTGGAAGGTGCCCGCTTGGTAGAGGTTAGTGCTCAAAGGACATCATGTTCGAGTGAATGTGTCCGAACTGCCCGGATGTTGTATAAACCAAAGCTTTGTAATATAAACCAAGGCCTTGTAATATATTGTATACATTTATCTTAAAATGTTATTCCCCCTGTGCGGCCATTTTTAATTCTTGAGAATTTACCAGTTGTTGGCTTCAGCCCCCACGTAGATACTACGGGGGTGTTCGGAATAGCGCGTGACCACACTTGACCCAACGTCTTGGTCCGTAAAGTAGGTGGCAGCGCAGTGAACCAGGCAATCGAACTATACGGTTTTATCATTCTCACTTAGCCATAGGAGTTTGACAATGGGACTGTAGGGTAGCCCCTGGTGCGTATGCGGCTATCGAACTTGGATGCCTTTTAAACGCTTGATTGGAAAAAGCCAGTCCTTCGTGTAATACGGAAGAAATCGCTAGAGATTTATTAAGTCACCGATTGCTCACCAGCTCTCGCTGCATCACGACAGTCAGCTTTCGGCTTTCTCTACTGAGGTGTTTGACCGGGCCAGCCGGAAACACAATTGCAGTTGTTCTCCCTTTACTACCTTAGACAAAAAACTGGAACATAAGGTAGCAAGCACAGGAGCCGGGTAACCCAACTATTGACCAAAGACGTGATTCGGAGCCGATGCATATAGTGCAGTATTCGGGACGCCGAAGTATACCCTGAGAGTGTTCGGACATTCTATTGTTGAGAATATATATCTGACTTGAAATAGAGCCCCTGGCAATTTAAGTCGTACCAAGGTGTATATGCCGATTCAGACATAAAGTGGGAAAACAGATTAAGAAATAAGCCAATACCAAACATGGTTGGGCGAAATAGTTTCCAGTATAGTCTGATTGGTACATCAAAACATATTTTTACATAGGATGCCATAAGCATCAAGGCCATTTTACATGCTGAGAACAAGGGAAAGCCGTATACAGGTCCTAAATTTGAAAAGATGATATTGAAGATCTATTGGACACTCTGCCACATGTCTACGCCGCTTTTCCTTGTAGTATATGGTCCTTTGAGAGGATCAACAATCGACTATATATAAGGGGCCTGGAAAAGGACCCTAAGTACCATCGAATAGTGATGTAGGTTGTAAAGAACCTGAAAAAGAAAAAACAAGAAGAAAAAGATGGAAGAATATAAAGGTCCGGATAGGGTCGAGCCGTGCCGTGGACCATGTTTTCCGTATGCCTCCGTCCGTGCCCATGGTATCTCTAGTGTGTAGTTATGTACGCGCGGTACATATGCCGCCATCCAGTTGGGGTTGTGGCGGAGGTCGGATTGCTAATCTAGCTCTGGACGAGCTGGGCTGTCATTCTGTGGGGTAGACCGCACTCGTTTGATAGTGTCTGGGAGCTTGACTGCCAGGGTAATGTTGGGTTTAATAAGGCCACCCTGTGCTTCAGCTGTGAGAGCGCGGTATGCTCCTCAATACGGAGGGAGCGCTCCATGTTCCCATTGACTGTAATAACACCGCGAGGTCCAGGCATTTTGAGCTTTAGGTAAGCATAATGCGGGACCGCGTTGAAGCGGGTGAAGGCGGTTCTTCCGAGCAGTGCGTGATAACAGTTGCGGAAAGGGACGACGTCGAAGATCAACTCTTCGCTTTGGAAGTTGTCTGGCGAACCAAGACCACTTCCAGTGTTACTGAGCCCGTGCAGCGGGCTTCAACGCCAGGTATTACTCCTTTGAAGGTGGTTTGGTGGGCTTGATTCTTGATGAATCGATTCCCATTTTGCGGAAAGTGTCCTGATAGAGCAGGTTAAGGCTGCTGCCGCCATCCATAAGGACTCGCGTGAGATGGAATCTGTCGATAATTGGATCGAGGACCAATGGTACTGAACCTCCTTGACGAATACTGGTCGGATGGTCTCCGCGGTCGAAAGTGATCGGATAGGCTGACCATGGATTGAATTTTGGGGCGACTGGCTCTATGTCATAGACGTCCCTTAGCGCGCGCTTGCGCTCCCTTTTAGGAATATGTATAGTGTATATCATATTCACTATTTTTACCTCGGGGGGAAATTTCTTTTATCCCCCTATGTTCGGTGGGCGAGGCTCTTCATCCTCATCCTCGCTGGGCAGCCCCTTCCCCTTATGTTTGGTGTTTAGCTTGCCGGCCTGTTTAAAGACCCAACTATCGGCGTTTTGGGAACGGCGGTCCCCAGACTTGCTTGCCTGCGGCCCACGGCGTGGCTGAGCTAGCAGGCCCGTACGGCCCATCTTCATCAACAAGGCATTAAAGGCCCTCGCCAGAGGCCAAGCCTCATGAGGCGGATGATGCAAGACCTCCTCAGGAGTAGCCTCGCTAGGCAGGCTCACGAGGGGCGGAGATATCAAGGCAAGGCAAACCTCGCGAGGTCCTCGTGACGTGAGCCATGACGATCGAGACCAGGCGGGCGCCAGCGCACGTGAAAGTGCAACTATCCCTAGGTGGTTTTGGTAATTCATAACAACATATAGCTCATTGAGCTAATGCTATTCCAAGATGATTATTTCAGGAAAGCTCAATGATTGGCATGGCATGGATGGTGAAAGTGGAACCCTCAAAATGCTAAGGACAAAGGATTGGCTCAAGCTCAAAAGCTCAAGACTCTTCATTTTATACTTTAGTGATCCAAGATCACATTGAGTCGTTAGGAAAAGCCAATACTATCAAGGAGGGATGAGGTGTTGCTTAATGAGCCTCTTGCTTCATGTGCTTAGTGATATGCTCCAAAACCCTCAACTACTTTCCCATATCCACATATGACCTAAGCCCTAAGCCAAACTCGGTCCTACCGATTCTTTCTATCCGGCGCCACCGAGTTTCACTTGTCATAAGCCACTGCCAAACCCTAGCAATTCGGTTCTACCGATAGGGATCTTGGTCTCACCGAGATGGGATTGTAATCTCTCTGTTTCCTTTTCGTAACTTTTCCGTCTCACCGAAAGAGCGGATCGGTCCCACCGAGATTGCAATGTAAATTCAGTGTTTCCTTTTTGTAACTTTTCGGAGAATGTAAATTCATATGTTCTGAGAGAGAACCACCTACTCATGTGTTGAGACCAAGATATTCCATTCCTACCATATGAATCTTGATCTCTAGCCTTCCCCAAGTTACTTTCCACTCAAATCTTCTTTCCACAAAATCCAAATCCTATGAGAGAGAGTTGAGTGTTGGGGAGACTATCATTTGAAGCACAAGAGCAAGGAGCTCATTACCTACACACCATTTGTTACTTCTTGGAGAGTGGTGTCTCCTAGATTGGCTAGGTGTTACTTGGGAGCCTCCGACAAGATTGTGGAGTTGAACCAAGGAGTTTGTAAGGGCAAGGAGATCGCCTACTTCATGAAGATCTACCGCTAGTGAGGCAAGTCCTTCGTGGGCGATGGCCATGGTGGGATAGACAAGGTTGCTTCTTCGTGGACCCTTTGTGGGTGGTTGCTTCTTCGTGGACCCTTCGTGGGTGGAGCCCTCCATGGACTCACGCAACCGTTACCCTTTGTGGGTGGAGCCCTCCGTGGACTCGCGCAACCGTTACCCTTTGTGGGTTGAAGTCTCCATCAACATGGATGCAGGATAGCACCACCTATCCGAACCACGGGAAAAACATCCGTGTCTCCAATTGCGTTTGAATTCTCCAAACCCTTCCATTTACATTCTTGCAAGTTGCATGCTTTACTTTCCGCTGCCAATATACTCTTTGCATGCTTGCTTGAATTGTGTGATGATTGCTTGACTTGTCCTACAATAGCTAAAATCTGCCAAGAACTAAGATTGGGAAAAGGTTAAGTTTTTATTTGGTCAAGTAGTCTAATCACCCCCCCTCTAGACATACTTTCGATCCTACAAGTGGTATCAGAGCTTTGGTCTCCATTTGCTTTGATCTCCATAGCTTTTGGTGGTCATAGCCTTGGTTTCACAACCTAGGAGAGTATGGCGTCTAGCGAGGGAAATTATCACCGTAGAGGTCCTTACTTTGATGGTACTAATTTTGCTAGTTGGAAGCATAAAATGAAAATGCATATTCTTGGACATAACCCCGCCGTTTGGGCTATTGTGTGCGTTGGTTTGCAAGGTGACTTCTTTGATGGGAAAGAACCAAACCGTGAAGCTACCGCGGATGAGTTGAAGATGTTGCAATACAATGCTCAAGCTTGTGATATTCTCTTCAACGGATTGTGCCCTGAAGAATTCAACAAAATCAGCCGTCTTGAGAATGCAAAGGAAATTTGGGACACTTTGATTGATATGCACGAAGGTACCGACTCCGTCAAGGAATCCAAGTTGGATGTGCTTCAAAGTCAACTTGACAAGTTCAAAATGAAGGATGGTGAAGGTGTCGCTGAAATGTACTCTAGGCTTGCTCTCATCACAAATGAGATTGCCGCTTAGGAAGTGAAGAGATGACCGATAGATTCATCATCAAGAAGATTCTAAGAGCCTTGGATGGAAAATATGATACCGTGTGCACATTGATCCAAATGATACCCAATTACAAAGATCTCAAGCCAACAGAGGTGATTGGAAGAATTGTTGCTCATGAGATGTCACTTAAGGATAAAGAGGAACTTCACAACAAATCAAGTGGTGCCTACAAAGCCTCATGTGAAGCCCCTACATCATCAAGTGAGAAACAAAACTTCAATAAAGAATTGAGCTTAATGGTGAAGAACTTCAACAAGTTCTACAAGAGTAGAAGCAAAGATAGAAGCTTCAAGTCAAGGTCCTACAATGACAAAAGATCTTCTAGTCGAGAGCGAAACTGCTACAGTTGTGGAAGACCCGAACACTATTCCAATGAGTGTACGGCTCCCTACAAGAGAAGAGAAGATTCTCCAAAAAGAAGAAGCAAAGAATCACCACCAAGAGAGAGAAGGAGTAGAGATGATCGTTATGAAGGAAGATACTCACGGAGAAGCAAGGATTCGGAAAGGAAGGAAAAATCATCTAGGAGCTACACAAAACTAAGACATCAAGCTCATGTTGGTGAATGGGTATCCGGCTCCGACTCCGACAGCCACTCCGAGAGAAGTTATCACTCCGACTCCGAAGATACTCAAGACGAAGGTGTTGCCGGTCTAGCACTTGTGTGAACCAACTCCTACGACATATTTGACTCACCAAATGAAGGAATTGGAAGATGCTTCATGCCCAAAGGTCCTAAGGTAACACACCCCGAGTATGTTGATTTCAATAGTGATGAAGATGACTTGTTAGGTGATGATTTGCTTGTTGACAACTCTAGTGATGAATACTATGATGAAACATCAATTAATCATGCTAATCAAGATAAAACGAATGACAATGATAAGGAGAAGATTGAGGCTCTAACTAAAGAACTAAACACTCTTAAGTTAGCTCATGAAACTATCTTCAAAGATCATCGAGAACTTTTAAGAGCTCATGAGAAATTACGCTTTGAAAAGCTCAATCTTGAGCAAGAGCATGAGTTCTTAAAAGAAATCAATGATGATCTCCGCAAGAAAAGTTCTTCTTACATTGCCAAGCGTTTACTCTTATCCACTTACATGCCTCAAGTCAAGTCTAGTAACAAGAACAAGAAAGATTCTTCCTCTAGCAGTAACAATGATCATGCTAAATCCAATATTGTTGCTTCTAGTAGTTCTCTTGATTCCACTAATGATTCTCTTAGCCAAGTTACACTTGAGCAAGAAAATAGCTTATTGAAGGGAATTATAGAGAAAGGAGTGTACAAAAGCCTTGCCGGGAGTAAGCAATTCAAGGAAATTGTGCGCAAGCAAGGAATGCACCGGAAGAATCAAGGTGTTGGTTTTGAACGAAAGTTCAATGCCAATGGAGTTGAGTGGGAAGAAGATCAATACCCCAAGACAAAGTTTGTCCCTCAACAAGAGAAGTATGATACTTCTTTCAAGGGGACACAAGCTCAAGATGATCTTCCACCACAAGACTACAAGCAAAAAGGCAAGGACAAGCTTTAAGAGGAAATTGATGCATTTGAAGAAGCTCCTAAGACCTTAGTCAAGTGGATTCCCAAGACTACTTCAAGTTCCACTTCATCAAGTACGACTACAACTACAAGGATTCCCATCAAGATGATGTGGATCCAAAAGAAGAAGAACTAGAGAGTTCTTGAGGGTGACTCCGCCAACATACTTCACTCTTATCATTTTGGCAAGAACAAATGCAATCAACTTCCACATCTTGCACTAGTTCAAGGAGTCACAAACCCTCTTGTTGGTAAGACAAGGGACAAGGTAACCTAAAAGTTTTCATGGACATCATCTTGTGTGTGCATCACTCTATGTCTATGGATATCCTTGTTTGTTCCTTGTGGGACTAGCCCATGTAGGTATTGAAAGTTCAATTCACTCAAATGGATATCCCCAAGTGATCTACATCAACATTGAGCATCCACATCTTCAACATCTACATGAAGTCATCATCGACAAAACCCGAGGTTAGTTCATCCCTCTAAGGGGGGATATCACATCTAGGGGGAGCTTTACTCTAAGACTTGAGCTAAGGCAACTCTAAAGATGTGAACACAACAATGCTTTATGTAAAAGTGGTAACCCCACTTGAGCTTAAACGATGAGTATGACCTATGATCAAGTGTTCTCACTTGACTCCTAAGTCAATATACTCATATATAGACGACCTTGTCATCGCAAATTGCTTGATAGATGCTAGAATTGGTTGTGCATGCCTTGTCACATATTTCATTTGCCATCTTATTGTGTGAGCATGCTGGTTGCATATTTTACTCATTCAAGGACATCCACTTGTTGTTTTGATTGTTTTGTTTTATTTCCTTTTGCCAAGTGGATGGACAAGAATGCCTAAGAACCTCCTCTAGCTATCTATGCCTTTCTCGTCTCAAACTCTATTCATGCTACATCACAAAATTTGATCAAGTCAGATTTGAACCACTCTGTGTGAGGAGCGCTCGGAGTCCCCGATTCGTCATAGACTTAAACTTCCAAAACCTCTTTATGATTCTCGGTCTGACCGATACCCCACTTTCGGTCCTACCGAGATCATTAAGTTGATCTAGGTTTTCGATCTCGGTGCAACCGATTTGAACCTTTCGGTCACACCAAGTTTCAGTAACTGCTTGCAGTTATGAATCTCGGTGCCACCGAGTTGTTCCACTCAGTCACACCGACAGGGTCGGGCTATATATAGTCACGGGCAAAAATTTGGAAATTTCTCCGAACCCCTTCGCCCGCGCGATAGCCTGCTCTGCCAACGTGGTCTCCGGATCGTCTCCTCGCCGCCAGCCACCTCCAGTCGCTGGTCTCCATCGCCGTCAACGGAATTCTACCCCGCCGTTGCCGCCGTAGCGAGTCTCCGCTGAACTAGGGTATGGACTCGATCTTTGTGCTATTCTCCAATCCGATTCTTAGCACATTGTGATCATCATGATTCTTGCCACGATTGAAACACTCCTATCCAGTCAATGCGCTCGTAGATTAGGTTTGATTTGAAAATTTTAGGGTTAGGTTTCCGCCGAAACCATCTCGGACCCACCGAGTTGAAAAACTCGGTCCCACCGATTTGGCTTATGCCATTGCACAAGTGAGACTCGGTCTGACCGAGAATTACTTATCGGTGTGACCGATTTCGGAACTTTGTGAAACCCTAGCAGTCTCGGTGCCACCGAACTATGACTCGGTCTGACCGAGTTCACTAGTTTAGGTGCCAAAACTGCTTTGGTATCACTGAGTTTAAAAATCGGTAGATCCGAGATGATTTCAGTGGGAAACTAAAACTAAGTTTTTGGATCATTCTTTTGCAAAAATCTCTGCATTTTGTGATGCTCATCCACTCTATCTCATCTATAACCTATTCACAAGGTCAGCAGTCAGAGTTTGCAACATGTCTAATCAGAGTGACAGCCAGAACTTGTCAGAGCAGCAAGTGCAGATGAGTGAGGGCACTAGTCCCTCCAGCTCTTCAGATGATGGCAGCAGAAGTACTCCTAGCAATCTGCCAAAAGCTGCCACAAGACAAAGGGAGAAGAGAGCTTCAGATTCTGAGGATGAAGACTATGTGGCAGAAGAGGAAGCAACTTCCAAGAGAGTTGAGCCAGCACAGGGCATAAAGCCAGGGATGAAAATCAAAAGGCCAGCAGGTAGGCAACCTATGCCAAAGGCCAGAGCTTCAACCAAGATTTCTGAGAAGCCCACTCCCATAGAGCCAGTTGCTGCTGAAGGCAAGAAGAGGAAGGAAAGGGTGAAGAAAACCGTAGCCAGAGTGCTTGGAAAGGCTTCCATCATGGAAGAAGAGGAAGAAGAAGAGGTAGCTACACCAGCACCTAAGGCACCCAAGCTGATGGGTGATGCCATAAGATCAGGGGCAACTGCTTCCAAGGCCAAGCCAGCTCCAAAGCCAAAACCAAAGAGGAATACAAGAAGCATCCCAGCTGCTGAGAAGAATAAGGCCCCAGTGCCTGAAGCTGCAGAAGAAGATGATGAAGAGCAAGTTCTTAGAAAGCTCAAGCCCAAGATCCCAGACCACAACGATGCTCATCCTGTGGCTGAGGATATGAAGCTCAGGAGAGACTCAGGGCTGAGGAAGTGGAGAGAAGCAGATCCGTATGCTTCAAGGAGGAGGACTGCTGTTGACTACAGATTCCACACCAAGGAACAGCAGGACTTCTATGAGACAGTGCTGCTTGATAAGAAGCCAATTGTATGTGATATGAGATGGGTTGACTGGCAATACATCAAGGACAACGAAGAGTACTACCCTGGAGTGCAGGACAGCTTCAAGGCATGTGGAGTAGAGGATTTTGTTGGGCAGAAGCTCACAAAGTGGAACGAGGAACTGATCATGCAGTTCTACTCCACAACCCACTTTTATCCAGATGGTAGGATAATTTGGATGTCAAAGGGTACGAGGTACCAGTCCATAGTTGCTGAATGGGCTCAGCTGATTAATGCCCCAGAGGAGCAAGCAGATGATTTGGACATTTATGCCAAGAAGAAGATGGACCACAACTCTATGTCCAATATGTACAAGGAAATTCCAAATGAAGCACTTGATACTTTCAAGTTTGGCTCAGTCCATTATCTTCTGTCAGGGCTGCCAACTATTAATTGGATTTTGAGGCACACTCTCTTGCCCAAGTCAGGTGATCACAAGATGATCAGAGGCCATGCAATCAATTTGCTTCATGTATTTGATGTGCCTCAGAAATTTAAGGTCATGAGCCTCATAGTAGAGACTATCAAGAGGACTGCAGCTGATCAGAAGAGGAGCTGTGGGTATGCCCCACAAATTCAGGAGCTCATTAACTCCAAGATGGGCACGGGCATATACTTGTTGGACAAAGAACACCTGCCCATCCGTCCAGATTTTGAAGATAATCAAGTTGTTATGACTGAGAATGAGCCATCATCTGCCCAAGCACAAGCAAAGAAGGAGAAGGCAAGGAAGGAGAAAGCTGCCAAGATGCCAACTCAAGAGGAGGCATCTGAGTATTTCTTGAAAACCAAACAAGAGCAGCTTGGTTACCTAATTGCATCCACCCTGCGGATTGAGAAAGGACTAGCCACCCTAACTCAGAACCAGGCAAGCCTAGAGAGAATCATGGAACAAAAGTTCTATGACTTGGATGTCAAGGTGACAGAGATACAGACAACAGTGGAGCAGCTCTAGGATGACATGCAGGAGAGGAGAGGCAAGACTACAACTGATGCCTTTGCCAGAGTGCCACGAGGTCCGAGGTCGTCTGCAGTGCCAGTTGCTGACACCAGAGCCACCACTTCTGCACCAGCTACAGCCTCAGTTCCACCAGCTCCAGCATCTACTTCAGCCTCGACTTCGACCATGTCTACAGAAGGCTTTGTCCTTGGAGTGCTCCGGACTCCACCACCACCAGAAGATCAAGCCTGAGTGTCGATCTAGCACTATGCATTTTCTAGGAACTTTTTGGTAACTTGTTGCCAAAGGGGGAGAAAAATGTATAGATCATAGGCTTCGAGAGAGAGAGTGTTGCTTTTTTCTCTCTTGCTTTATTTGGTGGTTTTTCGAACTTTGTTTGCTTTTGAGTGCTTGAGATACTATGTCATTGCTCGTGAGACATTGATGATGATGTGTTTGATCACAAGCTACACTTAATGTTTGCTTAATGCTATTATCTTATCTATCTTATGTGATCATTCACTATTCTTGGTGATGAGTGCATGTATTTCATTCTTATCATTTTAAGCGCTCCACCAAGATGTATGTGACATGGAAGAGTAACCCATGACTCTAACTCTTTGTGCATTTGTAGTCCAAAGCAAATTTTAAATATGCACAAATTTAGGGGGAGCTCTTACTTGTCACATACTTCTCAAAGCGACGATATATTTCATGCTTATTATCATTTGTCGAAGCTTTGATCTATATGTTGTCATCAATTACCAAAAAGGGGGAGATTGAAAGTGCAACTATCCCTAGGTGGTTTTGGTAATTCATAACAACATATAGCTCATTGAGCTAATGCTATTCCAAGATGATTATTTCAGGAAAGCTCAATGATTGGCATGGCATGGATGGTGAAAGTGGAACCCTCAAAATGCTAAGGACAAAGGATTGGCTCAAGCTCAAAAGCTCAAGACTCTTCATTTTATACTTTAGTGATCCAAGATCACATTGAGTCGTTAGGAAAAGCCAATACTATCAAGGAGGGATGAGGTGTTGCTTAATGAGCCTCTTGCTTCATGTGCTTAGTGATATGCTCCAAAACCCTCAACTACTTTCCCATATCCATATATGACCTAAACCCTAAGCCAAACTCGGTCCTACCGATTCTTTCTATCCGGCGCCACCGAGTTTCACTTGTCATAAGCCACTGCCAAACCCTAGCAATTCGGTTCTACCGATAGGGATCTCGGTCTCACCGAGATGGGATTGTAATCTCTCTGTTTCCTTTTCGTAACTTTTCGGTCTCACCGAAAGAGAGGATCGGTCCCACCGAGATTGCAATGTAAATTCAGTGTTTCCTTTTTGTAACTTTTCGGTCTCACCGAAAGAGCAAATCGGTCCCACCGAGTTTGCCTGACCAACTCTCTGGTTAGCTAATTACCAAATTCGGTCTCACCGAGTTTGTGTAATCAGTCTCACCGAGATTACGTTATGCCCAAACCCTAACCATATCGGTCCTACCGAGTTGCATGTCAGTCCCACCGAAAATCTCTAACGGTCACTAGGTTTACCTTTTTGGTCCGACCGAGTTTGTTGATTCGGTCCCACCGAGATTGGAAAACTGTGTGTAATGGTTGGATTTTGTGTGGAGGCTATATATACCCCTCCACCTCCTCTTCATTCATGGAGAGAGCCATCAGAACACATACACAATTCCAACTCATATGTTCTGAGAGAGAACCACCTACTCATGTGTTGAGACCAAGATATTCCATTCCTACCATATGAATCTTGATCTCTAGCCTTCCCCAAGTTGCTTTCCACTCAAATCTTCTTTCCACAAAATCCAAATCCTATGAGAGAGAGTTGAGTGTTTGGGATACTATCATTTGAAGCACAAGAGCAAGGGGTTCATTACCTACACACCATTTGTTACTTCTTGGAGAGTGGTGTCTCCTAGATTGGCTAGGTGTTACTTGGGAGCCTCCGACAAGATTGTGGAGTTGAACCAAGGAGTTTGTAAGGGCAAGGAGATCGCCTACTTCGTGAAGATCTACCGCTAGTGAGGCAAGTCCTTCGTGGGCGATGGCCATGGTGGGATAGACAAGGTTGCTTCTTCATGGACCCTTTGTGGGTGGTTGCTTATTCGTGGACCCTTCGTGGGTGGAGCCCTCCGTGGACTCGCGCAACCGTTACCCTTTGTGGGTGGAGCCCTCTGTGGACTCGCGCAACCGTTACCCTTTGTGGGTTGAAGTCTCCATCAATGTGGATGTAGGATAGCACCACCTATCCGAACCACGGGAAAAACATCTGTGTCTCCAATTGCATTTGAATTCTCCAAACCCTTCCCTTTACATTCTTGCAATTTGCATGCTTTACTTTCCGCTGCCAATATACTCTGTGCATGCTTGCTTGAATTGTGTGATGATTGCTTGACTTGTCCTACAATAGCTAAAATCTGCCAAGAACTAAAATTGGGAAAAGGTTAAGTTTTTATTTGGTCAAGTAGTCTAATCACCCCCCCTCTAGACATACTTTCGATCCTACAGCATGCAGTATCCTTGCTTCCTCTTTGTTTCCAAGGGGGCAAGCGCAGGCGTGGAGTACCGAGGTATCAAGCAAAGGTTTCCATATCGGTGCAACGAGACCAAGACCAGCAGGACGGCAGGACGGAGGTCACCATGGAGCCCAACACGGCATCACCACCAGGGCCTTTTGCAAGCGAAGACCACTTTTGTCAGGATAAGCTGTACTAGTTGTCCCCTTTCAAATTGGCCGTTGTTGGCTCCCTTCCTGCTCAATATTTGGGAGAGGATCAGGGCCTATATAAGTAGAACTAGCCACCACAGTAGAGGGGACGATTTGATCGAGAACAGATTGAGAGGCATCTCACCCACACAAGTTCACCAAGCACAAGAACACCTCAACCTTAGGAGGTTGTTCTTCCCCTTGTATTGTTCATCATCATCTCAAGAGGCAATCCACCACCACCACACTGGAGTAGGGTATTACACCACAACGGTGGCCCCAACCAGTATAAATCTTGTGTCTTTATGTGTTGCGAGATCGTCGAGATCGTCCGCGAGATCTTAGAGAGCTAGGGCATGGATCGATAGGGAGAAAACCTTCACGCACACCCTAGTGTTCGAACCATGAGGGTTTTGCCGGAACCCGTGATCCGACATTTGGCGCGCCAGGTAGGGGGAGACCCTAACTTGGGGCCGGAGGCGCGGCAGGAGGAGGAGGCGATGTCGTTACCAGAGCCTGGAAGATCGTGGGCTCCGGAGCCCTTGGGACCTCATCAGCAGAGCCGGGTGCCGGCACTTCTAGAGCCAGCGAGGCCACGGGGGCTGGTTCATCCTGCCGATGCTCCTCTTGTCCTCGCGAGGGAGACCGGACTGGGGAGGTGCGGGTGCTGTCGCCTCTCTTATCCACAGAGGGGGGCATGACTGCGGCATCCCCCTTCCTCTTCTTCGCTGAAGACACCGACCTGACCAACCAAGGGAGAATGTCAAAAAATAGCAATTACAGGCAGGAACAAGATGAAGCTTGAAGAACTTATTGATCCACTGCGACATAGTCCACCTTCCGCTTGGTAAGCATGAAACCCGAAAGCGTCGGGGCCTGAGGAGTGGGCACACGGGCTCCGAGAGCAGAAGACGGCGCAGCAGAAGGGCCAGAGCCGGCCCCAGGCGGTACCACATCGGAGGCGGCATCTCGAGAGACCAGCGACAATCTACCCCTTGTCGGGATGAGGGGCAGCTCCCTCACCTCATGGCGGGCGTCGACCTCGGCGTCGTCTGGTAGAGCGCGGAGGATGTCGGCCTTGCTCAAGGGGGAGTTCTCCCCCATCTCCTCGGGGGTCTCCTCCTCTTCCTCCCCGCAGGACTCGTCAGAAGACACCTCCACCGGCTTCGACGTTGCAGAGGCCCCAGCGAGCACCGGCGGCACCAGCCCGCGCGCATCAAAGGTCGGCCTAGAGGCAACGAATTGCTCCCAGTCCTTGCGATGGAACAAAGGAAGAAAGGCGCTCGGAGGGTACTCTTGATTATCCCCAACCAAGAGGCACAGAACTGCAGTTAGCTCGTCATCAGGCAGGGCCATCGAGCTTAGACGAACCTTGTCTTCTTCATCTCCAATCTTCCACAAAGGGCGCATGCGTGCCTGGAGTGGAGCAACGCGCAGTGTCAAGAATTCCCTTAGGAGCATGACCCCCATCACCTTGGCTGCCTTCGCATTGCCCGGCTTCAAATCGATCTTCATCTGCTCCAACACCGACGACGCCCACTCGTCGGTGAGCTCTACACGAGAGCCCCCCCCCTTGTCCGACTGGGGCGCCTCCGTCGTTAGTTCCAAGCATGTATGGATTCACTTGGCACTCATCATGACCCATTTGGCCCTGATGTTGTCAACCCTCTTCCCGGTGTTCGAGATCGAGTTGGCCTGGCAGACGGCGATGAAGTTGACGCACCTGGAGATATGGCCACCGGTGATGCGGAGGAAGAAGAAGTGGCACAGCAGTGCCACGGACGACATCACGCCCAGGTACGCCTCGCAATAGTAGGTGAAGATAGACAAGAGAAGAATGGAGTTGGGATTGAGATGCAGCGCCTGCAGCCCGAAATGGTCAAGGACCTCGAAAAAGAAATCAGGAAAGGGTGGAACCAACCCAGCTGCGATGCTGCTCGTAAAGAAAGGGAAGAAGGTGCTTCCCTCAGGCTCCGGCGCATTGGAGGCAAGCCGGAGATCCGTATTCCCCCTCTCGTTACTCTCCCCCGCCATTAGCAAGCGCGTGGAGGCAAGGTTCTTCTCCGTGACATTGGGCGCTTCGAGGGCCGGCTCGAACCAGGTCGATGCCGAGGAGGACTTGACCTTGCGCGGCGCCATTCGTCGCAGATGCGGAGCGAGGTTGGAGCGGATCTGAAGGTTTCGGCAGCAATGAGCGAGAAAAGGGATCTGGAGCAAGGCGAGTAAGAAGCAATGAAGGCAAGCACTGTCCGTGCTAGCCTTTTTGTCAAGTCGGGAATTTGTCGAGGCAGCGTGGGGAAGCGGAGGCACCCACGTCCAATCAACCACCATGCATCAACCGAGGCCGCATGCTTTTGGGGCCCGCGGCGCACTGCGCTTGACCTTTGGCTTCGCCCAGAAGCCAAGCCCGAGCGCGCCTTGGGCCCGGGGGCTACTGTCGGCATTCTGGGAACGGGGGTCCCCAGACTTGCCTGCCTGCGGCCCATGGCGTGGCTGAGCTAGCAGGCCCATACGGCCCATCTTTATCGAAAAGGCATTCAGGACCCTTGCGAGGGGCCAAGCCTCGCGAGGCGGACGATGCAAGACCTCCTCAGGAGCGGCCTCGCTAGGCAGGCTCACGAGGGGCGGAGAGATCAAGGCAAGGCAAACCTCACGAGGTCCTCGTGACGTGAGCCATGATGATCAAAACCAGGCGAGCGCCAACGCGCGCTGTGTGATTGCTTCCTCTTTGGTGCCAAGGGGGCAAGCGCAGCCGTGAAGTACCGAGGCATTAAGCAAAGGTTTCCATATCGGTGCAATGAGACCAAGACCAGTAGGACGGCAGGACGGAGGTCACCATGGAGCCCAAGATGGCGTCACCACCAGAGGCTTTTGCAGGCAAAGACCACTTTTGTCAGGATAAGATGTACTAGTTGTCCCCTTTCAAATTGGCCGTTGTTGGCTCCCTTCCCGCTCAACATTTGGGGAGAGGACCAGGGCCTATATAAGTAGAACTAGCCACCACAGTAGGAAAGAGGATCAGATCGAGAACAGATCGAGAGGCATCTCACCCACGATGCTTGCCAGTTCCACGCCAAGCAGATCCAACAGCCAGCTCAGGGCCTCCAGACTATACTGCTCACATGGCCGTTCGTGGTCTGGGGGATGGATATCTTCGGCCCATTCCCTCGAGCGCCAAGGGGCTACCACTACCTCTACGTCGCCATCGACAAGTTCACCAAGTGGGCGGAAGTGGAAGCCGTCCGCACCATCCCAGCTGGTTTCGCGGTTAAGTTCATCAAGGGCCTCGTGAGCCGTTTCGGGGTCCCCAACTGCATCATCACCGACAACGGCTCATAGTTCACCAGTAACCTCTTGAAAACATACTATGCTAACCTTGGAACCAGATCTGCTACGCTTCGGTGGCGCACCCCAGGAGCAATGGCCAGGCTGAACGCGTAAACGCGGAGGTCCTGAGAGGCCTCAAGACCAGGACCTTCAAGAAGAAGCTCGAGGCCTGCGGCAGGGGATGGCACGACGAGATCCAGTCCATGTTGTGGTCCATCTGCACCACCACCACTAAGCCGACGGGCGAGACCCCATTCTTCCTTGTCTACGGAGCCGAAGCGGTCCTCCCTCACAAGGTCAAGCATCGCTCCACATGGGTCCTGGAGTTTGATGAAACGCAGTAGGACGCCACGCGGGGGATGGACCTTATACCGGGGGAGGAACGACGCCGTGAAGCCGCACTAAGGTTGGCAAGGTACCAGCAGGCGCTGCGGCGGTACCACTGCCGCAACATTCGCTCCAGGATGCTCGAGGCAGGCGACCTCGTCCTGAGGCGGGTCCTCTCCAGGGAAGGGTTGCACAAGCTCTCACCCATGTGGGAGGGCCCGTTCAGGGTCGTCCATATCTCTAGGCCTGGCGCTGCGTGCCTGGAGACGCAGGACGGGGTGCCCATCCAGAACGCCTGGAACATCCAGCACCTCCGGAAGTTCTACCCTTGAAGCAAGGCCCAGTGCCAGTGAAGCAAGGCCCAGTGCTAGTGAAGCAAGGCCCAGTGCCTGTGAAGTAAGGCCCAGTGCCTGTGAAGCAAAGCCCAGTGCCTGTGAAGCAAGGCCCAGTGCCCGGGAAGCAAGGCCCCGTGATTGTGAAGAAAGGCCCAGTGCTTGTGAAGAAGGCCCAGTGCCTGTGAAGAATCGCCGCCCGTGACACTCTCACGTAATAATGAGTGGGGTTGTACACGCCCCGGAGTCTCAGGAGTGCCGCCTATCGGATTTCGGGTTCCGGCAGACCCTTAAGGTTCGAACACTGGGGTGCGTGCAGAGATTACGCCTTCTACCACTCCGTCTCGCAAGGATCTAGACTACTAAAAGAACTGCACAAGGGACACAAGGTTTATACTGGTTCGGGCCACCGTTGTGGTGTAATACCCTACTCCAGTGTGTGGTGGGTGGATTGCCTCTTGGGGCTGATGATGATGAACAATACAAGGAAGAACAGCCTCGCGAGGGTCTGCTCTTGGCTGGGGCGATGAACTACTAGGAGGAGTTCAGCCACCTTTATCTCTCTCTCTCTCTCTCTCTCTCTCTCTCTCTCTTTCCAACCGGTCGACCCTTTGCTCTGTGGGCGGCTGGTCCTATTTATAGAGGCCCTGGTCCTCTTCCCAAATATTTGAGCGGGAAGGGAGCCAACAATGGCGGGCTAATTTGAAGGGGGACAACAAGTATCAACTATCCTGACAAAAGCAGTCTTCGCCTGCGCAAAGCTCTGGTGATGACGCCGTCTTGGGCTCCACTATGACCTCCATCTCGTAGTCCTCCTAGTCTTGGTCTCGTTGCACCAAAATGGAAACCTTTGCCTGACACCTCGGTACTCCGTGGCTGCGCTTGCTCCCTTTGCACCAAAGAGGAAAGGAGGACGCTGCACAGGCTGGCACCCGCCTGGCGACCAGAGTCGTCATGGCTCACGTCACGGGCACCTCGCGAGGTACCCCGCCTTGATTTCTCCGCCTCCTCGTGAGCCAGCCTAACGAGGCCGTGCCTGAGGAAGCTGCACGTCGTCCGCCCCGCGAGGCTCGGCCCCTCGCGAGGGTCTTGAGTCTTGTGTTGATGAAGATGGGCCGTGCCGGGCCTCCTTTGAGCCACGCCGCAGGCCGCAGGCAGGCAAGTCTGGGGACCCCTGTTCCCAGAACACCGATAGTAGCCCCCAGGCCCTAGGCACGCCCGGACTTGGCCGTGCTGAGAGGCGGAAGGGCAAGGGCGAAGCGTCGCGGGTCCTAACAGCCTGTGGCCTTGGGCGCCGCGTGGCGGTTGATTGAACGTGGGCGTCTCCACTTCCCCATGACGCCTCGGTGATCGCGAGGGTTGGACAAGTCCCTGCATGCAAATCGTGTCATGATTACCTGCGGTCGTGGAGGCGGGCGGTTGGCCATCGCCAGCCATAAGTACGGGCCGGCACGCGTCCTCCCAGTTCATCCCCCCTTGCTTCTCCTTTTTCTTCATGGCCCCGTCGAGGAGGTTCTCGGCCGCCGAGAAGGGGAAGGCTTGCCGGGTTGAGCCCGCCTCTCCCCCACCCAAGCGCGGCCGAGGGCGCCCTTGCAAGCATCCTGTGGCCACCACGGTGGCTCCCTGCGGCCGTGGAGGCGATCTTCAGCACGGTGATGGGCGGATTGCTGTAGCCGGGGGGCGCGCTCCGGCTGCGCGTCCCCCTAGGCCGCGCGTTCGTGCTGCTGAAGCGCCGCCGAAGTTCGTCGTGTGGTCGGCGGAGCCGACTAACACCCGGCTCCCGCTTCCTCGCTTCCTCCTCGCCGAGCTCCCGGTCGGCGCCCCGGGCGGCTTCTGGCTCCAGGCCGACGGCTGCTGCAGCCGGGCCTCATGGGTCTCCCTGGAGGTCTCCGCGGCCGGGAGCCTGTCCCTGGCCCGAGGTTGGCAGACGTTTGCCCGTGCGCGTGGCCTGAGCCGCCGGTGCACCCTTCACTTCAAGTTCGATGGCGACGCCACCCTCTACGTCAGGGTGTTCGGGGAAGATGGTCGCCGCGCCGGGTGTTGCCCCGAGGGTGATGACCGCGGCTAGGAACCCAGCTCTGGTGATGATGGAGGGAGCGGCGCTCGCGCGGCTGACGATGTTCGGGGCTCCTCGAGCTTCTCCAGTTCTTCTTCAGGCTGCGACTCCTCTAGCGGTGGCCGCGATCAGCCTCCACGCCGTCGTGTCTGCTTGGGTGGCAACGTGTCCGCACGTCGCCGCGCCCTGGTGAAGCGCGAGAGGGAGTCCGCCTGAGCTTCGGAGGCAGCTCGGGCCTTCCCCGCGGGCCGGTGTGAGGCGAGCCGCTCCGGATTTGTTCTTCCTTTTCCCTTTTTCCTGCGTAACAAAGACAATAGTGCGGAGCCTCGCGGGGGAGCGTTTGGGTTATCGCTGTTAATCATCGTTTTGCTTTCGTTACCGTTCCTTCCGGCTTTGTGCCCGAGCGTGGATAGTTCCCGACCCCGGCCGTGAGGGGGCGACCGACCCAGGCCCTTTGTTTGTGTCGCGGTGCCCGTGGGGCACAGACTGGAGGGGTGCTCCTGTAAGGGGCCCAGGTCACGAACTCTTTGAATGACTAGGATAGGAACGCTCGTGAGGGCGCTCAACTGCCCCCCTCGCGAGGCTTTGCGCAAAAGAAATCAAGGCAGGAGAGTGAAAAGCCGAAGAATCGCAAGCCAAAGATGGCAACAACTTCAATAAAACTTCAAATGCGAACGAACAAGCCAACTGCGGAAAGCAAATGAAAAAGCCGTGTCTGGGACCTAATCTAGTCTTTGACGTCTTCTCACCAGCGCGGAGCTAAGTGCTGCCACTAGGCATGGGAGGGAGCCCCAGGGCCTGAGGCCGGCGCTCCTGAGACTCCGGGGCATGTACAGCCCCACTCATTATTACGTGAGAGTGTCACGGGCGGCGAGCTTCACAGGCGTTGGCCTTCTTCACAGGCTCCGGGCCTTTCTTCTTAGGGGAAACGAGCTTCACAGGCATTCGCCTTCTTCACAGGCTCCGGGCCTTTTCCAAAACGCGATAGCTTCACAGGCACTCGCCTTGCTTCACAGGCTCTGGGACTTTTCCAAAATGCGATAGCTTCACAGGCTCTGGGCCTTTTCCAAAACGCGATAGCTTCACAGGCACTCGCCTTGCTTCACAGGCTCTGGGCCTTTTCCAAAACGCAATAGCTTCACAGGCACTTGGCTTGCTTCACAGGCTCTGGGCCTTTTCCAAAATGCAATAGCTTCACAGGCACTCGCCTTGCTTCACAGGCTCTAGGCCTTTTCAAGGGTAGAACCTCCGGAGGTGCTGGATGTTCCATGCATTCTGGACTGGCACTCTCTCCTGAGTCTCCAAGCGCGCGGAGCCGGGCCTGGAAACATGAACAACCTTGAACGGCCCTCCCACATGGGAGAGAGCTTGTGCAGTCCCTCCCTGGAGAGAACCCGCCTGAGCACGAGGTCTCCTACCTCGAGAGTCCTGTGACGGATGTTGTGGCAGTGATATCGCCGCAGCGCTTGCTGGTACCTTGCCGCTCGCAGCACGGCTTCTCGACGACGTTCCTCCCCCAGCACGAGGTCCATCCCTCGCATGGCGTCCTGCTGCACCTCGTCGAATGCCAGGACCCGCGCGGAGCGATGTCTGACCTCGTGAGGGAGGACCGCTTCCGCTCCATAGACCAGGAAGAACGGGGTCTCTCCAGTCGGTTTGGTCACGGTGGTGCGGATGGACCACAGCACGGACTGAAGCTCGTCGTACCAACCTCTGCGACAGGCCTCCAGCTTCTTCTTGAACGTCCTGGTCTTGAGGCCCCTCAGGACCTCCGCGTTGGCTCGCTCGGCCTGGCTGTTGCTTTGGGGGTGCGCCACTAATGCGTAGCATATCTGCGTTCCAAGGTTAGCACAGTATGTTTTGAAGAGGTTACTAGTGAACTGCGAACCGTTGTCCGTGATGATGCGATTCGGCACCCCGAACCGGCTCACGATGCCCTTGATGAACTTGATCGCGGAACCCGTGGGAATGGTGCGGACAGCCTCTACTTCAGCCCACTTGGTGAATTTGTCCACGGCAACGTAGAGGTAGCAGTAGCCCCCTGGCGCCCGAGGAAACGGGCCCAAGATGTCCAGCCCCCAGACTGCGAATGGCCATGAAAGGGGGATAGTCTGCAAGCCTCCTGCTGGCTGGTGGATATGCTTGGTGTGGAACTGGCAGGCTTCACAAGCTTTCACTAGTTCCACGGTGTCGTTGAGCGCGGTGGGCCAATAAAACCCACTGCAAAATGCCTTGCCGATGAGGGTCCGCGATGATGAATGATGTCCGCAGTCCCCACCGTGTATATCTTCCAGTAGTTCCTTCCCTTGCTCCCTGGAGATGCAGCGCAAGGATACGCCGTTTGGTCGCTTCCGGTAGAGCTCTCCGTCTTTGATGCAGTATGTCGTGGCCTGGCGTGCCACTCGCTCCGCTTCCTCCTCCTCCTCCGGCAAGGTCCCTTGCGTTAAGTAGCTCTGGAGCTCCGTGATCCAACATCCCTCCTGAGGCTCCATCGTTAGGAGCAAACGCGCTCCTGAGGCCGGGCCACAGGTCGGAGCTCCCGAGGCAGGTGGTTGGGGGAGCTCCTCCCAGGGCTGAGCCGTGTTTGATAATGACGGCAGAGCTGAGGGCTTGAAGAGCCGCTCCTCGAAAACGCCAGGCTCCTGGGGTAACCGTCTGGACGCACGTTTGGCGATGTCGTCGACCTCCTGATTGGTGCCACGGGGCACATGCTGCAACTCCAACCCCCAGAACTGCTTCTCCATCCTGCGGACTTCCGCAAGATAGGCTTCCATGTGCTCATCCTTCAGCTCGTACTCCTTGTTGGAGAAATTGACAAGGAGCTGCGAATCGCCCTTGATGGTGAGGCATTTCACTCCCAGGGCGGCCACGGCCTTCAAGCCCGCTATTAAACCTTCATACTCCGCTATGTTGTTGGAGACCTTTTCACCTTGCTGGAAGCAGAGTTGCACGGCGTAATAGAGCCTGTCCTGTGTGGGCGATACAAGCACCGCCCCAGCTCCAGCGCCATGCCTGGAGAACGCCCCATCGAAGTACATGACCCAGCCTTTGGCGCCTCGCTTCCCGGGGATAGGGACCGATCCTCATCGGCCTTGAGGCCTGGCGCCTCCGTCCACTCTGCCACAAAATCCGCCAACGCTGCTCCCTTGATGACCCTGGTCGTGCTGAATTCGAGCTGAAACGCTTGCAGTTCTATGTTCCACTCAGCGACCCTTCCGGCTGAATTAGGGCTCCTGAGCACTATCTCCAGGGGGTATGACGAGACGACCTTGATGGGGTGACCCTGAAAATAGTGCCGCAGCTTGCGCGAAGCCACCAGTAGCGCGAAGAGGAGTTTCTGAGGCATGGGGTACCGTGCTCTTGCATCCCGCAGCACCGTGCTGACGAAGTACACTGGGTGCTCAACAAGGCGGAGTGCGTCAGTGCTGGTGGCTCCTTCCAGAGACCGTGGCGCCTCTTGAGGCAATGAGGCCTCCTAAGACTGGCCATCTGGAAGAGGGGCCTCTTCCGCCTCTAGTGCGCCCCTCTGCGGCGGCTGATCCTCCTCAGCCGCGGTGGCAGTTTCTGTAGGCCTTCCTTGTGTCTCCTCTGCTTTGTCCCGGGCTGCTGCCGTGGTTTTGATTCAGCGCTCCTCTCTGACTGCCACCAAGGCTGCGCTGGCGGAGTAGGGAGTGGCGGCAAGGTAAAGCACCAGGGGCTCCTGAGGGCGCAGAGCCACCATGACCGGTGGGCTGGTCAGGTATCTCTTGAGTTCCTGGAACGCCTTGTCGGCCTCTTCAGTCCACTCGAAGGGCCCCTTTTTCTTCATTAGCTGGAAGAAGGGCAGGGCTCGTTCTCCCAACTTGGAGATGAAGCGCCCTAGCGCGGTCACGCGCCCCGTGAGCTTCTGCATTTCTCTGAGGGTCTTTGGCGGGCTCATATCTTCCACCGCCTTGACCTTCTCTGGGTTAGCCTCGATGCCTCGGTGGGACACGAGGAAACCCAAGAGCTTGCCCGAGGGGACTCTCAACACACACTTCTCTGGGTTGAGCCGTAGGTTCACTGCATTGAGGCTCACGAAGGTTTCCTCCAAGTCCTGTATCAAGGTCCCGGCCTCCCGAGACTTTACCACAATGTCATCGACGTAAGCTTCAACATTCTTCCCGAGCTGCGGGCCCAAGGTGATGTGCATCAGCCGCTGAAAGGTCGCCCCTGCATTACGCAGCCCGATTGGCATGCACGTGTAGCAGTATACCCCACACGGGGTTAGGAAGGCTGTCTTCTCGACATCTTCTACCGCCATCTTGATCTGGTGATACCCGGAGAAGGCATCCAGGAAGCATAACAGGTCGCATTCCGCAGTGGAATCGATGATCTCGTCGATGCGGGGGAGCGGAAACGGATCTTGCAGGCATGCTTTGTTGAGGTTGGTGAAGTCGACACACATACACTCCTTCCCTCCCTTCTTTGGCACAACGACAGGGTTGGCCAACCAATCTGGGTAGCGGACCTCGCGGATGACCCCAGCGGCTTCTAATTTGCGGGTCTCTTAGACGACGAAGGCCTGCTTTTCCGTGGACTGCCGCCTGGGCTTCTGCTTCACAGGGCGCACGTTGGGGCACACGTTGAGGTGATGCTCGATTACACTCCTGGGGATCCCTGCCAACTGGTCCGGCTCCCAAGCGAATACCTTCTTGTTTGCGCGTAGGAACCCGACCAGGGCCTCCTCCTGCTTGGGTTTGAGGTGGGCGCCTATGGTGAAAGTGGCGTCAGTGGATCCGTCCTCATCGACGGGTATCTGCTTGGTTTCTGCCTTGTCTTGGGTGAACAACTGCTTCTTCTTGGCGGGTGCAGCCCCCTTGGGCCCGGGGGTCTCCAAGTCGGCGGGCTATGCCAACGCCGCCGTCTTGAAGGCGAGCTTGAGCGCCCGCAGCGCGTCCCCGGTGTCTCCATGCACAGTGAGGACACCGCTGCTCCCGGGCATCTTCATGAGGTTGTACGCCGGGTGCGTCCTGGCCATGAATTGGGCCAGCGCTAGGTAGCCGAGGATGGCGTTGTAGGGGAGGCTGATGGGGGCGATGTCGAAGTCAACCAGCTCCGTGCGGAAGTTGTCGTAGGTGCCGAAGGTCACTGGGAGCCGGATCTGCCCCAAGGAACTGGATGACTTTCCCCAATGCCCAAGAAGGGCTGGCTGGGTTGCAGCCGTTCCAGGGGTATGCGGAGGAGGTTGAAGGCCTCGACCGAGAGCACGCTGAGGCCCGCGCCGCCGTCAATGAGGGTTCTGGTGATAGCCACCTGGCAGATGGTGGGGGTGCACAACATGGGGAGCGCGCCCGAGCAGGCCGAGTTGGAGGGGTGGTCCTCCGAGCTGAAGGTCAGGCCGGTCTCGGGCGCCGCCCGATCCATGGGAGCCCCCTGCCGCGTGGAAGCGGCACTGACCCGGCGGACGAACGGCTTGACGTGGTGACTTGTGGGCAGCGCCTACGAGCCGCCCAGGAGGGCCGCGACGACCGGTAGTGTTGGTGTAGCGCGATGGGGCAGCGCAGGAGAGCCCCCTGCGGCACGGACGAGCCCAGGGGCGGCCCGGCGCTCCGCGCGGGCCCGTCGAGCGTCAGACATGAGTGTGATGGTCGGAGGAGAACGGAGCGGTGGAAGACGAACTCCGGCGCACCCCTACCTGGCGCGCCAAATGTCGGATTTCGGGTTCCGGCAGACCCTTAAGGTTCGAACACTGGGGTGCGTGCGGAGATTACGCCTTCTACCACTCCGTCTCGCAAGGATCTAGACTACTGAAAGAACTGCACAAGGGACACAAGGTTTATACTGGTTCGGGCCACCGTTGTGGTGTAATACCCTACTCCAGTGTGTGGTGGGTGGATTGCCTCTTGGGGCTGATGATGATGAACAATGCAAGGAAGAACAGCCTCGCGAGGGTCTACTCTTGGCTGGGGCAATGAACTGCTAGGAGGAGTTCAGCCACCTTTCTCTCTCTCTCTCTCTCTCTCTCTCTCTCTCTCTCTCTCCAACCGGTCGACCCTTTGCTCTGTGGGCGGCTGGTCCTATTTATAGAGGCCCTGGTCCTCTTCCCAAATATTTGAGCGGGAAGGGAGCCAACAATGGCGGGCTTATTTGAAGGGGGACAGCAAGTATCAACTATCCTGACAAAAGCAGTCTTCGCCTGCGCAAAGCTCTGGTGATGACGCCGTCTTGGGCTCAACGATGACCTCCATCTCGTAGTCCTCCTGGTCTTGGTCTCGTTGCACCGAAATGGCAACCTTTGCCTGACGCCTTGGTACTCCGCGGCTGCGCTTGCTCCCTTTGCACCAAAGAGGAAAGGAGGACGTTGCGCGGGCTGGCACCCGCCTGGTGCCCAGAGTCGTCATGGCTCGCGTCACGGGCACCTCGCGAGGTACCCCGCCTTGATTTCTCCGCCTCCTCGTGAGCCAGCCTGACGAGGCCGCGCCTGAGGAAGCTCCACGTCATCCGCCCCGCGAGGCTCGGCCCCTCGCGAGGGTCTTGAGTCTTGTGTTGATGAAGATGGGCCGTGCCGGGCCTCCTTTGAGCCACGCCGCAGGCCGCAGGCAGGCAAGTCTGGGGACCCCCGTTCCTAGAACGGCGACACCGCCCTTGGGCCTCGGGGGCTCCCTCCGACGCCTAGTGGTAGCACTTAGCTCCGCTCTGGTGAGAAGACTTGAAGACTAGACTAGGTGCCAACGCGGCTTTTCATTTGCTTTCCGTAGTTGGCTCGCCTTCTCTTAATCAAAGTTTGCTTCTGGTGTTCCTTGCTGATTTGGTTCCGTCGCCTTTTGCCGCCTTTTCCGAATCCAGTTCGCTTGTGTTCTCTGTCTCGCATACCTCACGAGGGGGCTAGGAAGGCGCCTTCACGACGGTCTCTCCCTCCTGTGTTGGTCCTTCTCTCTGCCTTCGGTCTGCTTTCTCGCGAGGCACCCTCGCTCAAGCCCACAAACTGGCACATCTCTCCTAATCCATGCCCCTCGGGTACCGCGATATGAAGCTCTGGGTCAAAGCTCGAGTGAACGATAAGTCTCCTAGTGAGCTTCCTAACAATTTTTTTGCAGTTCTTGAGCAACCACTAAGCCAAGACAGGCACGAGGAAACAAGTGCCTCGTGAAGAAGAGGCTGCCCCGAACGCGCCATGCTGTTGGGGAACGTTGCAGAAAATTAAAATTTTTCCTACGGTTTCACCAAGATCCATCTATGAGTTCATCTAAGCAACAAGTCAAGGGAGAGAGTTTGCATCTACATACCACTTGTAGATCGCGTGCGGAAGCTTGCAAGGTGATGATGGAGTCGTACTCGACGTGATTCGAATCACCGATGACCAAGTGCTGAACGGACAGCACCTCCGCGTTCAACACACGTACGGGACGGGAGACGTCCCCTCCTTCTTGATCCAGCAAGGGGAAGGATAGGTTGAGGAAGACAGCTCCACCGGCAGCACGATGGCGTGGTGATGGTGGAGAGGCAGTACTCCGACAGGGCTTCGCCAAGCACACAACGGAGGAGGAGAGGTGTTGGGGAGGGGAGGGCTGCGCCTTGGAGGGTCGTCTGGCTGCCCTCCCCTCACCCCTCTATTTATAGGGGTAAGGGAGAAGGGGGCCGGCCCCCCTAGAACCCATCTAGGGGGGGTGCGGCGGCCAAGGGGAGAGGGGGAGAGGGTGGCTTGCCCCCCAAGCCAAGGGGGCGCCCCCTCTAGGGTTCCCCCCTCAACCCTAGGTGCAAGGGCCCAAGGGAGGGGGTGCGCCCAGCCCACCAGGGGCTGGCTCCCTGCCCCACGCAGCCCATGTGGCCCCCCGGGAGGGGTGGCCCCTCCCGGTGGACCCCCGGAACCCTTCCGGTGGCCCCGGTACACTACCGGTATGACCCCGAAACTTCCCGGTGTCCGTTTGACAACTTCCCATATATAAATCTTTACCTCCGGACCCTTCCGGAGCTCCTAGTGACGTCCGGGATCCCATCCGGGACTCCGAACAACATTCAGTAGTCACATACTAGTCTTCCTAATAACCCTAGCGTCACCGAACCTTAAGTGTGTAGACCCTACGGGTTCGGGAGACATGCAGACATGACCGAGACGCTCTTAGGTCAATAACCAACAGCGGGATCTGGATACCCATGATGGCTCCCACATGCTCCTCGATGTTGTCATCGGATGAACCACGATGTCGAGGATTCGATCAAACCCTGTATGCAATTCCCTTTGTTAATCGGTACGTTACTTGCCCGAGACTCGATCGTCGGTATCCCAATACCTTGTTCAGTCTCGTTACCGGCAAGTCACTTTACTCGTACCGTAATGCATGATCCCGTGTCCAACACCTTGGTCACATTGAGCTCATTATGATGATGCATTACCGAGTGGGCCCAGAGATACCTCTCCGTCATACGGAGTGACAAATCCCAATCTCGATCCGTGTCAACCCAACAGATACTTTCGGAGATACCTGTAATGCACCTTTATAGTCACCCAGTTACGTTGTGACGTTTGATACACCCAAGGCACTCTTACGATATCCGGGAGTTACACGATCTCATGGTCGAAGGAAGAGATACTTGACATTGGCAAAGCTCTAGCAAAACGAACTACACGATCTTTTATGCTATGCTTAGGATTGGGTCTTGTCCATCACATCATTCTCCTAATGATGTGATCCCATTATCAACGACATCCAATGTCCATAGTCAGGAAACCATGACTATCTGTTGATCACAACGAGCTAGTCAACTAGAGGCTCACCAGGGACATATTGTGGTCTAAGTATTCACACGTGTATTACGATTTCCGGATAATACAGTTATAGCATGAATAAAAGACATTTATCATGAACATTGAAATATAATAATACTTTTATTATTGCCTCTAGGGCATATTTCCAACACATGCTAAGTTATCTCCGCACAAAATAATGACACATCATAGAAATAACAAGCATAGCGTAATGATTAAGGAATCACATTTCGATACACGCCCCTCTGAGCCCATACTGGTTTCATTTTGATGCAGGAAAGAAAAGAGGAACAAAACAAAAGCGGTGTTGCAGCAAACCACGGGGGCAGGCCTCCAGCGACGTCCCGAGCTTAGCCGAATCCCTCCTCGCGCTTCACGGAGGCGCGGCGACGAGACGACCCGCTACCACCTTCGAAGCGAGCGCAGCGGCGTGGCGGCTGGTCGTAGCCACCGCTGCTGGAGCTCTCACTAAGAGAAGAGCCACCTTAGCTGGATGAGGCGCGGCTGGCGGGCTCGCCCTCGCCGCGGCCATCGCCGAGACCGAGCACCTCCTCGCCATCGTTCGTCTCGGGGTAGCACCCGGCGCGGCGACCATCTTCCCCAAACACCCTCACATAGAGGGTCGCATCACCATCATACTTGAAATGGAGGGTGCACCGTCTGCCTAGGCCGCGCACGCGGGCGAACGTCTGCTAACCACGAGCCAGAGCTATGTTGCCCACGGTGGAGACTTTAACTGCGACCCAGGAAGCCCTGCTGCAGTAGCCGCCCGCCTGCTGCTAGAGCCCGCATGGATCAGAGGCCGGCAACTCGTCGACGAAGAAGCACGGAAGCTGAAGCTAGTTGCCGGCCTGGATCAGAGGCCGGCAACTCGTCGACGACGAACTCCAGCAGCACTTCTGCCGAGTGGAAGCGTGGCCAGGGAGGCCGCGCAGCCACGACATGTCTCACCTCATCGACGGGGTTGCCGCGACCGGAGCGACCCCCACCACGCGCAGCGGCGCCACCCTGGGAGCGGGGGGCCATGGCGGGAGTCGTGGTGTGCTTGCAGGGATGGCCGCATCCCCGCTTGGGCGCCGGGGAGCCGGGCCCCTCGCGAGGGGCCTTTCCTTTCTTCGCGGCGGAGAACCTTTTCGACTGCGCCATTGGAGTCGGTGGTGGAGAAGAGGAGGAAGAAGCAGGCGGAATGGGAAGAAGTGGGGGACGGGGGATCCGCCCCTTCCTCATTTATAGCACGAGAAGGCCAACCAGCGCCCCCACGATCACAGGTAATGATGGTTTTCCTTGCATGTCTCAGGGACTTGTCAAGTCGGGCTGTTTCCGAGGCTGCGTGGGGAAGCGGAGACGCCCACGTCCAATCAACCGCCACGCGTCAACTGAGGCTGCTGGCTTTTGGGGGCCGCGGTGCCCCACGCTTAACCTTTGGCTTCGCCCCGAAGCCAAGCCCGAGCGCGCCTTGGGCCCGGGGGCTACTGTCGGAGTTCTGGGAACGGGGGTCCCCAGACTTGCCTGCCTGCGGCCCACGGCGTGGCTGAGCTAGCAGGCCCGTACGGCCCGTCTTCATCGACAAGGCATTCAAGACCCTCGCGAGGTGCCAAGCCTCGCGAGGTGGACGACGCAAGACCTCCTCAGGAGCGGCCTCGCCAGGCAGGCTCACGAGGGGCGAAGAGATCAAGGTAAGGCAAACCTCGCGAGGTCCTCGTGACGTGAGCCCTGACCATCAAGACCAGGCGGGCGCCAGCGCACACAGTGTCCTTGCTTCTTCTTTGGTGCCAAGTGGGCAAGCGCAGGCGCGGAGTACCGAGGCATCAAGCAAAGGTTTCCATATCAGTGCAACGAGACCAAGACCAACAGGACGGTAGGACAGAGGTCACCATGGAGCCCAAGACGGCGTCACTGCCAGAGCCTTTTGCAGGCGAAGACCACTTTTGTCACGATAAGCTGTACTAGCTATCCCCTTTCAAATTGGCCGTTGTTGGCTCCCTTCCTGCTCAACATCTGGGAGAGGACCAGGGCCTATATGAGTAGAACTAGCCACCACAGTAGAGGGGACGATCTGATTGAGAACAGATTGAGAGGCATCTCACCCACACAAGTTCACCAAGCACAAGAATACCTCAACCTCAGGAGGCTGTTCTTTCCCTTGTAATGTTCATCATTAGCCCAAGAGGAAATCCACCACCACCACACTGGAGTAGGGTATTACACCACAGCGGTGGCCTGAACCAGTATAAATCTTGTGTCTTTCTATGTTGTGAGCTCATCGAGTTCGTCCGTGAGATCATAGAGATCTAGGGCGTGGATCGATAGGGAGAAAACCTTCACACACAACCTAGTGTTTGAACCTTGAGGGTTTTGCCGGAACCAGTGATCCGACACCAACCATTCCTGTTGGTATGATTAGCAGGCTTATCAGGGGTGCCATGAATCTTGTAGGGCCGATCGAGTATTCTGTCCAAACTGGATGGACCATCCTTGTTTCCTTTGAATGGCTTCTTCCGCTGACCGGGTTTAGAGCCACTGAATCCGGCATTGACCGCCATGTCTTTGGTATCTTCGTTATTGCTTTGACACTTGTGTTTGTTGCATCGTGGCCTGCCATTGCAATCCCTAGCTTCGAAGGTGCCAGGGTCACTGGTGTTGTTGCTTCTGCGAGCTAGCCGACTATCTTCTCCCATGCAAAAGCAGGCCATAAGTGCGGTAAGGGCTGCCATTGACTTCGGTTTTTCTTGGCTGAGGTGTCGGGCGAGCCACTCGTCTCAGACACCGTGTTTAAAGTGTTGGATATATGCCCCAGAGGCAATAATAAATTGGTTATTATTATATTTCCTTGTTCATGATAATCGATTATTATCCATGCTAGAATTGTATTGATAGGAAACTCAGATACATGTGTGGATACATAGACAACACCATGTCCCTAGTAAGCCTCTAGTTGACTAGCTCGTTGATCAATAGATGGTTACGGTTTCCTGACCATGGACATTGGATGTCGTTGATAACGGGATCACATCATTAGGAGAATGATGTGATGGACAAGACCCAATCATAAGCCTAGCACAAAGATCGTGTAGTTTGTATGCTAAAGCTTTTCTAATGTCAAGTGTCATTTCCTTAGACCATGAGATTGTGCAACTCCCGGATACCATAGGAATGCTTTGGGTGTGCCAAACGTCACAACGTAACTGGGTGGCTATAAAGGTTCACTACAGGTATCTCCGAAAGTGTCTGTTGGGTTGGCACGAATCGAGACTGGGATTTGTCACTCCGTGTAAACGGAGAGGTATCTCTGGGCCCACTCGGTAGGACATCATCATAATGTGCACAATGTGACCAAGGAGTTGATCACGGGATGATGTGTTACGGAACGAGTAAAGAGACTTGCCGGTAACGAGATTGAACAAGGTATCGGGATACCGACGATCGAATCTCGGGCAAGTATCGTACCGATAGACAAAGGGAATTGTATACGGGATTGATTAATCCTTGACATCGTGGTTCATCCGATGAGATCATCGTGGAGCATGTGGGAGCCAACATGGGTATCCAGATCCCGCTGTTGGTTATTGGCCGGAGAGTTGTCTCGGCCATGTCTGCATGACTCCCGAACCCGTAGGGTCTACACACTTAAGGTTCGATGACGCTAGGGTTATAGGGAAAGTATGTACGCGGTTACCGAATGTTGTTCGGAGTCCCGGATGAGATCCCGGACGTCACGAGGAGTTCCGGAATGGTCCGGAGGTAAAGATTGATATATAGGAAGTATGGTTTTGGCCACCGGAAGTGTTCCGGGCATCACCGGTAGTGTACCGGGACCACCGGAGGGGTCCGGGGGTCCACCAGGTGGGGCCACCAGCCCCGGAGGCTTACATGGGCCAATAGTGGGAAGGGACCAGCCCCTAGGTGGGCTGGGGCGCCTCCCACCAAGGCCCAAGGCGTCCTCAAGAGGAGAGGGGGCAAACCCTATGCGCAGATGGGCCCTAAGGCCCACCCTAGGTGCGCCCCCTCTCTCTCCCCCTTGGCCGCCTCCCAGATGGGATCTGGGGGCTGCCGCCACCCCTAGGGAGGGAACCCTAGGTGGGGGCGCAGCCCCTCCCCTCCCCCTATATATACTTGAGGTATGGGGCTGCCCAACACGAGGTGGGCTGCCAACACGTGATTTGCTCTCCCTGTTGGCGCAGCTCTACCCCTCTCCCTCCTCGTCTCTCATAGTGCTTGGTGAAGCCCTGCTGGAGTCCCGCGCTCCTCCACCACCACCACGCCGTCGTGCTTCTGCTGGATGGAGTCTTCCCCAACCTCTCCTTCTCCCCTTGCTGGATCAAGGCGTATGAGACGTCATCGGGCTGTATGTGTGTTGAACACGGAGGTGCCGTCCGTTCAGCACTAGGATCATCAGTGATTTGGATCACGACGAGTACGACTCCATCAACCCCGTTCATTTGAACGCTTCTGCTTAGAGATCTACAAGGGTATGTAGATGCACTCTCCTTCCCTTCGTTGCTAGATTACTCCATAGATTGATCTTGGTGATGCGTAGGAAATTTTGAATTTCTGCTACGTTCCCCATCAGTGGCATCATGAGCTAGGTCTATGCGTAGTTTCTATGCACGAGTAGAACACAAGTTGTTGTGGGCATCGATTTTGTCAATTTGCTTGCCGTTACTAGTCTTATCTTGATTCGGTGGCATCGTGGGATGAAGCGGCCCGGACCGACCTTACACATACTCTTACGTGAGACTGGTTCCACCGACTGACATGCACTAGTTGCATAAGGTGGCTAGCGGGTGTCTGTCTCTCCCACTTTAGTCGGATCGGATTCGATGAAAAGGGTCCTTATGAAGGGTAAATAGAAATTGGCATATCACGTTGTGGTTTTCGCGTAGGTAAGAAACGTTCTTGCTAGAAACCTATAGCAGCCACGTAAAAACTTGCAACAACAATTAGAGGACGTCTAACTTGTTTTTGCAGCATATGCCTTGTGATGTGATATGGCCAAAAGGATGTGATGAATGATATATGTGATGTATGAGATTGATCATGTTCTTGTAATAGGAATCACGACTTGCATGTCGATGAGTATGACAACCGGCAGGAGCCATAGGAGTTGTCTTAATTTATTTATGACCTGCGTGTCAACATAAACGTCATGTAATTACTTTACTTTATTGCTAAAGCGTTAGCCATAGTAGTAGAAGTAATAGATGACGAGACAACTTCAAGAAGACACGATGATGGAGATCATGGTGTCATGCCGGTGACAACGATGATCATGGAGCCCCGAAGATGGAGATCAAAAGGAGCAAAATGATATTGGCCATATCATGTCACTATTTGATTGCATGTGATGTTTATCATGTTTTACATCTTATTTGCTTAGAACGACGGTAGCTTAAATAAGATGATCCCTCACTAAAATTTCAAGAAAGGTGTTCCCCCTAACTGTGCACCGTTGCGAAGGTTCGTTGTTTCGAAGCACCACGTGATGATCGGGTGTGATAGATTCTAACGTTCGAATACAACGGGTGTAAGCCAGATTTACACAGCAAAAACACTTAGGTTGACTTGACGAGCCTAGCATGTACAGACATGGCCTCGGAACACGGAAGACCGAAAGGTCGAGCATGAGTCGTATAGAAGATACGATCAACATGAAGATGTTCACCGATGTTGACTAGTCCGTCTCACGTGATGATCGGACACGGCCTAGTTGACTCGGATCATGTTTCACTTAGATGACTAGAGGGATGTCTATCTGAGTGGGAGTTCATTAAATGAACTCAATTATCATGAACATAGTCTAAATTGTCTTTGCAAATATGTTGTAGATAAATAGCTCACGTTGTAGCTCCCTGTTTCAATACGTTCCTAGAGAAAGATTAAGTTGAAAGATATTGTAAGCAATGATGCGGACTAGGTCCGTAGTCCGAGGAGTGTCCTCACTGCTACACAGAAGGCTTACGTCTTTGATGCACCGCTCGATGTGCAAACCCCTACAACGTCGTCTGTGGATGTTGTGAACACCTGACAGACACATCCTGATGACTACTTGATAGTTTAGTGCACCATACTTTACGGCTTAGAATCGGGATTCCAATGACGTTTTGAACGCCATAGAACATATGAGATGTTCCAAGAGCTGAAATTGGGATTTCAGGCTCATGCCCGTGTTGAGAGGTGTGAGACCTCTGACAAGTTCTTTTGCCAACAAGATGGAGGAGAATAGCTCAGCTAGTGAGCATGTGCTCAGAATGTCTGGGTGCTACAATCACTTAAATCAAGTGGGAGTTAAACTTCCAGATAAGATAGTGATTGATAGAGTTCTCTAGCCACTATCACTAAGCTACTAGATCTTCGTGATGAACTATGACATGCAAGGGATGGAGTTGATCCCGGAGCTGTTCGCGGTGCTTAAGACCGCAAAAGGTAGAAATCAAGAAGGAGCATCAAGTGTTGATGGTTTAACAAGACCACTGGTTTCAAGAAGGGCAAGGGCTAGAAGGGAAACTTCATGGATGGCAAACCAGTTGCCGCTCCAGTGAAGGAACCCAAGGTTGAACCCAAACCCGAGACTAAGTGCTTCTATTGTAAGGGGAACGGTCACTGGTAGCGGAATTACCCCAAATGCATGGTAGATAAGAAGGCTGGCAACTTCAACAAAGTATATACGTGTTATTAATGTGTACCTCACTAGTACTCCTGGTAGCACCTGGGTATTGGATACCGGTTCAGTTGCTATTATTGGTGACTTGAAGCAAAAGCTACGGACTAAACGGAGACTGGCTAAGGGCGAGGTGACGATGTGTGTTGGAAGTGTTTCCAAAGTTGATGAGATCACCATCGCACGCTCCATCTGCCTTCGGGATTAGTATTGAACCTAGATAAATGTTATCAGGTGTCTACGTTGAGCATGAATATGATTAGATCATGTTCATTGCAATACGGTCATTCATTTAAGTTAGAGAATAATGGTTATTCTGTTTACATGAATGATACCTTTCATGGTCATGCACCCTATGTGAATGGTTCATTGAATCTCGGTCGTGGTAATACACATGTTCACGCCAAAAGATGTAGAGTTAATAATGATAGTACCACTTTCTTGTGGCACTGCCGCTTAGGTCATATTGGCGTAAGATGCATGAAGAAACTCCATATCGATGGATGTTTGGAGTCACTTGATTTTGAATCGCTTGACACATGCGAGCCATGCCTCATGGGCAGGATGACTAAGACCCCGTTTTCAGGTACAATGAAACGGGCAAGTGACTTGTTGGAAATCATACATGCTGATGCGTGTGATCCAATGAGAATTGAAGCGTGCGGTGGATATCGCTATTTTCTCATCTTCACTGACGATTTGAGTAGATATAGGTATATTTACTTAATGAAGCACAAGTCTGAAACGTTTGAAAAGTTCAAGCGATTTCAGAGTGAAGTTAAGAATCATCATAACAATAAGATCATGTTCCTACGATCTGATCAAAAGGGGATTTTCTGAGTTATGAGTTTGGCAATCACTTAAGACATTGTGGAATTGTTTCACAGTTGAAGCCACCTGGAACACCACAAGGTAATGGTGTGTCCGGACGTCGTAATCGAACCCTATGAGATATGGTGCGATCTATGATGTCTCTTACCAATCTACCGTTTTCATTTTGAGGTTATGCGTTAGAGACAGCTGCATTCACTTTAGATAGGACACCATCTAAGTCCGTTGAGACGACGTCGTATGAACATTGGTTTGGCAAGAAACCAAAGTTGTCGTTTCTTAATGTTTGGGGCTGCGATGCTTAAGGCTTCAGCCGGAGAAGCTCGAACCCAAAGCGGACAAACACATCTTCATAGGATACCCAAAGGTGACAGTTGGGTATACCTTCTATCTCAGATCCGAGGGCAAATTGTTTGTCGCTAAGAACGGGTCCTTTCTCGAGAAGGAGTTTCTCTCGAAAGAATTGAGTGGGAGGAAGATAGAACTTGATGAGGTTGTCGAACCTTTACTTCAACCAGAGAGTGATGCAACACAGAAAGATGTTTTCTGTGGAGCCTACGTCTGTTGAATAGGAAGTTAATGATAGTGATCATGAAGCTTCGGATCAAGTTGCTATCGAACCTCGTAGGTCGACAAGGATATGTACTACTCCTGAGTGGTACGGTAATCCTGTCTTAGATATCATGTTGTTAGACAACAATGAACCTACGAGCTATGGAGAAGCGATGGTGGGCCCGTATTCCGACAAATGGTTAGAAGCCATGAAATCCGAGATAGGATCCATATATCAGAACAAAGTATGGACTTTGGTGGACTTGCCCGATGATCGGCAAGCCATTGAGATAAATGGATCTTTAAGAAGAAGACGGACGTGGGCGGTAATGTTACCGTCTATGAAGCTCGACTTGTGGGAAAGAGTCTTTTCACAAGTTCAAGGAGTTGACTACGATGAGAATTTCTCACCCGTAGCGATGCTTAAGTCCGTCGGAATCATGTTAGCATTAGCTGTATTTTTCGATTATGAAATCTTACAGATGGATGTCAAAACAAGTTTTCTTACCAGTTTTCGTAAGAAAAGTTGTATGTGATACAATAAAAGGTTTTGTCGATCCTAAGGATGCTAAAAGGTATGCTGGCTCCAGCAATCCTTCTATGGACTAGAGCAAGCATCTCGGAATCGGAATATATGTTTTGATGGAGTGATCAAAGCTTTTAGGTTTATACAATGTTTGCTAGAAACTTGTATTTACAAGAAAGTGAGTGGGAGCACTACAACATTTCTGATAAGTATATGTGGATGACATATTGTTGATCCGAAATAATGTAGAATTTCTGGAAAGCATAAACGGTTGTTTGAAGAGTGATTTTCAAAGGAAGACCTGGATAAAGCTGCTTACATATTGGGCATCAAGATCTATAGAAATAGATCAAGACGCCTGATGATACTTTCAAAGAACGCACACCTTGACATGTTTTTGAAGGAGTTCAAAATAGATCAGTCAAAGAAGGGGTTCTTACCTGAGTTGTAAGGTGTGAAGTTGAGTAAGACTCAAAGATTGACCACGGCAGAAGAAAGAGGAAGGACGAAGGTCGTCCCCTATGCTTTTGTCATAGGCTCTATACGGTATGCCATGCTGAGTACCGCACCTGATGTGTGCCTTGCCACATGTCTGGCAAGAGGGTACAAAGGTGATCTAGGAGTAGATCACCAGATAGCGGTCAAAATTATCCTTAGAGGAATAAGGAAATGTTTCTCGGTTATGGAGGTGATAAAGAGTTCGACGTAAAGAGTTACGTCGATGCAAGCTTAACACCTATCCGGATAGCTCTGAGTAGAGATACCGGATACGTATAATGGAGCAACAATTTGGAATAGCTCCAAGTGGAACGTGGTAGCAGCATCTACGATATAAAGTTTTGCGAAATACATAGGGATCTGAATATGGCAAGACCCGTTGACTACAACCTCTCTCACAAGCATAACATGATCAAACCCAGAACTCTTTGAGTGTTATCACATAGTGATGTGAACTAGATCATTGAGTCTAGTAGACTCTTGGATGTTGGTCACATGGCGATGTGACCTGTGAGTGTTAATCACATGGCGATGTGAACTAGATTATTGACTCTAGTGCAAGTGGGAGACTGTTGGAAATATGCCCTAGAGGCAATAATAAATTGGTTATTATTATATTTCCTTGTTCATGATAATCGTTTATTATCCATGCTAGAATTGTATTGATAGGAAACTCAGATACATGTGTGGATACATAGACAACACCATGTCCCTAGTAAGCCTCTAGTTGACTAGCTCGTTGATCAATAGATGGTTACGGTTTCCTGACCATGGACATTGGATGTCGTTGATAACGGGATCACATCATTAGGAGAATGATGTGATGGACAAGACCCAATCCTAAGCCTAGCACAAAGATCGTGTAGTTCGTATGCTAAAGCTTTTCTAATGTCAAGTGTCATTTCCTTAGACTATGAGATTGTGCAACTCCCGGATACCGTAGGAATGCTTTGGGTGTACCAAACGTCACAACGTAACTGGGTGGCTATAAAGGTTCACTACAGGTATCTCCGAAAGTGTCTGTTGGGTTGGCACGAATCGAGACTGGGATTTGTCACTCCGTGTAAACGGAGAGGTATCTCTGGGCCCACTCGGTAGGACATCATCATAATGTGCACAATGTGACCAAGGAGTTGATCACGGGATGATGTGTGACGGAACGAGTAAAGAGACTTGCCGGTAACGAGATTGAACAAGGTATCGGGATACCGACGATCGAATCTCGGGCAACTATCATACCGATTGACAAAGGGAATTGTATACGGGATTGACTGAATCCTTGACATCGTGGTTCATCCGATGAGATCATCGTGGAGCATGTGGGAGCCAACATGGGTATCCAGATCCTGCTGTTGGTTATTGGCCGGAGAGTTTTCTCGGCCATGTCTGCATGACTCCCGAACCCGTAGGGTCTACACACTTAAGGTTCGATGACGCTACGGTTATAGGGAAAGTATGTACGCGGTTACCGAATGTTGTTCAGAGTCCCGGATGAGATCCCGGACGTCACGAGGAGTTCCGGAATGGTCCGGAGGTAAAGATTGATATATAGGAAGTATGGTTTTGGCCACCGGAAGTGTTCCGGGCATCAATGTTAGTGTACCGGGACCACCGGAGGGGTCCGGGGGTCCACCGAGAGGGGCCACCAGCCCCGGAGGCTTGCGTGGGCCATAAGTGGGAAGGGACCAGCCCCTATGTGGGCTGGGGCGCCTCCCACCAAGGCCCAAGGCGTCCTCAAGAGGAGAGGGGGCAAACCCTAGGCGCAGATGGGCCCTAAGGCCCACCCTAGGTGCGCCCCCTCTCTCCCCCCCTTGGCCGCCTCCCAGATGGGATCTGGGGGCTGCCGCCACCCCTAGGGAGGGAACCCTAGGTGGGGGCACAGCCCCTCCCCTCCCACTATATATACTTGAGGTATGGGGCTTCCCAACACGTGTGATTTGCTCTCCCTGTTGGCGCAGCCCTACCCCTCCCCTCCTCGTCTCTCGTAGTGCTTGGCGAAGCCCTACTGGAGTCCCGCGCTCCTCCACCACCACCACGCCGTCGTGCTGCTGCTGGATGGAGTCTTCCCCAACCTCTCCTTCTCCCCTTGCTGGATCAAGGCGTAGGAGACGTCATCGGGCTGTACATGTGTTGAACACGGAGGTGCCGTCCGTTCGGCACTAGGATCATCGGTGATTTGGATCACGACGAGTACGACTCCATCAACCCCGTTCACTTGAACACTTCTGCTTAGCGATCTACAAGGGTATGTAGATGCACTCTCCTTCCCTTCGTTGCTAGATTACTCCATAGATTGATCTTGGTGATGCGTAGGAAATTTTGAATTTCTGCTACGTTCCCCATCATAAAGGCCGCGAGGGCTTCAGCTTCCGGACAGTCCACAATTTGGTTCTTTTTAATTAACAACCTGGTCCATAGCTTCCGGGCTGATTCTCCGGGTTGCTGGACTATGTGACTAAGGTCATCGGCGTGTGGAGGCTGAACATAGGTTCATTGGAAGTTGTCTCTAAAGGCATCCTCCAAGTCTTCCCAGCTGCCAATAGAGTTTTTTGGGAGGCTTTTAAACCAGTGTCGTGCTAATTCCTTTAATTTTAGTGGGAGGTATTTGATGGCATGGAGATCATCACCGCGGGCCATGTGAATATGGAGAAGAAAATCTTCGATCCACACTGCGGGATCTATAGTACCATCGTATGATTCAATGTTCACGGGTTTAAACCCTTCTGGGAATTGGTGCTCCATCATCTCATCGGTGAAGCATAAGGGGTGTGCGGCACCTCTGTAACGAGTGATGTCACGGCGCAGTTCAGATGAAGTACGAATGCGGTTTTCGGCCTGAGTGGGGTTGTGCCTGTCGCGCCAGGGCTGATGGTCGTCCTCTCACATTGGAGCATGCCCCCTTGACCCATGGATTGATCTTGTCTAGCCGGATCTATTGTCCAGGTCCTTGCATAGGTCATAGGTGTAGCCCAGGGCCGCTGCCTCCCTGCCTCGATGGTGGGGTGGAGCGGGCTGGTGTTCGGCGCAAGTAGTCGATCTGTCCCGTCTATGTGGTGGTCGGTCAGGTTTGTCAGAAGGTTTATACTTCAGCGGTATTGGCTCAAGAAGCCGATCAGGTTTGTAGCAGCTTGCGCTTCGAGTAGCTCTTGGTTGGGCGCTCGAGGCCATATTCCTCGACTACCAGGACTTTAGTCCATCTGTCATTGAGCGTATCCTGATCGGCTTGGTGTTGCTACTGCTTCTTATTTAGGCTTCTCGTAGTGGCGATTATCCGGCGCTTAAAGCACTCTTGTTCGAGGGGTTCCTCTTGCACGATGAAGTCACTGGTGCGTGTCGGTGCTATACAAACGGTTTTTAACCCCTTTCCGCGACGGCATTTGGAACCATCGCCTAGTGAGTGTGGGCGATAGGATGGTCCTTCCCACACGACCCAGAAACCGTCGGGGATATGCCCCCCTGGCACACAGGCTTGGCAAAATGAGGTCATGTGCAACTGGCGAGCGCTCAAATATGGAAATACCTACAATAGAGCTAAAAAATACAATTATACAGGCAAAATTGTTTCCGATCGCAAGTACATCCCACACAGTCAGTCCCTGCTGAACGGTTCCGTCCGTATGTACATCACACACAGTCGCTCCAAGGAAAACGTTTCCGTTCACAGGTACATCACACACAATTTTTCCCGTTAAATCATTTGCGTTATTGAATGTATCACACATGGTCCATAGAAGAAACTGTGTGGCAAAAGCTACCCATCACACACAGTTTTTATGTGGTAAACATTTGTGCAAGGTGGCCTAACGCAAACAGTTTTCAAGAGAAAGTCGTGTGTGATTGTTCATTGATCCAACATGGTTTATTCCTAGAAACCGTGTGCGTTGCCTGAGGTCATCGCCCATGGTATATTTTCAATAACCGTTGGCAATAGAAAAACCCAATTAGTGGGATAATTCACCATTAGGAGGCTAATTGCCCTATTATTAATAATCCATTTATCAATCTAATTGACATTCATATTAAGCACATAATATATCTCATTTCCATATTAAAGAAGCAGAATTTTATAATTGAAATACATCAGAGTACAACATGATATAGCTTCAGCACTCAGCTACCCCATTACACAACTGCACCAGCACCAAGTTTCACATGCAACATGTAGAACCTTTCGAAATTAGCATCATAGATGGTATATAGACAGATGCATCTCATCTAGAAAACTGCTGAAGCAGAAGGCGAATATTGAGCCTTCATTCATGTTGAAGGTCTTTGCAACTTCAGGCCAGTGCGTGTGGATGATTGACCGTCCATTTCGTCCTCTTTAGGAAGACTTCAATATTGAACCGTGGGTGTTGTATGAAAACCTTCCTCGCCTCCTGACCATAGAGGTGGTTTGAGAGGTAATCATCAGTGAACTGCTTTGGAAAGGCCTGAAAACAAGGATGTGCGTAAATATCTTCTCTATATTGGAAATGGGGCAAATGAATAAAAAAGGCAAGGTATAATAGTTAGTACCACCTTGTAGTGAACTGATGTCTTCTTCATTGTGTAGACAAAGATCTTGTTATTTTTTGTCGCTAATTTCTTTATCCTAACAATCTTTCTGAGTTTCTTGATTTGATTGATATTCATGGTCAACTCATTTCCCCATATGCAAAAAGGGTCGAACAGTGGGTCAAAACCTCTAACATCAGGACCTACATGTGCAAGACCAAATTGTTAACACCCAAAATATTGGAATGGTTCCTGCAATTGCACAATAATGTGCTATTAGACAACGGACCATGCACGTGCTAACCTCGATTGTAAACCTCAGTGCTTCCCATTGTTTCCCTGCAACACATATAAGGTAGTTAGTCATCAGGTTACATAAGGGTTCACATGCTATCAGTAGAATATGTTGATGAAAAATAAGCACATTGCAGATTCATCAGATTAATTCAAGCCACATGGAAAACCCATTTATCCAAACCAAGCATGATTAAGAACTAGGAAATATAGCACTTGTATATGTTTCCCATGTATTAAGTGCAACCAAATTCGATTTATTCCTCACATGCACAACAATACAAAATTCTACCCACGACAATTGGACATCGAATTGAAGAATTGAACCAAGCAGTTAACTAAACACCACAACAAATGAACCAAACATTAACTGAGCACCACATTGCACAATATAACATACTGCTCATATAAGATCAAATAGTTTACCAAACAGTTAACTACAGCCAATTGTAGCAATTGTATTTGTTTATCATGTATTTACTACAGCCAAAATCAATTTATTCCTCACATGGTATACAATAACAGAATGCACCCACAACTATTGATCATCGCATTGCAGAATTGAACCAAACAATCAACTAAACACCACAACACAAATGAACCAAATGTTAACTGAGCACCACATTGCACAATGTATAACCAAACCAAGCATGCTTGACAACTTGGAAATATAGAAATTGTATTCGTTTCTCATGTATTTTGTAAAGATAAATTCGATTTATTTCTCACATGGAAGCCAATACAAAATTGCAGCCTGAAGAATTGAACATCACATTTGCAGAATTGAACCAAACAGTTAACTGAAGACGACAACTAATTAACAAAATAGTTAATAAGTGATCACCACACTGCACGACATATAGAACATATACACTAGAGCAACAGATTGCATGGTAAAATTACATAGCACAATTCACTAGAATTTGTGAAGGAAAGGCAATAGCAGCACACGCAATGGGTAAACCGAGCATGCTTAACTGGCGTAGCTAGCAAATGGCAAGGTGCTCCTCCAAGATCTGGGGGTTGGCACGAATGGCAGCCATCGCGACCTCATCCATGCGTGCGGCCGTGATTTGCTTCTCCACTGCCAAATGCTCCTTGAGATCCTGGCTATACTGTGTGCACCATGGCTTAGGGCGGCACTTATTTGGTGGAGGGGTCGGTGATTTGGGTGGAAGGTGTCGCGCTCGCGCCGGCGGTCGGGGCATGTGGGTGGTGGAAGGAGGAGGAGGATGGAGATCGGGTGGGGATTACCTGCCTAGATAGACGAGGCCGAGCAGCTTGAAGGAGGGTCGCCGACGAGGAGGCGGCACTGCAAGCAAGGAGGGAAGGTTTCAACTCGGAAAGGAAGGCGGAAACAAGGGAAATGTGGCTTTTGGTAAGGGGGAGGGGGCGAGGAGGTAGATATTTCCGTGGAAGCCAGAAATTTGGAATCGCTTTAGTGAAAAAACTAGCGCGCAAAGTGTCATCAGACATGGTCCCTTATTCAGAACTATGTACGATATGTGAACATCACAAACAATTCAGATAGCTTAAACCATGTGTGATGAGTTTAAACGTAAAAAATTTTGGTTCTAATTTCCATGGTTACAGTGGTCATCCATGTCATTGCATAATTTGGGTACACAAAGGAGACTACACCACACCCACACTTCTTAATCGAGCAAGTTCAGTAATAAAACAGAGCTAGCTGACCTAAACATTACTCTAACAAATTAAAGACCGACACTCTTAATTAAACAAAACAAAGAGTACTACTATGGCTTCTGCTCATCGATCTCCGCCGCCGCCTCCATGTCCAGCTCGCGCCCGATGGTCTCCTGGGGAAGGGGCTCCATGGCATCCATCGCACCATACTCAGCAAGCATCTCACCATCTGCATCCGCCATCTCTTTGGAAAAGGCCTCCACGAGCTGGGCGTGGGCGGACACGATCTGGGCTTGGACGGGCTCCGTCGTTGCAAGGTATGCGGCGGAGGAACGGACGACTACTCGAACGCTCTCGACTATTGCTAGCTCTTCGGTCGTGGGTTGCCGATCGTTGTCGGAGAAGCTTTGTTCGATTTGGGCGGCCTCGACATGGTCGTGGGCGTCCTCCATCAGGGCTAAGGCCGCCACTGCGGAATGGATAGCTGTTGTGCCGCTCTCGCCAGTTGTTATCCCTGAGCCAGATGTTGCTGCCCTCACCTCAGAAGCAACAGCGGCCGTTTGTGCTGCCATGGCCGCCCGGTCACAGATTGCAGCCGCGCTCATGCACCTTGTTAGCATGTGCATGGCGGCTGTAGCCGCGCTCTCGCCGGAGTGGGCCACCGAAGTTGCCCTCACGATGCGGGTCCACGTGCCCATCTTTCACCCGTGACGATTGAACAGTGAAATGATATTTGGGGAGCAAGCTAGTGTGATTGAGACGCCGGCTGTGGACTGTAGCCGACCCTTGTTCTCGCGTAAGCCATAGGCGTACTATACACCGACGGTGCTCCAGGATATTTTGTGCTCCATCTCACACAGGTGGTGATAATAAACTGTGTGCGATCTACTTGATTTTTCATCTTGATTTGAATTACATAATGGTATCACAACAGCAATGGACGGTGTTTGAATTGCTACACCTTTTATCTGGAGTGAACATGCAACTATATGTGTGTCGTGAAAGAATTGGAATTATTCAGGGTTCGTTTGAACATTTTATACATTAAATTGGTTTTCTATCCATTTTTGGTGCACAATTCAAAATTAAACTACATGCACATGCTCCCGTGCGCCAACATGGAATGTAAAATCAAATTTGTGTCCTCGGGTGCATGCTTAGGTCCCATGCAAGAAATTGGAATGAATTTCAAACACCAGGGCACCGTTGATTGCCCGCAAAACGTTGAGATACTTTATTTTGAAATTCTAGTAAATCCAAAACTCGTCTGAAATTTGTGAAACTTGGCATGCTATTATGGAGCGACATTAACATGACGTGGTAAAAAATTTGTCCCATTTGGGGAAGGTTTGGCTATAAGCTTCTCATAAACCAGAGCTTCTCACAACAAGTGTGATGGTTTCAGTAGGGAACGTTTCACCTTTCTGGACGAAACGATATCCTTTGCCTCTTCTCGATTTCAATTTTTTCTAGTGTCAACATAGAACACCATGAGTGTTGTCTCAATTTTTGGGATTTTTGGGGGTTCGCTTGGACATTTGTATACATTAACTGAGTTTTCTGTGCATTCATGTGCATAATTCAAATTTCAACTACTGGCACAATCTCTAATGCATATAAATTAGTTGAAAATTCCAATCAGTGTCCTTGGTTGCCTGTTTAGGTCCCATGCAAGAAATGGGAATGAATGTCAAACACCTTGCCACCGTCACTCGGGCGCAAACATTGAGATACTTAGTTTTTAAATTCTACTAAATCCAAAATTCATCTGAAATTCATGAAACTTGGCATGTTATCATGGAGCGGCATCAACATGCCGTGGTAAAATTTTTATCCCATTTGGGGCAGGTTTGGGTATATGCTTCTCACAAACCAGAGCTTCTCCCAACAAGCATGATGGTTTCAGTAGGGAACGTCCCACCTTTGGGGAAGAAACGATATCCATTGCCTCTTATTGCTTCCAAAAATTTTCTCATGTCAACATAGAACAACGGGCGTGTTGTGTCAATTTTTGTGATTTTTTGGGATTTGTTTCGACATTTTTATGCATTACTTGAGATTTCAATGCATTTATGTGCATAATTCAAATTTGAACTATGTGCACATGCTCCAGTGCATATAACTTGGTTGAAAAATGAAATTTGTGTCCCTGGGTGCATGCTTAGGTCACATGCAAGAAATGGGAATGAATTTCAAAAACCATGGCACTGATGATTGCCGGCAAAATATTGAGATGCCTAGTTTATAAATTCTAGTAAATCCAAAAATCGTCTAAAGTTCATGAAAGTTGGATGCTATCATGGAGCGGCATCAACATGCCGTGGTAAATTTTTTGTCCCATTTGGGGCAGGTTTGGGTATATGCTTCTCACAAACCGGAGCTTCTCACAACAAGCATGATGGTTTCGGTAGGGAATGTCCCACCTTTGGGGACTAAACGATATCCATTGCCTCTTATTGCTTCCAAAAATTTTCTCGTGTCAACATAGAACAACATGAGTGTTGTGTCAATTTTTGTGATTTTTCGGGGTTTGTTTGGAAATTTTTATGCGTTAACTGAGTTTTCAATGCATTTATGTGCATAATTCAAATTTGAACTAAATGCACATGCTCCAGTGCATATAAATTGGTTGAAGAAAAATCAAATATGTGTCCTTGAATGCATGCTTAGGTCCCATGCAAGAAATCGGAATGAATTTCAAACACCAAGGCACCGTTGATTGCCGGCAAAACGTTGAGATACTTTATTTTGAAATTCTAGTAAATCTAAAACTCATCTAAAATTCATGAAACTTGGCATGCTATCATGGAGCGGCATCAACATGCCTTGGTAAATTTTTTGTCCCATTTGGGGCAGGTTTGGGTATATGCTTCTCACAAACCAGAGCTTCTCACAACAATCATGATGGTTTCAGTAGGGAACATCCACCTTTAGGGACGAAATGATATCCATTGCCTCTTATAGCTTCCAAATTTTTTTCTTGTGTCAACATAGAACAACTGGAGTGTTGTGTCAATTTTTGTGTTTTTTCGGGGCTCGTTATGACATTTTTATGCATTAACTGAGTTTTCAATGCATTTTTGTGCAAAATTCAAATTTGAACTACATGCACATGCTCCAGTGCATATAAATTGGTTGAAAAATCAAATCTGTGTCCTTGGGTGCATGCTTAGGTCCCATGCAAGAAATGGGAATGAATTTCAAACACCAGGGCACTGTTGATTGCCGGCAAAACATTGAGATGCCTGGTTTTTAAATTCTAGTAAATCCAAAACTTTTCTAAAATTCATGAAACTCAGCATGCTATCATGGAGCGGCATCAACATGCCATGGTAAATTTTTTGTCCCATTTGGGGCAGGTTTGGGTATATACTTCTCACAAACCAGAGCTTCTCACAGCAAGCATGATGGTTTCGGTAGGGAACATCCCACCTTTGGGGACTAAATGATATCCATTGCCTCTTATTGCTTCCAAAAAGTTTCTCGTGTCAACATAGAACAACATGAGTGTTGTGTCAATTTGTGTGATTTTTCGGGGTTCGTTTGGACATTTTTATGCATTAACTGAGTTTTCAATGCATTTATGTGCATAATTCGAATTTGAACTACATGCACATGCTCCAGTGCATATAAATTGGTTTGAAAAATCAAATCTGTGTCGTTGGGTGCATGCTTAGGTCCCATGCAAGAAATGGGAATGAATTTCAAACACTACGACACCGTTGATTGCCGGCAAAATGTTGAGATACCTGGTTTTTACATCTAGTAAATCCGAAACTCGCCTGAAATTCATGAAACTTGGCATGCTATCATGGAGCGGCATCAACAGGCCATGGTAATTTTTTTGTCCCATTTGGGGCAGGTTTGGGTATATGCTTCTCACAAACTAGAGCTTCTCACAGCAATCATGATGGTTTGGGTAGGGAAGGTCCCAGCTTTGGGGACGAAACGATATCCATTGCCACTTATTGCTTCCAATATTTTTCTCGTGTCAACATAGAACAACATGAGTGTTGTGTCAATTTTTTTGTTTTTTCGGGGTTCGGTTGGAAATTTTATGCATTAACTGAGTTTTCAATGCATTTATGTGCATAATTTAAATTTGAACTACATGCACATGCTCCACTGCATATAAATTGGTTGAAAAATCAAATATGTGTCCTTGGGTGCATGCTTAGGTCCCATGCAAGAAATGGGAATGAATTTCAAACACCAGGGCACCGTTGCTTGCCGGCAAAACGTTGAGATACTTTATTTTTAAATTCTAGTAAATCCAAAGCTCATCTGAAATTCATGAAACTTGGCATTGTATCATGGAATGGCACCCAACATGCTGTGGTATTTTTTGCGTCAATTTTGAGAGAAGGCGCACTCGAATAATGATAGCTAACAAAGGCATTTTGAAAAAATAGTTGCCACTATAATATCTCAAACGTTTGTATCATTCAAACCGTGTGCGTTGTGTTAACCATTCATGTGATGCCACGTTTCTTGGTTTAAATGGCTGTAGGAGGTGCCTTGCAGACAGCTGCTTTACCTTAACTGAACGGGAGGCATGCGAGCGCAGTCCGATGTGCAGGCTGACCGAGAGGCGTGCAAGCTATCCTCGAATGTGCAGGCTCACCGGGAAGCATGCGAGTTGTACGCTGAGCAGACTCACTCGGAAGCGAGCCCTTTGACTTCCATGGCCGCCCACCTTCCTCTCCATGCGCGCGCCCTCCTGATCGATATGGGACGCCGCCGTCGAACTTTAGCTCTTAGCACCGCTAGCTGCCGTCCTCCCGCGCCCCGCCCGTCGACCCCGGGACGACATGATGCAAAGTGAGGGCAGGATTTGTGCATCTCTTGAACGCAAACGGTTCTTTTGGATGACCCACGTGCAACCAGTTACAAACATTTTGGTGCGATTTGCATCTGTCATATTGGGTATGTTACCATTTGTCAAATTGGAAAGATTGAGATTTGTTGATCTAGTAACATTGCCATTTGTCAACCTTGTAACACTGCGATTTGTCAAAATATGAAGCTAAAATTCAGTAATTAAGCATAGATTTCATTCATAGATTAAGCTGCCGTTCTTAATTTATACAAACAGTTCAACTCAACAGCTGAACCGACCAAACTTTTCCCCAATTTTAGCCAACCACATACTGAAATAGCTAGTTCAACTATATATACTAGCTAATTTTAAGTACGTTGTACAGTTCCACCACATCTATAGTCAGATGAATTGAAAAAATAGCCCCTAAATAGTACTACTACTACTACTGTGGAGGGGCTTTGCACTACTTCTGGTTGCCTCTCCTCTACCGAGTGCGCTCATTAAGAGCCGGAGGAGGAGGATCCTACCGATGAGATGGGCAACCGCAATACAGTGCCTGCTGCTATTGTAGCTTCAGCGTCGCTCACCTCGAATGTCCTCTGCCGCTCCTGAAGACCCCTCTCGAAGCGGTGGTTCTCCTCGTAGATCTCCTGATTCCTCACCTCTAAGGCAGCATGTTCCACGGCCATGGCGACGGGAAGGCTCTTTGCATGCTCGACGAGGCGCTCCTCCTCCTCCCATAGGAACTCGGTGTAGCGCGCAAGGTCGCTGACGCACATGCGGGCATCCACCTCCGCCTCCCACCTTCGGGCAGCGGTGGCGGAGCGGGTGATGACCCCGGCGGTTGATGGTGGGCTGGCGGCCACAGCGATCGATGACGGGGTGGCGGCCATGACCACCACCTCCCGCCTTTGGGCCGTGGTGGCAGAGCGGGTGATGGCCACGGTGGCTGATAGTGGGGTGGCGACCACGACGGCCACCTCCCACCTTCGGGCCGTGACGGCGGAGCGAGCAATGGACCTGGCTTTGGACAATGGTGTGGTGGCAACGGTGGCCAGCAACAGCTGCCGACGGGCATCGGCGGCAGAATGTGTGATGGGTGTTCCGTGCACACCCAACAGGGACGCCACGTGCACTACACTACGTCGGGGACTGCGCCGCCGCCGCGGTGTAGCCTCCCAGCTGGAGCTATCCTCTGATGACGGCGGAGTGGCTGAGTGATGATGACGGACCGGTGCCATTGGCAATTGTGGGAGAAGCAGACGAGATAAGCTACAGGGAGCGATGGGAAAATGCAATGCAGGACTCGCCGGCCGTGAGGGTTTTTATAGAAGGCCGGTAAGCATTGGGATTTTGGGGGATTTCATCGAGTTGGGTGGGAAGCTTGCGCGGGAACCTGCGAGGTTAAGCGGGAATGGGCTCACCGACAATTCATTGGTGCCACCGTTTGGCCAAAAGAACGCCCACGCGCGCTGCACAAGCTTGCACTATAAGCCGTCTGCGGCAACAGGGTGACAAGACGTGCGAGAGGAGGACGAAAGGCCACATACACATATGGTTAATAAAAAACATTTGCGATTTAATTACCTACTATACCCCCGTCCTAGTTTATAAGTATGATTTAACTAATAAAATACGAATGCATGTCGCCAAAGATTATATAGTTGGATTCGCATTTGAACATAGTTTCCAATTATAAAATTTTTATAACATGCATTAACATTTGGTTGGTTAAATTTGAGGGCAAAGTATGGAACAAAATATAAAGGGGACTATAGACTAGACAGAGGTGGTAGCACATGGCCGCTCTCTATGCAGCGACATAACTGTCGGCCGGCTTGTAGGCCACCATTTCCTGCGTATTCAACTACTCTATGCGTGTGGTTGCTTGCGGTTCAGGTGGCCGCGACGCACTCTGCTCGCGTCCCACCACGTGCGCTCTGCTCTCGCGTCCCTCCGGGTGCTCTGCCCTCATCCCTCCTTGTGCACTGCCAGTGTTTGGGGCCGGCGCACAATCACGCACGTTCGTGTGCATGTGGTTGCGTCGGGCGCGATGTTATGATGCAGTTACCCGCTGCAAAAACTGCCATGCGGAGGCACCGAGAATCCACGCCACCCGGCCCCCATTTATTCATGCGGCCATTTACCTTCATCTCTCGTCTCAGGCGACACAATAAGAACACCCACGAGGACACATATAGAGAGGACATCCAGCGGTTCCAATGGCGCTCCCCGTGGCTCCAATGGCGCTCCCAGTGGCCAACGACGACAATGGTAGGGAATTCACCACGCAACACGTCGTGGACACCCATGTGAGGGGGAAGTCTCTCACGATGGTGTACACCAACTATCCGATCTCGGTGGAGAGCTCCATCCAAACTATGGAGAAGTTCCTTGCCAAGGACAAGTACCAAGTGGTCAGCTTCGACCTCGAGTACACCATGGGTCGTGTCGGGCACGATCAGAAGGTTGTCGTCGCCCAGTTTTGCGTGTGACATGACGTCCTCGTCTACTACTACCACCTGGCCATAACGCCTTGCGAGTGTTTCTCCAGGTTTATCAATAGCTCCGACTATAGTGTCGCTGTGGTGGACACCACCAATGATCTAAAAGCGCTCAAGGTTTCGGGCTTGCAATGCTCGAGTCTTGTCAACATCCAGCGCCACTACAAGGTCTGGGGCAGCGACAAAAACAAACTGAACTCCCTGGTTGACCTCGCCTCGGCCATCATCGACCCCTACTACATGAAGATGAAGAATGAGAGCAATAAGGACATGAACGCCTGGCGCAATGTGTGGCTTGAGAGACTGGATGAACAACATGTCAAGTACGCGGCCATGGACACGTACACAAAGCTACGAGATGTACAGGCGGATCGTTGACATGAGGAATTGTCTTCTTCCTGACCCAGATGAGGGATCGAGCCACATAGCAGTGGCGGGAGCATCACAAGAAGTAGATGACTAGACGATCATTTATCCTACTTCAGAATGCATGCAATTGTTTATTGAGGTGTGTGCAAATGATCTGTAGTTACTTATGTAATTGGATGTTTATATCAGTTGTATATATACATGTTATTCTACTGTAGACAGAGCAAATCACAAGGCTTGTTAGCAGCAATCGTCTGTGTTATTATTGGTCTTCACACACATTTTTGATTATGGACCTGTTTGCCGCGTATCACACACATCTTGTGCAGTTGAACCATTTCCATTGTGTTGCCTAATCACACACAATTCATCCTAGTGAACCGTATACTATATATCGCACATGCCTTCATCTAGCTTCCCATTTCTTTTGTTCCTCCTCATCCCAAACTATTAATTGAACTGAACCTTAGGCCCTGCATCACACACGCAACTAAAATCTGGACCGTGTTTGATGCATCAGTCATCATAAATGTTTTGCACCTTTTTGATAGTTGCTTTACACCACCGTTTGCGATTATGGTATTGCACACAGTTTTGTTGAAGGGTCTCTAATCGTAGTGTCACGTTTGGACCATCCTGCAATTGTGAGTCTTCGTCGCCGAGGCTCACATCCTCTTCGGAGATCGGTAGGTAGTTACTATCCTCCGAGTCCTCGTTTTCGATAGGATCGTCGGGGTTAACTTGCCCATCCTCCCAATCATCATGTTCGGATGTTGGCTCGATAGGGGCTTAGGGGTCTTCGGCATTCTCCGGAGTGTTATTGTCTTCAGTGCCAGTATTGTTGTCTTTTTCGCGACACGATTTTGAGCGGCGCCGCTGACATCGATGCTTTGGATGTGCTTTAGCAGGCTTGTCCTCAACCGGATCCTTGTTGTAATCGTCGTCATCCTCTTTGGGTGTGTCTACCTTGTGCACGTCATATGTGGAGGTGGCCGTCCAACGTTCGGTAAACGGAGGGTCTTGGCCTTTTTCGTCTCCAGCATCGTAGTCCATGCCGTCGATGTGTTCGGAGGCATATTACAGCTTGTCGGTTAAGTCTTTGACAATGGCTGTGAAGTGGGTGGTGGGTGGGATGTAAAATTCCCCGCTCTCAGCCCCTAGTCCGGGCTGGGCGTAATTCAGAAGCGATTCCTTTGTAATGGCGAGGTATCACATTAAGTCTAGAGCCTCGTTTAGGAGCGAGGTTTGGACAGGGAAGCGAGAGTCCACGGGGGTGGCAGGGGTGAGATCCTCCTGGCCACGCTCCCTTGATGCGGACCTCGAGAATTCAGATCTGGAGTCCGAGGGGGAGTCCGGCACTTTAGCGACAAGGAGAGCCCGGTTCGTCTTCGGGTTTGCCGATGATGCAGTCCCCTCCAGATCTGCGGTAGGAAGTTCCATAATTGCATGGAGTCCGGCGGGCTCTAAACTCTCGTCTTCGGACCTGGTAGTCTGCTCTGGATCTAAGGCCAGAGCGGCGGTCGGGGCCGCGAACCCTTCAAAGATCAAGTCTCCTCGGATCTCAGCGACATAGTTCAGGTTTCCAAACCTGATCTGATGACTAGGGAGTAGTTGTTGATCTGCTCAAGGTGGCCAGTCGAGTTGGCACGTAGTGCGAAGCCGCCGAATACAAAAATTTGGCCGGGGAGGAAAGTCTCTCCGGAGATGCCATCATTGTGGATGACCGAACGAGCCATCGAACCTTCTGTCGACAGCACAGAGGAACTCTCAATGAAAGCACCAATGTTGGTGTCAAAACCGGCCGATCTCGGGTAGGGGGTCCCGAACTGTGCGTCTGAGGATTGAAGGTAACAGGAGGCAGGGGACATAATGTTTACCCAGGTTCGAGCCCTCTTAATGGAGGTAATACCCTACTTGCTGCTTGATTGACTTTGATGAGTATAGGGGTTACAAGAGTTGATCTACCTCGAGATCATAATGGCTAAACCCTAGATGTCTAGCCCATACGATTATGATTGCCTCACAGACTAAACCCTCCAGTTTATATTGACATCGGAGGGGCCTAGGGTTGTACAAAGTCAGTTTACATAGAAAGGAATCTTCACATTCGAATGACAAGCTTGCCTTCCACGCAAAGGAGAGTCCCATCCGGACACGGGGGAAGGCCTCCTATCCTGTATCTTCTTGGCCCATTAGTCTGGCCCACGTCACATAGCCCAGACGCCCGGGGACCCCCTAATCCAGAACTCCCTCACGGGGGCTGCTAGCTACATCGCACTTTGCTAGGTGAACCTTAGTTGGGGGGCATGCATTCATAGCTAAGGATTCCCTTCGTGTCGACACAAGGGAGGAGGGGGGCTGCTAGCTACTTCGCACTTTGCAAGGTGAACCTCGGTTGGGGGGGGAGGGGGCATGCATTCATAGCTTAGGATTCCCTTCATGCCGACACGAGGGGGGTGTGGGCAAGCAATACCGTGCACTTTGCGAGATAGGTGCAACATCGAAGTTGCATTTGGTATTTGAAAATCAAACCACCCTTTTCATACATAAGTTTGGTCCACATGCAAGTGTGTTCGTGTTCTGACCCTCTGCCGTGTTATTTTTCGCCAAATTTATGAACATTAGAGAAGTCAGATGATGCAACAGACATAGTTCACTCAAACTAATCTTGTGCCACGACGGTGCCCCTGTCATGCACACATCCACACAGTACATTGGGCTCCACGAGGCCCCCCCTCTCAAAAATATCTGCCCGCTTCGAGGGTTTTTCTGTTTCATAACAAACGGTTGTTATCTCCCGATCATGTGCGATATTTCTTGTTCCCAATCCCGCCTGCATCCCTAGAAAATTTCTGCCCGCCTCGAGGGTTTTTCTATTTCATAACACACGGTTGTTATCTTCGGACCGTGTGTGATGCACTATCATCAAAATTTTCAATAGCCCCGGCATTTCACTCCCGCGTTTGACTCCCATATAGTAAAATTTTCAGTACCCGCGTCATTTCCTCAAACACCCCCGCCCCCTCCACACACACACACACACACACACACACACACCAAAACCTCCTCGGGCGTGCGCGCGCCCGCACACACACACACCCTCCCTCGCTCGAAACCCTAGCAAGGTCCCCGCTGCCACCGCCGCAAGCCCTCAATTGTCAACATCTGCCGGTTTGCCCGTGCAGCTTACCCACCGATCTCCATACCCAGGCTGCGTTGAGTTTCTTAGATGATGCCTACCAAACACCCCCTTTCCCACAGACCCCCATCCCCATCCCCCACTCCAGAGCATCGCAGCCTAAGCTCGGCTACGCTTCCTGTGGACCTCGAGGAGCGACTAGCCCAAAAGAGGTGTATCGCGATCTCTTCGCCTGACGTCGCTAAGGAAGCTGACGACCATTACTAGCGGAAGGCCCTCAAGCAGTGGGCTAGAGTATCCAGGCATGTATTGGTCGCCGGCTACGACATCGAGGTCATTGACAGCGACGGCCTGAGGCGGGCTATGTCACATGTTAAGTGGCCCACCCCAACCCCTCGGGTTCAACCGCCGTCGATCTCATCCATGTCCCCGCCGCTGATCTCCTCTGGATCATTTTCAACAATTTGTCATCCTACATCGCCATCGAGCCCCTTTGTCATTTCTGAAGGACACGTTCTGTGACGCTGGCTTGGGATCCACAGCTTCCAAGTCAGACCTCATCGACGACAACCACGAGGAGGGCCCATCTGCTCTTCCAAGGGGAAAGCGCCCGTCTGTGACATCAGGGAGGGCACCCTTCAGCCGTGCTCTTCCAAGGGGAAGGAGCCCATCTACGACAAGTGAGCAAACCCATGATTTGTTTTGCCGTGCCTCTTCACAGGGAGAAACCCATGATTTGTTTTGTCGAGTCCCTTTTGTAGTGTAGCTAGAATATGTCCAGTTTTAATTTCTATATTTGGTTGTTTGCAGTATGCCTTGTTTATTTCAGTTGTTCACAATGTGATGCTCTATATGTGCAATTATTTATTGTGAAGTACATTTCATCAATCCAGTTTTAAACATACCGATAGGAATGCATATATTTGCTTGTTGTTAAGCCTGTTATAGCTAGCATATGCCTCTTTTAAAGTATTTTGATTGTTCAGTTGTTTGTAGTTAGCATATGTCCGGTTTCAAATGCTATCTTTGGTTGTTCGTAGTATGCCTTGTTTATTCCAGTTATTCACAACGTGATGTTCTATATGTACAAGTATGAACTGTGCAGTTCAATTTCATCAGTACCAGTTTCAACAATACCAGTATGAATGACTATTGGTTGTTGCATCTTGTAGTTAACATGCCTTTCCATTTTTATTTAACAATAACCAGTGTATAGAATGGCACAATACCAGTTTGAATGACTATGTTTGCTTGTTGTTAAATGTTAGGCCTGTTGCAGTTAACACACCTTTCCACTTGTTTTGCTTTACTACCGTGCTTAAACCTGCCCACTGAAGCTATCTTTTGGAGATTATTTTGTCTGCCATGGATAATTTTGGTTGATGTTTAGCCTGTTGTGCTTAACATGCTTCTCGATGTACCTACACAGAACAATTTTTGGAACATCTGCTGTTTTCCATCGAGGTTAGTTTCATCCCATGGCTTATATCTGCTCACTATTCAGGATATCGGTAGCTGGTACCATATAGGCCGGGGGGCTGATAAGGGACTAATCGGTGAATCGTACTTTTAACTGAATATATCTGCAACCCATTTATTGTTAGGTTAACTACGACCATAAGCAATATATCTGAGGCTACATAGCAACATGCACTGTACTTAATGTCTAAATATGCAATCCTAGGCTACATAGCAATAAGGAAGAGTGTTACATTAATGTTCTAATGATTTCTAGATATACGTAGAAGAGCAGCAGCAGCAACAAAAACAACAACAACACAGCCCTGTTTGGATACTCAACTTAACTAGAGGTTAGAGTTAGTTTCTAGCTCATGACTAACCCTGGACTAACTCCATCCAAAGAGTTGTTTGGATGGCAGGGTTAGATTTACAATAAATGCACTACGAGAACTAGCTCCAATTAGCACCTCTTGGACCGGATAGTTTTCTTGGTGGGTTATAGATGCAACTAGCTCAAACTAGCCCTCATGTTTAGATATACTTTAGGGCTATTTGAGCCCAAACTAGCTCAAACTAACTGTAACCCATGGATACAACAGCATTTAATCAGCCTATAATTTGTAAGAATGCACTAAACTCCTTCCGGCCCATAATATAAGATGTTAATTCATCTAATATGTGAGTATATTGGATGTTATAAGATACTCCCTCCATTCCTAAATATTTGTCTTTTTAGAGATTTCAAATGGACTACCACATATGGATGTACATAAACATATTTTAGAGTGTAGATTCACTCATTTTGCTTCGTATGTAGTCACTTGTTGAAATCGCTAGAAAGACAAATATTTAGGAACAGAGGGAGTATTATAAAAGAGTGTCATACTACATCATTGTGCAGTTGTTGTTTAGCTTCTAATATTAACTTGGTGCTTTTAGGTACATATGTCATTCGCAAAGATCCGTTCTTCGACCCTTTCTGCATATGGGGCAATGAGATATCGATGAACTAGCATCAAGTGAGGAAGCTGATAAAGATTGTTAGTAAAATGGGTCCAAAGATGGCAATTAAACTATTTGTTTACACTTTATCCAAGATAACAATGAACTGCAGGATGGTAAGTAAGAACTTTGCAGCCTTCTTTTTACTGCCCATAATGAGTTGTGATAGATGACAATGTGTGAATCTTTTTCCTTTGCAGTGGTTGCCAAAGCAGTTTACTCAAGATTACCTCTCAAACTACATGATTGGTGGGCATCCAAAGGTTAAAGTATTTCTACGAGAACACGATGATTATCTAGATGTTTTCATGAAGACCGTGAAGGATGGGCGGTCGGCCATCACAAGGGGTTGGACTAGAGTCGTGCGTGCCTTATGCATGGAGAAGGGCACAATATGGGCATTCCACTTCACCTTGTTCAGCAACCAGAATGTATTTCGCCTCTTTCTTTACCGTCTTTAATAGTAGAAGTATACAACTTTGGTTCATCATTCTTTATTTAGTTATTATGTAATTCTTAAACATATGTACCTATGAATTGAATAATACATTGGTTGTTTGAAGTTGATGGATATTAATAAAGCTGTAGCATACATTCATATTCAAATTCAAATCCTGTACAATTTGAAATAGCAGCAATTAAATTACGGTGAAATTACGCTCTCCAGGTTGTTACGGCACACACGGTTGGTAAAACACAAACGTTTGTGATATACACCATAATCCGAGACGGTTCATAGAGAGGAAATGTGTGCAAGCATGCACGTAGTTGCCGTTTGCAAAGCGTGTGCTATGTCAGACAATTTCAAAAACGGCGGGCGCAAACTAAACATTTGTGTTAGTTGCCTTATCGTACACGATTCGCAGCGATGAACTGTTTCTGATGAAGTATGCATCGTAGAAGTTGCACCACGGAATAGCGTGTGCGATAGTTGTCGTGTACGACGATGTTATGATAGTCTGACGTTTCGTAATCCTGTCCGACACTCATACGACGATTAGCTAATCTTCTTAATTAGTTAGCGCATACGGTTTGGGAAAAGCGAATGTGTGTGATTGTATTCTTATCATACACGTTCTATAATAGTGAACCGTTTGTGATGGGACGCGCATCTTAAACGTAGCACCATAGAATACCGGCTGTGATGGCAATGCGAGCAGAAACGAGTAGGAGTATTGTAGGGTCCCTATCCCCGACAGTTTCTGGGTCGTGTGAGAAGGACCCCCCTATCACCGTCACTCACTAGGCTACGGTTCCAAATGTCGTCGCAGGAAGGGGTTAAAAACCGTTTGTACAACACCGACGCATACTAGTGCATGGTGAAATACTAAGCACACGCAGCATCGCTAACATTCAACATCTCCATGGCCATCTCATACCTTTCAATCCAGGCTTTTGGGGGCTGATCCACAGTGTCGTTTGGCACCTTGCGGGGTCCCATGAAATCCTTAGGCAGGCGCTCGTTACGCAGAGCCGCCACTAGACACGACACACCAAGGGTCCGAGAGGTCACTCCTGCCTCCACGGGCGCCGATGGGTTAGTCAGAGATTGCTGTTGAGCTGCCAGCTAGGCCATTTGCTCAGCCTCACGTCGCGCCCTGCCCTGGTCCACCAGGGTTTGAGCATCATTACCAGCATGCGGTGGGTGATGCCTCTGAAGCTAATTATGGTGCCGCTCACTGCTCGAAACTGCTGGCGATTCAATATGCCTACTATAACTCTGGCTTGGACGAGGGGTTGAATGAATCCGCTCATGGATGTACGAATAAGCCACCTGTTGAGCCACTGTTGTCCTAAGAAGTTCTCCAGCCCTTCGTATCTCTACCGCGGTTGGAGACTCGACTTCAACGGGGAGAGCCGGCAATCGTGTTGCCGCAGCAATCATATTATCCAGAGGGTTAGAATAATGACTCGGTGGTGTCGGAACATGCTGAGGCAGAGTCAAGCATGGCAGGTTTGCAGCTCGTGGCTAAATCGGTGCTCCGGTCACCGATGTCTCACCAGCCCGGTTCACCACGGGCGGGTCACTGGTCCCTGCCCCTGGTGTGTTGAAAAGGTTTCTTGCATCATACTCCGGAGGTAAACGACCCTGGTGCCTCCTTCTCATGATAGCATTTGGAGCGTTCTGATCCAAGGTGAGCCGAAACGACTCTGCCTGAATCCGTTGTGCCTGAGCGTCCAAAGCAGCCCATTCCATGGCCATCCTACTGTTCTCAGCTGTGAGTTCTTCCCTGGATTGAGCTATCTCATCTCATAACCTTGCGACGTCCACTTTATGTTGTTCTTGAGTCTCCGGGGTGTCGGAGTAAATGATCATGGGTAGCTTCATCCGCTCCCCATGGCGATTCAAAACATCGGGGCCGGCTGCGCCCCTCAAGCCTTGAAGATGAAGAGCCACCTTCTCAGGGCTGGCTGGTCCAAGCGGCCGGCTGCCAGAGGGCGGCAGTTCCCAGAAGATGGCCATGAGGTGGGCCGACTCCTAGCAGACGACCTCCAGAGAGGCCGGCTCCGACCAGGCGGCCCCCTCCGCCCCTTGAAGTTTGCACCACATTATGGCGATGAGATGGGCATGGCTACAATACAGCATGCCACCCCCGAATCCAGGGCAGAGCGTGTCCACAGTGCAGCGTACTGGGTGGACATCCCTGTCCGGCGCGGCACTGTTGCCACGCAGCCCATGACATCACTCATGGCAAAGAAGGCCATGCTCCCACTACGGGCTGTCGGTACGGCCCGCAGGCGACGGGCCCTACCTATACATGAGAAGCCAGAAGGTGGCAAGCTCTGACCAGTTGGCTCGGGGGGAGGCCAACTCCCAGCAGGCGGCCCTCCTCCTCCCTCAAAGTTTGTGCGCCATTAATCAGATGAGATGGGAAGTGGCTATAGTGAATGCCCGCCAGGCGGCGGTACTATAGCCATGCCTTCCCTGACAAAGCACACATCATAAGTGGCATTTCCACAGTGCTAAGCAGCCAGCATGACCCGCAAGCGGCGGGCGCGGCCTGCCGGTGAAGCACGAGACAGCCGGTGGGACCCACCAGGCGGCGGGCCCAACCGGCCGGCAGAGAAGTCGGCGACCATAGACACTGACAGTCGGGTCCTACACCCGGCCATATTACCATTGTACCCCAGGGGGGTAGGCCTATATATACCCCTAGGGCACCCATACAAAGGGTTCAGACCTTAGTCCACCCACACGCACATAGAGAGAGGAAACTAGGGCTAGCCTTGTTCTTCTTCCCCGTCTAGAGAAACAACTCAAGGAGCAAGCTTGTAGCCACCATTGTTGCTCGAGTGATCATGCGAACACCCCATAGAGCAGGACTAGGGGTGTTATCTCCTAGGAGGGACCCGAACCTGGGTAAAGTTCGCCGATGTACATGTCTATGCCTCATTCCTGGCACCGACAACGTCTTACCATCCCCCACCATGATAGGCCAGCCGTTGGCATATGTCGCACGACATCCCCGACATTTGGCGTCTATCGTAGGGCCTAGTGCACCGTCGTCCGGTGATCTGTTCTGGACGGGAACCTTGTTCCTCCCTGGCGAGCGCAGCCAGCCCGGAACGCCTGATGGCATTTGCACCGACGCGCTGCATGATGCAGAAGTCGCTTGCGTGGTGACCAACCTCGCCGATCTTGTTCGAGAGATGTGCCTCTCCAACGAGCCCACACCCGACGCGGGAGCAGCCATCTCCGAGAGCTGCTTCGTCGACCTCCTTGGCAAGCTCCTTATCGCCAACGAGGCCGCTACAGACCTAGATTCGGTTGGCTCCACCGACCCGATGCGTGTTGACACGGACACGGCTTCCTTCGCCTCCTTCCCCGCCAACGTGGTGGTCATCGACGATCCGCTCCCACACGTGGAGAGCGGCGGCAGCACCGTCACGGATGTGCTTGTCATCAGCCACGACGGCACCTCTGGCGGAGCCGCCCAGGACCCATTGCAGGCGGCAATGCAGGACCTGTGTACGCCCATTGCGGCAGACGCCAACACCGAGACGCTGGAGGCCTGCCGCATCTCGCTCGTTGAGAACGCCAAGAAGTTGGCTACCATGAGACACCTCTTCGAGGCCTTCCAGCACGAGATCGACAGCGCTGTTGGCGGCACACCGACTACTGGCGGGCCCAGCTGTGTGGGCATGGTCTGACGGAGAGGCGGTGTCGTCGCCAGCATGTTTGCCGTAGACTGTCGTCGTTCTGGGAATGGGGGTCCCCAGGCTTGCCTGCCTGTGGCCCGTGGCATGGCTCCACCAGTGGCCCCGTATGGCCCATCTTCACCAGCAAACACTCAAGACCCTCGCGAGGGGCCAAGCCTCACGAGGCGGACGACGCAAGACCTCCTTAGGGGCAGCCTCACCAGGCCGACTCGCGAGGAGCAGAGAGACCAAGGCAAGGGACACCTCGCGAGGTTTGTGTGATGCAAGCCATGACGACTGGAGAAAGGCGGGCGCCAGTGCGTGCAGTGTCCTCGTTTCCTCTTTGGTGCTAAAGAGGCAAGCGCAGACGAGGAGTCCCGAGGCATCAGACAAAGGTTTCCATATCGGTGCAACAAGACCAAGACCAGCAGGATAGTAGGATGGAGGTCACCGTGGAGCCCAAGACGGCGTCACCACCATAGCCTTTGGCAGGCGAAGACTGCTTTTGTCAGGATAGCTTGTACTAGCTGTCCCCCTTCAAATTGGCCGTTGTGGGATCCCTTCCCGCCTAATATTTGGGAAGAGGACCCGGGCCACTATATATAGGACTAGCCACCATAGTAGGGAGGCATTCCGATCGGATCTGGGATCAGCTCATCTAGCGAGAATCCTCGACCACACACCAAGCACAAGAGCACCTCTCCTCAGGAGGTCGTTCTTCCCTTGTAACTGTTCATCCTCAGCCCAAGAGGCAATCCACCACACCACACTGGAGTATGGTATTACACCACATCGATGGCCCGAACCAGTATAAACTCTTGTGTCTCATGTTCTTTGGGTTCGTCGAGATAGGCCATGAGATCATCGTGTGTGCGAGCTAGATAGGGGGAGAGATCTTTGTGCCTACCCCAATGTTCGAACCTCAAGGGTTTTGCCAGAACCCGAAATCGAACATTTGGCGCGCCAGGTAGGGGCGCGCTTAAGCTTTCCTCTCCGTCAATCCGCGCTCCACCACTCCACCAAGTTCATGGTCGATGATCGCCCGGCCCGTGCAGAGCGCCGGGCCGCCCTCGCCATCGGCGTCGCTCAAACGAACCCTGCCGGCGGACCTCCTTGTCATTCTTCGTCATCTGCCGCTAACACCGCCACTAGCCCGCCGCCAAACGAGCAGCAAGCTTCCTTGCTGCACCCCTCCATGCGGCGAGACGGACGCACTGCCACCCCGTCCCTGACTCCGGCCGGCTCATCGGCTCACGCTCTCCGCGCCCCCACGGACGAGCAGGCCATGCTGCTCATGGCACGCGAGCTCCTGTTCTACCGCCCAGTCGATGACCTCTACAAGGACTAGTTGGACCGCATCGCTGATCTCATCAGCGCTGCGGGGGGCTGTCCTGCACCATCCCTCTCGCTGCCTAGCCAGCCCCCGGTTGCGGGCGATGTGGATCACGGAGGGCCTCTGCCCCCTCCGCACCAAGATGGCGCCCTCGCGCCAAGGCGTGCGGCTCATGGAGCACCTCTGCCTCGTCCGCGTCAAGAAAGCGCGCTCACTCTAAGATGTGCGGTCCTGCAGCGTGATCCACCGTGTCATGTGCCCGCGCATGAAGAAATAACTTGCCAAGAGATCCCCCGTCCCCCAGAAAACGCTCCACCGCTCCCAATGCCGCCACGTCAGGATCGCTTGCCGTGGCAGGGCCATGCGCCACTTGCCGTGGTCGCGCAGGGACACCAAGATCAAGCTCTGCCTCCACGACGGGCCCGAGTGGCCACGGCAGGCTACCGCGCCTTCACTCCTGAGCTGCGTAGCGTTGTCTGGCCGGGCAAGTTCAAGCCGGATCGGCCTCCTCGCTACGACGGCACCCGCGACCCTGCGGAGTTCTTTGTAACGGCCAGATAATTAAGCTACAGTAAAACTCTACTAACGATGCCACGTCACTTCGGTTACTCATAATAAACTCGCGTTGATTCAAAACCGATACAAAATTCAAATTCAAAATCGAGTCGAACGATAAAAAAATTCAAACATTGAAACAAAAATGTTCGGTGGGTGCCAAATATTGCATTGGTACTTGTTGTGGAGAAAACTCATTTTTAGAAATTGCCTAAATCTTTTAAATTGATTTAAAACAGAAAAGAAAATAAATAAAAAGAAAAAGAAAAAGTGAAAATAAAACAAAAGAAAAGAAAAACAAGAAACCCCCCACCCCACTAGTCTCTGGCCTAGCAGGCCAGCGGCCCAACCGTCCAAGCCCACCCCCACTCCCTTATCACCTCTCCACCCGAAAACCCTAACCGACACCCACCCCACTCGCCCCACTCCTCTCTCCCCCCGATACGTTCAGGATGGGGGCACGAACCGCCCCCGCTGCTTGACGCCCTCACCAAGACGCCACCTCGCCGGCCTGCCTCCTCCTCCTCGCCGGCCTGTTTCCTCTCCGACGTCGTCGTCCCCGTCCTCCTCCTTGCGCCCCATTGCCCCCGAACCCTACAACCCCTCGTGAGGCTCCCTCCTCTCTCCCTCGCACGCCATGACACCGTTCGCGCCCGTGGCCCTCTCCATGCCCCAGCTTTGGTCAGGCCGGCCATGCTCCCTGCCGTGGCTTGCCTCGCCGCTCCAGCCGCGCGGCCCCGCTGTGCTGCCACTGACCACCTCGGCCTCCTCTTCCCCGCGCGCTGCCCCGCTGTGCCGCCACTTCCTCGCGGCGATTGCGCTGCTCGCGTGCACCTCGTGTCGTGCCTCGCCTTCCCCACACGCGCCCGCACCGGCTGCACTCACCGCAGCCACCTGGCGTCCCGCCTCGCGCGCACGCGACTGCTGCTGTTGCTGGACGCCGCGCTCCATTCCCCCCCACTTGCGTCCTCGTCCTGCTCCTGCACTGCTCCTCCGCCTGCACCACTCCTTGCACCGGCCGCCTTCGCCCCTGCCGTGCCGCCCACGTCCGTCCCCTCAGGCCGCTCGCCGCTGCTTCGGGCGTGCACGCGCATCCGTGCTTGGCTGCGCCCCGGCTCGCCGATGCACGCCCACGCCTGTCGCGCCCCTCCTTCCCCGTCGCCGCCTACCTGCAAGCGCCCGCCCCGTCTCCCCCAGCTCAGTCGTTGTGCCCGCGCCATCGCCGCGGCCTCGTCCCCATATCTCGCCTGGCTGCTCCATGGTCGCCGCCTTCACTTCCCCGGCAGTTGCAGCCGCCTGTTGCGGTGGCCGGCGATGCCTCGATGTCCCTCCTGTTGGCCTAGGCGGGTGCCCATTCGGGCTGGCGCCTGTTGCCTGTACGCCCGAAACCGATAGGCCCCTATGGGCCTATGACAAACGGGGCCCACGCCCGGAATGTTTTTTTAATGGAATTAAAAAACAATAAATAATTAAAATAATAAATAAATAAGTTAATTAATCATAATTAGATTAATCTAATCACTAATTAACCTAATTAACAGTTAGTTAATTATTCAATCAATGACAGTCGAGACCCATACATCAATTGACTGCTGACGTCACGCTAACGTCAGCAAACACTATTCTGGATAATGTCGAATTGAAATAATTAAATAAATTCTAAAAACGATTAAATCTTTTAAATTAATATAAAATAAATCGTAGCTCGGATGGAAAAACTTTGTACATGAAAGTTGCTCAGAATGACAAGACGAATCCGGATATGCAGCCCATTCGTCCGCCACACATGCTTAGCGTAGCAAACATGCAACTTCCCCCCTGCGGTTCATATGTCTGAAAACGCGAAACACCGAGAATACTTTCCCAGATGTTTCCCCCTTCGCCGGTATCACCTCCTACTGCGTTAGGGCACTCCTAGCACCATTACTTGTCATATCATGCATCGATATGAATCTGTTTGCATTGTATTCATTGTTTCTTCCCCCTCTTCTCTCCGATAGACTACGGGACTGACGCCGCTGCTGGTGCCCCGGTCGACTACGTTGTTGACGACCCCTATTTGGCAGAGCAACCAGGCAAGCCCCCCTTGATCACCAGAAATCGCCTATTCTTCTCTCTACTTCTTGCATTAGAGTAGTGTACCATGTTACTGCTTTCCCTTAATCCTATTCTGATGCATAGCCTATCCTTGCTACTACTGTTGTTACCTTACCTGCAATCCTAAATGCTTAGTGTAGGATGCTAGTATTCCATCAGTGGCCCTACATTCTTGCCCGTCTGCCATGCTATACTATCGTGCCGTGATCACTCGGGAGGTGATCACGGGTATATACTTATATACATATTATATGATACTTGTGATGATCAAAGTCGGGTCGGCTCATAGAGTACCCGAGAGTGATTCACGGATTGTGACCGAAAGGACGTTTATCCTAACGGCCCTCTGAGTGAACCTTTGTGGCGGAGCAACAGGGTAGGTTGAGACCACCTAGGAGAGAGGTGGGCCTGGCCCTGGTCGGTGTCCATGGTAAATTAAATTAACACGCTTAACGACATCTTGGTATTTGATCTGCGTCTGGTCATTGGCCTATATGCACTAACCAACTACGTAGGAACAGTTATGGGCACTCGATGTCGTGGTATTAGCCGAAGCCTTCGTGATGTTAGCGACTGAGCGGCGCGCGCCGGATTGGACTGGAACGCCTGCTCTTGCATTAGGGAGGCTAAGCCTGCTTCTGGCCGCCCACGCAACGTGCAGGTGTGCAATGGGCGATGGGCCCAGACCCCTTTGCCATAGGTTTTAGACCGGCGTGCTGACCTCTCTGTTGTGCCAAGGTAGGGCTGCAGCGTGTTGATCTTCCGAGGCCGGGCATGACCCAGGAAAGTGTGTCCGGCCAAAGGGGATCGAGCGTGTTGGGAAATGTGGTGCACCCCTGCAAGGAAGTTTATCTATTCCAATAGCGGTGTCCCTCGGTAAAAGGACGACCCGGAGTTGTACCTTGACCTTATGACAACTAGAACTGGATACTTAATAAAACACACCTTCCAAGTGCCAGATACAACCCGGTGACCGCTCTCTCACAGGGCGACGAGGGGAGGATTGCCGGGTAGGATTATGCTATGCGATGATACTTGGTGAACTTACCATCTACTCTCTTTTACATGGTGCAAGATGGAGGTTGCGAGAAGTGTAGTCTTCGGCAGGACTAGCTATCCCCCTCTTATTCTGGCATTCTGCAGTTCGGTCCACATATACTACCCCTTTCATTTGATACCAATGCATATGTAGTGTCGCTCCTTGTTTGTGAGTAATTTGGATGAGTACTCATGGTTGCTTCGCTCCCCCTTTTCCCCTTTCTATACCCGGTTGTTGCGACCAGACGATGGAGTCCAGCAGCCAAACGCCACCGTCGATGATGACTCCTACTACCTTGGAGGTACCTATTACTACGTGCAGGCTTCTGACAACGACCAGGAGTAATTTAGGAGGATCCCAGGCAGGAGGCCTGCGCCTCTTTCGATATGTATCCCAGTTTGTGCTAGCCATCTTATGGCAACTTCTTTAAGTTATGTTTGTACTCAGATAATGTTGCTTCCACTGACTCGTCTATGATCGAGCTCTTGTATTTGAGCCCTCGAGGCCCCTGGCTTGTAATATGATGCTTGTATGACTTATTTTATTTGTAGAGTTGTGTTGTGATATCTTCCCGTGAGTCTCTGATCTTGATCGTACACGTTCGCATGTTTGATTAGTGTACGATTGAATCGGAGGCGTCACAAGTTGGTATTAGAGCCGACTGCCTGTAGGAATCCCCCTTCCACACTCCTTGGCCGAAGTTGAGTCTAGACATTGCAAAACTTTTTACTAACATGGATGTGTGTCTTACGGGCCCATGTCACCATTTGGGTCGTATTAGGATCTTTTACTGCTCGATCTTTACTCTAGGACTCCGAACTCTCTTCTACTCGGGTTAAACGAATTTACTAACTCTAACATTAGGACCCCGTGACCCCATTCACCCCAAAGTTGATTGAGCCCTAGCCTTAGAGTAGTATATTGAACAATATCCTAACTGTCATTTGACACCTTTGAAACATCTTTGTTTTCAGATGGAACCCACGAGGCAGGTCGTGCGCCACACGGCGGCCATTGGTGTCTCAGGATCACCTGCTATGTTAGCTGAGATGATGGCCTATCTGGGTTATCGCTGGCACCCTGAGTACACCGTGTACGAGTAGTACCAGGACTTTAACCAGGAGCAGTACCGTGCCATCGTCCACCTCTACTCTCGGGAGTATGACTCCACTACCGTGCTTCACACATCTCATGGTGTTGGAGTGACTATCGACATGGCAGTCCACGATGTTGCTTATGCTGCTCTGACACGTATTCGTGGAGAGTATCGGGAGTTGGACACCTCCCCTTTCAGGCACATTGATATCGCATCCGATGTTGGTGCGGAGGGATACTACACTACTGCCTACTCCACAGTCACCCGAGAGCTCTTCTACCACCAGAACCTGGTTATGCATGCTGATGGGCTGGATAGAGCTAACCGAGCTCTTCCCCATGAGTTGTAAACCACCCGTCAGCACCTTTACCATGCTCAGACGCTGTTACACCCCCTTGTCTGATCTGTTGATTTGTCGCGTTCTGTGATCTACCCAGCCATGACCGTGATGCCCCACGGTGTCGGCTGGCTAGATGTGGGAGGCTACTCTCCCACACTTGGTCCTCTTCTGCCACCTGAGCGTCGAGTTCCACACTAGAGTATCCATAGACCCCAGGCTACTGACGTGGAGGACTTCCCGTCGTGTCACTACCAGCCGTCAGGCTACACCTACCTCCACAGTTCCTCCTGGGACTGATGTAGTCTTGCTTATTAGAATAAGTGCCTTCATCGGGAGCCTGCGTGCCTCCTATGATGTCTTTAGTCTATGCACCGAACTCTATGCATGATCCCTTTTGTAAGACATGCTGACTACTATATAGTATCTATTGTGTTTCTTTCATTGTGCATGCTTCATCGTGAATGATGCTTGTCTTTGCAAATTTCTCAATGTAGAACTACCCCTGTTAAATTTTAGCAGGATGGTTAGACCAGGTGGTTGTGGTCGTGGTGGCTATACCCCACCTCTGCCTGAGTACATGGCTGGTATGATCCAATAGCTCGAGTTGAATCGCCAGTTCATGGAAAATATGATGGCTCAGTTTCCTCGCCCAATATGAACCAACAGCTAGCCCAAGTGACTCTCCAGGATTTCATGCGCCTCAACCCAACTGTGTACCGCAGCTCAACTCAGCCTCTGGATGCTGATGACTGGCTCTGTGACATCACCTATGAGATGGAGTCTGCTGATGTAGCCCCTGCCAACTGTGTCACCTTTGCTTCCTTCTTCCTGAAAGGACCCGCTACTCAATGGTGGAACAGCCACAGGCGTACTCTGCCAGCTGGAACAATCATCACCTGGCCAGACTTCCAAGCTGCTTTCTGTGCCCGCTTCATTCCTCAGGGAGTCATGGACCGGAAGAAGCGTGAGTTCTGCAACCTCAGCCAAGGCAACAAAACTGTGGAAGCTTATCAGCGGGAGTTTCTGGATTTATCCCGCTATGCTGAAGAAGACATTGCAACTGATGCACGCGGATAGGAGAAGTTCCGTGATGGCCTTCAAGCTGAGATCAAGATCGCACTTCTAGTGCATGACTTTGCTGATTTCGCCACCTTCGTGAACAAGGCCATCAATGTCGAAACTGGTCTGCGGGAACACCAGAGCTCTCACAGGCGCAACCATGACACGGGCTCATCTTCGGGCCCGTCCTCGCAGAAGCGTAGGATATGGATTCCCAATAGCATGTACCAGCCAACTGCACCTGCTCCAAGGCAGTCCTATGCTGCACCGCGTCTGCCTCCACCACCAACTAGCCAGCCAAGACTTCCAGCTCTACCACCCTGTGATGCCCCCGATTCGATCGTACACTAATCATACATGCAAACTTGTATGATCAAGATTAGGGACTCACGGGAAGATATCACAACACATCTCTACAAATAAAAATAAGTCATACAAGCATCATATTACAAGCCAGGGGCCTCGAAGGCTCGAATACAAGAGCTCGATCATAGACGAATCAGCGGAAGCAACAATATCTGAGTATAGACATAAGTTAAACAAGTTTGCCTTAAGAAGGCTAGCACAAACTGCGATACATATCGAAAGAGGCGCAGGCCTCCTGTCTGCGATCCTCCTAAACTACTCCTGGTCGTCGTCAGCGGGCTGCACGTAGTAGTAGGCACCTCCCGAGTAGTAGTAGTCGTCGTCGACGGTGGCGTCTGGCTCCTGGGCTCCAACGTTTGGTCGCAGCAATCGGGTATAGAAAGGGGGAAAATAGGGAGCAAAGCAACCGTGAGTACTCATCCAAAGTACTCGCAAGCAAGGAGCTACACTACATATGTATGCATTGGTATCAAATGGAATAAGGGTATCATATGTGGACTGAACTGCAGAATGCCGGAATAAGAGGGGGGATAGCTAGTCCTAATGTAGACTATGCTTCTGGCCACCTCCATCTTGCAGCAGGAGAAGAGAGTAGATGGTAAGTTCACCAAGTAGCATCGTGTAGCATAATCCTAACCGATGATCCTCCCCTCGTCGCCCTGTGAGAGAGCGATCACCGGTTGTATCTGGCACTTGGAAGGGTGTGTTTTATTAAGTATCCGGTTCTAGTTGTCATAAGGTCAAGGTACGACTCCAAGTTGTCCTGTTACCGAAGATCACGGCTATTCAAATAGATTAACTTCCTTGCAGGGGTGCACCACATAACCCAACACGCTCGATCCCATTTGGCCGGACACACTTTCCTGGGTCATGCCCAGCCTTCGAAGATCAACACGTCGCAGCCCTACCTAGGCACAACAGAGAGGTCAGCACGCCGGTCTAAATCCTATGGCGCAGGGGTCTGGGCCAATCGCCCATTGCACACCTGCACATTGCGAGGGCGACCGGAAGCAGACCTAGCCTAGCAGGCGTTCCAGTCCAATCCGGCATGCGCCGCTCAGTCGCTGATGTCACGAAGGCTTCGGCTGATACCATGACGTCGAGTGCCCATAACTGTCCCCGCGTAGATGGTTAGTGCGTATAGACCAGTGGCCAGACTCAGATCAAATACCAAGATCTCGTTAAACGTGTTATCTTGAAATAACCGCGAACGCCGACCAGGGCCAGGCCAACCTCTCTCCTAGGTGGTCTCAACCTACCCTGTCGCTCTGCCACAAAGATCCACTCAGAGGGCCATCGGGACAAACATCCTTTCGGACCCAATCCGTGAATCACTCGCGGGTACTCCTACGAGCCAACCCGTCTTTAGTCACCACAAGTATCATATATTATGTATATAAGTATATACCCGTGGCCACCTCCCGAGTGATCACGGCTTGATAGTATAACATGGCAGACAGACAAGAATGTAGGGCCACTGATGGCAAACTAGCATCCTATACTAAGCATTAGGATTGCAGGTAAGGTATCAACAGTTGTAGCAACAATGACAGGCTATGCATCAGAATAGGATTAACGGGAAGCAGTAACATGCTACACTACTCTAATGCAAGCAGTATAGAGAAGAGTAGGCGATATCTGGTGATCAAGGGGGCGGGGCTTGCCTGGTTGCTCTGGCAAGAGAGAGGGGTCGTCAACACCGTAGTCGTACTGGGTAGCAGCGGCGTCGGTCTCGGTGTCTAGCAAGAGAAGAGGGGGAAGAAACAATAAATATAATGCAAACAAATGCATGACGATGCATGACATGACAAAGCGTGATGCTAGGTGTGCCCTAACGTGGTACGAGGTGGTACCGGTGAAGGGGGAAAACATCCGGGAAAGTATTCCCGGTGTTTCGCGTTTTTGGACAGATGAACCGGAGGGGGAAAGTTGCGTGTTTTCTATGCTAGGGATGCGTGGCGAACGAACGGGCTGCGTATCCGGATTCGTCTCGTCGTTGTGAGCCACTTTCATGTACAAAGTTTTTCCATCCGAGCTATGGTTTATTTTATATTAATTTTAAAAGATTTAAATCTTTTTTAGGATTTATTTAATTAATTTAATCAACATTATCCAGAATAATGTTTGCTGATGTCATCATGACGTCAGCAGTCAACAGGGGGTTAACTGGGTCAAACTGACGTGTGGGTCCTGTGGGACCGACCTGTCATACTCTGTTAGGTTAATTAGGGTTTAGTTAATTGATTAGGTTAATATAATCAGGATTAATTAGTTTAATTAATTGACGTGTGGGCTGGACGAGGAAGCAGCGGGATGGCGCGACAAGCGCGAGCGAGCAGTGGCTCGCGACGGGTGCGGGCGTGCGTGGGTACGAGGGGAATCGGGGCGTCGCTAGGCGGCGGTGCGGGAGTGCGGCGAGCGGGCGCGGGGAGGGGCCAGAGGCATGCGGGAGCGCGGCCAAGGACGGCCTGAGGGTAAATCGGGAGCACGGCGGCGGCAACGCAGCAGCCACGGACGCGGGCAAGCGCCGGAGCACGGCGCACGCGACCACGAGGCCAGCAGGGGAGCGAGGGGACGCGGACGGGCGTGGTCCGCGCGTGGTGAGCGCGAGTGCATGCATGCAGAGGAGGAGCGGGGGCAGCGGCGTGGGTCGCGAGCGGGGCGAGGCTTGCAGGGGCGAGCGCGGCGGCTACAACTGGGCGAGCGAGGCGCGAGCGAGAGCCGCGGTGAGCGCGGGTGCGTGCGCGGACGGCGCATAGGTAGGGTAAGCGGGAGCAGCGGCGGGGGTCCTCACCGGGATTCACAGGGCAACGGCAGTGGGGCACGGGGAGCGATTTGGGGAAGAGGCCGAGGATGACGGGACGGAGAGGAGGTAGGCCGTCGAGGGGGAGGAGGCAGTCCGGTGGGGGGGGGAGCTCTGGCGAGGCGGCGTCGTGCGGCTCGGTTCCAGGCGCGGCGGGGCGCGGTCACCCCGATCCCGATCTGGATCGAGGGAGCGAGGGGGAGAGCGATTGGGGGAGTGGGGGTGGAGTGGGAGGTGTCGGCTAGGGTTTCCGATCGGGGTGGGGTTAACGGAAGCGAGAAGGGGTCGCATGGGCCGGCCTGATCGGCTGAGCCGACTGGGCCAAGAGGCCTACTGGGCCGGAGCCCCGGGGGTTTTCTTTTTTGTTTTTTGTTTGTTTTTCTCGTTTGTATTTCCTTTCTTTCTTTTATTTCCTTTTCTGTTATAATCCATTTTAAAATACTTAGGCACTTTATATAAATGTGTTTATTACACCATAATTAAATATGCAAATTATGGCACTACCCGAACATTTTTGTTTTAACTTTTGAAAAGTTTTATTATTTAACTTTATTTTAAATTTGAATTTGACTCGGTTTTGAACTAATGGTAGATTATCAACAGTAACCATGGTGACGTGGCATGATTACCGTTGGATGACTGTATCACGATTATCTGGGCATTACACACCCCGAGCTCCTGTCCCCACTCCCAATAATGGTCTGTGCTTCAGGTGTAGTCAACCAGGACATTGTGCGAGGGAATGCAACCAAAACCAGAATCAACTGGCCCTTCCTGCAGCTGGCCGTGGAAGCAACCAGCCCCGCAACAACAATGCCAAGTCTTATGGTCATGTCCATGCCAACCACGTTGATCTCAATGAAGTTCTAGACCAGCCTGCTACTGTGATGGGTACACTCCTCGTAAATTCAGTACCAGCATCCGTCTTATTTGATACAGGTGCATCACATTCATTCATGTCATAAGATATTGCATGCATGCATGACATTAAATGCGAGGACATGAACGCTTCTCTATTAGCACACACCCCTGCGGGCCAATGTCGGACCTCCATGATTTGCAACGATGTCCTAGTTGAAATCGAAGGGCTAGAATTCCTTGTCTCTGCCATCGTACGGAAGTCATGAAACATTGACCTCATTCTGGGAATGGATTGGATGAAAGCGCATACTGCTTCTATAGTTTGCTCCACTAAGACCGTCCATCTTGTCAGATGTGGGGTTCCGGCAAACCCTTAAGGTTCGAACAATGGGGTGCGCATGAAGTCATTTTCTCCCACCGATCTACGTGTAGCTCGCTAAGATCTTGCGAACGAACTCGACGAACTCGCAACACAGAAAGACACAAGATTTATACTGGTTCGGGCCACCGTTGTGGTGTAATACCCTACTCTAGTGTGGTGGTGGTGGATTGCCTCTTGGGCTGATGATGAACAATACAAGGGGAAGAACAGCCTCCTGAGGTTGAGGTGTTCTTGTGCTTGGCTAACTTGTCTGGGTGAGAGTGATCTAAGATGTCCCCCTCGCCTATGGTGGTGGCTAGTCCTACTTATAGAGGCCCTGGTCCTCTTCCCAAATCTTGAGCGGGAAGGAAGCCAACAATGGCGGGCGAATTTGAAGGGGGACAGCTAGTACAAGCTATCCTGACTAAAGTGGTCTTCCCCTGCCAAAGGCTCTGGTGGTGACGCCGTCTTGGGTTCCATGATGACCTCTGATTTGTCGTCCCTCTAGTCTTGGTCTTGTTGCACCAAAATGGCAACCTCTGCCTGATGCCTCGGTACTCCTCGCCTGCGCTAGTTTCCTTAACACCAAAGAGGAAACAAGGACGCTGTGCGCGCTGGCACCCGCCTGGCGCCAGCCTGGTGTCGATCGTCATGGCTCATGTCACGAGTGCCTCGTGAGGTTCGCCTTGCCTTGATATCTCCGCTCCTCGTGACCCTGCCTGACTAGGCCGCTCCAAAGGAGGTCTTGTGTCGTCTGCCTTCGTGAGGGTCTTGGACGCCTTGTTGATGAAGATGGGCCATACGGCCTGCTGGCTTAGCCACGCAGCGGGCCGCAGGTAAGCAAGTCTGGGGACCCCCGTTCCCAGAACACCGATAGTAGCCCCTGGGCCCAAGGCGCACTTGGGCTTGGCTTCGCGGCTAGGGCTGGAATTCGAGTCGAGTCGAGCCAGCTCGGCTCGACTCACTAGAGCTCGTTTCGTTAATGAGCTAGCTCGAATCGACTCGTTATTATTAATGAGCTCAAATCCAAGATTGGCTCGACTCGTATAACTCGCGAGCTGGCTCGTTTAGCTTGTTAAGCTCGTTAAAGATATGAACATAAAACCCTCAAGCATTATAAAAATTGTTATATATATATTAAACATATATATCACTAAACAATAGTAATTTCCTTGTAATGCATGAGTCTCCTAGGCAGTTGGGCCTTCAACGGCTAGGCCTTGTGTTGTGCGCGTGGGATATAGGGTGTTGAGTGGGTGATCTTTTTATATATTGGGAGTGGCCGATCTTTTGTACTGAGCCTAACGAGTTACACGAGTACTCGTGAGATTGGCTCGTTTAACTTGGTCTATAAACGATCTTAAACTAAAGCTCGTCTCGACTCGTTATTCTTTGAGTTCGAGTCGATTTGAGCCGAGTCACGAGCTACTTGTTTAGCTCACGAGCTTCGAGCTTTTTTCCAGCCCTATTCGCGGCGAAGCCAAGGGCCTAGTGCGGAGCACCGCAGGCCCCAAAATCCTGCGGCCTCGATTGACACGTGGCGGTTGATTGGACGTGGGCATCTCCACTTCCCCACACTGCCTCGGCAACTACACGACTTGACGAGTCCCTGCGACATGCAAGGAGAACCATCATTACCTGCGATCGTGGGAGGTGCCGGTTGGCCTTCTCTTGCTATAAATGGGGAGGGGGCGGAGCCCCCGTTGCCCATCTCTTCCTGCCTTTCCCCCGTCTTCTTCCTCGCTCCATTGCTCGATGTGCCACCAATGGCGCCATGAAGGAAGTTCTCCGCCGCTGAGAAGGGGAAGGCCCCTCGCGAGGGGCCCGGCTCGCCGGCGCCCAAGCGCGAACGTGGCCGTCCGCGCAAGCATGCCACATCCCCTGTCGCGGCCCACTGTCGGAGCGGTGCCACGGCACGCGGAGGGGCCGTCCCAGCCATGGCAATCTAGTTGACGAGGGGAGGTGTGCTTTGGTGGAGCGCCCCCCCCCCCCCCGTCCATGGTTCCACATGGTGGAGGTGTCGCTGGAGTTTGTTGACTGGTCGGAGAATTCAGCCGGCAACTGGCTCCAACTTCCGCGCTTTGTCGACGAGCTGCCAGCCTCTGGTCCAGGAAGACTCTGGCTGCAGGCGGATGGTTGTTGCAGCAGGGCCTCTTGGGTTGCAGTCGTGACTTCCCCCACGGGCAACATAGCCCTGCCCCGCGGTCGGCAGACGTTCGTCTGCGTGCGCGGCTTGGGCCAGTGGTGCGCCCTCCACTTCAAGTACAACGGCGAATCAACCCTCTTTGTGAGGGTGTTTGGGGAAGATGGTCGCCGCGCTGGGTGCTGCCCCGAGGCGAACGATGGTGAGGAGGTGCTTGGTCTGGGGGACGGTCGTGACGAGGGTGAGGGCGAGCCTGCCCTTGGGGGCGGCTGTGTCTTGTCTAGCTACGACAACTCTTCCTATGGTGACAGCTCCAGCAGCAGTGGACACGACCAGCCGCCGTGCCGCCGCGCTGCGGCAGTGGGTCATCTCATCGCCGCGCCTCCGTGAAGCGCGAAGAAGGATCCGGCTAGGCTCGGGGTGCCGCTAGGGGTCTGCCTCCGCAGATTGCCGCAACACTGCTTTTGTTTTACTCTTTTTCTTGCATCAAGAATGTAACTAGTTTGGGCCCAGGGGGCGTGTATCGAACTATGGTTTCTCTTTGGCACCGTGCGTGTTGTGTCGTTATTTCGTGCAAAGATAACTTAACGTGGTATATCCGGGATGCCCTCTTCCTCACGAGGCGCTCATTTCCTCGCGTCCATCTTGCCTTTGTGGCCTGCATTTGCTCAGGAACTGCAAAAGCTCGTTAGGAAGTGCATTAAAAGATTTGCCGTTCGCCCTGGCCCTGACCTGGCGCCTTGTATCGCGGTACTTGAGGGGCACAGACTAGGGGAGGCACGCCAGCTTTTGGGCTCAAACGGAGAGGCGCGCCAGCTTTTGGGCTCGAACGAGGGTGGCTCGCGAGAAGGCAGAGAAGGGAGAAAATTCTCGCGAGGGCATCTGCCCAGCCCCCTCGCGAGGCATGCAAGAGAAAGAACATGAGCTAACGCGAGCCGGAAAAACGCAGCGAGAGGTGAGGGGGTCAAATCAGAAAGGAATGCGAAAAGCAAATTTCGATTAAGGAAAAGGACGCCAAATGCGGAAAATAAATGAAAAGCCGCGTCCGGCACCTATTCTAGTCGTCAAGTCTTCTCACCAGCGCGGAGCTATGTGCTGCCACTAGGCGTGCCCGAGAGCCCCAGGGCCTGAGGCCGGCACTCCTAAGACTCCGGGGCGTGTACAGCCCCAACTCATTATTACGTGAGAGTGTCAGGGGCGGCGATTCTTTACAGGCACCGTGCCTTCTTCACAGGCTCTGGGCCTTTCTTCACAGGCTCTGGGCCTTGCTTCACATGCTCTAGGCCTTTCTTCACAGGCTCTGGGCCTTGCTTCACAGGCTCCGGGCCTTGCTACATAGGTTCTGGGCCTTGCTTTATGGGTAAAACTTCCGGAGGTGCTGGATGTTCAGGCGGTTTGGACTGGTACTCCGTCTTGTGTCTCCAGGCACACGGCGCCAGGCCTGGAGATGTGGACAACCTTGAACGGGCCCTCCCACATTGGTGAAAGCTTATGCAGCCCTTCCCTGGAGAGGACCCACCTCAGGACTAGGTCTCCCCTCTCGAGTGTCCTGGAGCGGATGTTGCGGCAGTGGTATCGCCGCAATGCTTACTGGTACCTCGCCGCCCGTAGCACAGCTTCGCGGCGATGTTCCTCCCCCAACACGAGGTCCATCCCCCATGTGACGTCCTGCTGCGTTTCGTCGAATGCCAGGACCCGTACGGAGCGATGCTTGACCTCGTGAGGGAGGACTGCTTCAGCTCCATAGATGAGGAAGAATGGAGTCTCTCCCATTGGCTTGGTGGTGGTTGTCGGTGTTCTAGGAATGGGGGTCCCCAGACTTGCCTGACTGTGGCCCGCGGCGTGGCGGATCCAGCAGGCCATACGGCCCATCTTCACCAACAAGGTACCCAAGACCCTCGCGAGAGGCCAAGCCTCACGAGGCGGACGATGCAAGACCTCCTCAGGAGTGGCCTGGTCAGGCAGGCTCGCGAGGAGCGGAGATATCAAGGCGAGGCGAACCTCACGAGGCTCTCGTGACGTGAGCCATGACGATCGACACCAGGCGGGCGCCAGGTGGGCGCCAGCGCGTGCAGCGTCCTTGTTTCCTCTTTGGTGCAAGGGAGGCAAGCGCAGCCGCAGAGTATTGAGGCCTCAGGCAAAGGTTGCCATTTCGGTGCAACAAGACCAAGACCAGGAGGACTGCAAGACGGAGGTCATCTGGAGCCCAAGACGGTGTCACCACCAGAGCTTTGTGCAGGCGAAGACTACTTTTGTCAGGACGACTCGTACTAGCTGTCCCCCTTCAAATTTGCCCGCCATTGTTGGCTCCCTTCCCGCTCGATATTTGGGAAGAGGACCAGGGCCTCTATAAAATAGGACTAGCCACCACCATAGGAAGGGGGGATCGAATCCTAGCACTACAAGTTCATACGCACAAGAACACCTCAACCTCAGGAGGCTGTTCTTCCCTTGTACTGTTCATCATCAGCCCAAGAGGCAATCCACCACCACACTGGAGTAGGGTATTACACCACAACGGTGGCCCGAACCAGTATAAACCCTGTGTCTTTCTGTGTTGCGAGTTCATCGAGTTCATCCGCAAGATCTTAGCGAGCTAGAGCGTAGATTGGTAGAAGGGAAAGACTTCGCACGCACCCCAGTGTTCGAACCTTAAGGGTTAGCCGGAACCCCACATCCGACCTTTGGCGCGCCAGGTAGTGGTGCGGCGTAGCTTCCTTTCCGTCAGTCCGTCGCTCCGTCGTCTCCATGTCGGACGCTCGCCATGGTCGAGCTGAGCGTCAGGCTACACTCGTCGCCCGTGTCGCTTAGATGGCTCCTGCCGGCGGGCCACCTAGGCATTCTCCGTCCCCTGCCGCCAACGCTGCCACCGGCCCGGTGGGGAACGAGCAGCAGGCGTCCTCGCTGCATCCTCCAGTGCAGCAGGACGGCCACACCGATACTCCATCACTCACCCTTGCTGGTTCTTCGTCCCACGCGCACCGTGCTCCCATGGAAGCACGGGCCGCCCTCATCACGGCGAACGAGCTCCTGCGTTACCGCCCCGTCGACGACCTCTATGAGGAGTGGATCGATCGCATCGCCGAGCTCGTCCGTGCCGCAGGGGGCTCTCCGACCCCGTCCCACTCTCTGCCTCCCCCTAAACCAGCTGCGAGCGATGGGGCTCATGGCGTGCCTCCACGGCCTCGTCCCCAAGATGGTGCCTTGGCACCAAGGCGCGCGCCTCCGTGGTGTGATCCACCGCGCCCGGCGCCCGCGCGTGAAGAAAGGAGCTGCCAAGAAATCCCGCGGCCGCGAGAAGCTGCGCCGGTGCTCCCCACGCCACCTCGTCAAGACCGCGTGCCGCCTGCAGTGCCGCAGCGCGGGCCTCGCCAAGACCAAGCTCCGCCTTAGAAGCGGGCCCCGGCGACCATAGTTGGCTGCCGCGCCTTCACCCCCAAACTGTGTAGCGTCGCTTGGCCAGGCAAGTTCAAGCCAGATCTACCTCCTCGATACGACGGGGCCGCCGACCCCGTAGAGTTCCTGCATCTCTATGAGCTGAGCATCGAAGCGGCTAACATCGACGAAAAAGTCATGGCGAACTGGTTTCCCATGGCTCTCAAGGATGGGGCCCGCTCCTGGCTCCTGAACCTGCAGCACGACTCGATCTCCTCCTGAGACGAGATGCGCGACCGCTTCGTCGCCAACTTCCAGGGCACTCGCGACCACCCACCGGCCGTGGGCGATCTACGCCACATCAAGCAGCAGCCAGGAGAGACCCTCCAGAAGTATATCCAGCGCTTCAACAACACCCGCCTCAAGATCCCCAAGGTCACGGACGAAGCCATCATCTCCGCACTCTCAGACGGCATCCGTGAGGTCGAGATGAAGGAAGAGCTGGCTATCCACGAGGAGCTTTGCACATCTTAGGACCTGTTCAACCTGGCGACTGAGTGCGCAAGAGCTGAGGAGGGGCGCCTCTCTCTCTTTGAGCTACCAGCTGTAGGAGTGGAGGAGAAGAATGCCAAGGCCAAGGACGTGAAGCACAAAGACGCATTAGTGCTTGCAGCGGAGCCCGACACCAAGCGAGGCAGAGATTAGCCCGAGTCATCCAAGAACGGTCGTTCATTCTGCGCCTTCCACAACCTGAACACCCACAACACTAGCGATTGTCAAGAGCTCAGAGCCATACGGGAAGGACGATTAGGTCGACGCCCCGAGCGCAACGACCGGGGCTACGGCCACGGAGGCGGACGTTGGGACGACCGTGGCCCGCACCAGGAGTGGCGCTACCGGCCTCATGAGGACCGCTGGCAGGACCAACCTTGCGAGGGCGCCTGGAGGGACCCAACTAGTGAGGATCGCCCCTAGGGCAACGCCGGTCTTCCCCCGTTGCCGCCACCAAGAAGGAACAACGATCACCACCAGGACGAGGGGGCTGGAGGCTTCCAGGAGCCGCGTGCGATCGCTTGCATCTTGGGCGGTGCTCAGGCCCCAGCCTCTCAGCGCATCTTCAAACAGTTCGCTCGTGAGGTGAACGCGGCGCTGCCCAAGCTCGAGGCCACGCGCCTGCTCAGGTGGTCCCAATGCGCCATCACCTTCAACTCGGCCGACCAGCCCAAGTGCGCAGCCACCGCTGGCGCACTCCCTATGTTGTGCTTCCTAGTCATCAGCAACGTGCAAGTCACCAAGACTCTCATCGACGGCGGCGCAGGGCTCAACGTCCTGTCCGTCGACACGTTCGACAACCTCCAAGTGCCCTATGAGTAGCTCCAACCAACCAAGCCTTCTTAGGAGAGACTGACGGTTCCACCACACCTATAGGGAAAGTGTAATTGCATCTAGTGCCACCCCTAGTTGGTTTTGGAGTATTGACGACAAACCTAGTTGAGGGACTAATGTGTTTGTGAGAATTGCAGGATAACACAGGTAGAAGTCCCTCATTGATTCGGTTTTCCTACCAGAGATGACCCCTAAAAATGTATGAAGACATTGAAGTCAAAGGTGGTATATGAAGATATTCACATTGAAGACTATGACAAGAGAAGACACCACATGAAGCCTATGGAGCTCGAAGACTTAGATCTTTCGTAGTTCTCTTTCTTTTGTGTTGAGTCATAGGAACCACCATACTTTTAAGTGGGGTCCAAGAGAACCAGTCAGAATGACTGAAGTGATGCTTAAACAAAACCTATGTCTTCGAGTGAAGACTTTGAGAGCGAATCTTGTCCAGAGTCGGGCAAGTCAGCTTTGCTTGGAGCACAAGTAAAGTTGCCGTGTGAGTTTGAAATCTGACTGTTGGAACACGTGTCAGTTCCTTAGTGACCCAGGGTCATTTCGGACAAATCAGGTCGGGTTGCCAAGTGGCTATAGATAGCCCACCCCCTACAACCATAAATGGTTGGCTGCTCAGATTCAGAGTACGGCTTTTGTCGTTTGAGAGCAACCCAGCTCGAAGCCTTTGAGAGAGAATTCCTTGCGAGGATAAAGCCCTAACCACCCAGAGCCAAAGAGAATTAGGCATCACTTAAGTCTTCTTGTCTATGTTATCTGAAGACTTATTACACATTGTGGATTGCCGGTGAACGAAGTCTGTGAAGGGTTGGAAGTCTACCTTGAAGACTTACTAGAGTGATTGGGCGAGGTCTGTGTGACCTTAGCTCAAGGGGAATACAGTGAGGACTGGGTGTCCTGAGCTGCGTGTTCAGGACTGGGTGTCCAGGACTGTGTGTCCTAAGGTTTAAATACCTAGCCGCCCAAACCAAACGTACAGTTGTCACAGCAACTGGAACTGGTCCAACAAATCATTGTCTTCAACGAGCCACTGGTTTCATCTTCCCTTCCCTTTACTTACTGTTACTCCTTGTGAAGTCATTTTATGTTTGCACTATCTTTTGTCTTCACTGAGTGACTGCGTGTTCTGTGTGGCTTCACAATATCTTCCTACCTAATCCTTACTACATTGCTGCTATTAGTCATTGTGCTTTCACTCCATTTAATACTTGACTATGGCTTGCCTAGTGTAGTCTACCTTCCGCTGCAGGGTAATAGGTTAACTTCTATCGTTTGTCTTCATAACTTCCACGTTTTGAAGACTTTCATAGAAATCGCCTATTCACCCCCCCTCTAGTCGGTATAATGCACTTTCAATTGGTATCAGAGCAAGGTTCTCCCTTGTTCTGTGTGATTCGGTTTAACCACCTGGAGTTTTAGCTATGTCGACTGCAGGGATAATTAAAGTCTCCCTGCGTGCCCCGTCTTTGATGGAACTGGATATCCCTACTGGAAGAATAAGATGCGCATGCATCTTGAAGCCATTGACGTCGACCTATGGTATGTCATCAAGAACGGCGTTCCCAAGGCTGGAGAAGGTGTCACTGCTGCTGATGTCAAGAAGTTTGTTCAACTGGACTGTACTGCCAAGAATATCATATGTGGTCATCTGACCAAAGGACAGTATGGCCGTGTGAGTGCTTTGGAAACATCTATGTTGGTCTGGGACTGGCTCTCCAAGGTCAATGAAGGCATCTCAACCCAGAGAGATCAGAGAATCAGTGTCCTTCGCAACCTCTTCAATCGCTTCAAGCGAAATGACAATGAGAATGTCCAGCTCACATTTGACCGACTCACTGACATCAAAAATGAGCTTCAAGCCCTCGGTGCTACTGAGATCACCAAGCATGAAGTCGTCAAGACACTACTGATATCAGTTGACAGTTCGTTTGACACCCTAGCCCTGATGATTCAAGAACGTCATGATTTCAAGACACTCGAGCCGTCTGACATACTTGAGAGGCTCAACACACATGAGTTTCAGCTTTCTGAGAAAAGAGATATCTACGGTCCAAACTATGGGCGAACTCGTGCCTTGAAGGCAAAAGCTGTCTCCTCATCTGAAGAAGAATCTGACAGCAGTTCTGATGATCCTGAAGACATTGGAAGGGAACTTGCTATGCTTGTCAAGAAGTTCAAAAATTCACCAAGAAGAAAGGCTTCAGAAAGTCTTCCCGATCAAGCTCAAGGAATGATGAAGCTTCTGATCACAACTACAAGAAGAAAACATGTCACAAGTGCAAGAAACCTAGCCACTTCATCTCTGAGTGTCCACAGTGGGACAATGAGAACAAAAAGAAGAAGAAGAGCAAGGAATATGACTCTGACGACAAGAAGAAGAAGAAATACTCAAAGTCTTCTTCCAAGTCCTTCTCAAAGTCTTCATCACACAAGAAGAGCTCATCTGGCAAGGCACGTGCGTTTGTTGGCAAGGAGATGGATTCAGAGGAGGAGTCCGCTTCTGAGGAGGCGGAGGTGGAGTCTGAGGAGGAGCCCGATTCAGGCGTCGCAAGTCTGGCTACAGCATACGTTGCCAAGTCCATCTTCAACACTAAAGACAATGACTTCATCACCGACACCGATGCAAATGACAAGGACTACTCCACTTCTACCTACTGCTTCATGGCACGCGGTGCCAAGGTAAACACACGCACTACTCACTATCAAACATCTAGTGACGATGACTCTGATTGTGGTTCAAAACCCAGCTACAAAACACTTGCTAAAATTGCAACTGAACAACAGAAAGCTATGGAACATATTCAAAAACTATTAGACAGAAGCGATGATCTGTTAGGTGCTGAAATGACTCGATCTGAATCCTTAATTGAAGACATAAAAAATCTTCATGTTAAGTATGAGGAACTTGAAAGTCGTCATGAAACTCTCTCAACAACTCATGAAAAGCTTTCCTATGATTATCTTCAAAGGAAGCAAGATCTTGAGAAACTGAGAGCGGCTCATGAAGATCTTCAAAAGGAAAACGAGTCACTTCGCGCCAAACAGATCAGTTCCGCTCAGGAAGGATTTGAACCACCATGCCTTAAATGCATTGAGCGTGATAATGCTACTTCTGTTGCTGAATGTTCTACTGCTACTACTGTTGCAATATCTTCAACTGTTGATGTGGTAACTAACCCTTCTGCTGAGGATACCACTGCTATTGCTGATGAGAATGCTAGGTTGAAGACATTGCTTGAAACAGGGATGTACAAAAGTCTTAAAGGGCATCAGACACTATGTGATGTCCTCAAAAAGCAGATTCTGAACCGAAACCTGAGGAAAGAGGGTGTTGGGTTCGTAAGGAAAATGAATGCTGATGGCTCTTACTGGAAACCCGAGCAGTACCCCATAACCACGTGGGTTGCTGCAAAGGAACTTTCAGCAGATCCATCCAATCTATCTGGCTTCACTTGTGCTAACCCCATTATCATTGATGAATCCCTTGATGCAAACTATAAACTGTTTAAGAATTAGAATGGTGAAGTGTTTGCCAGGTACATTGGTACTAACTTCAGGAATGGACCGCCTATGAAGAAGATCTGGATTCCGAAAAGGTGTCTGGAGAATCTTCATGTGAATGTCATCATGACACCTCACGTGAAGAAGACAAACCTCAGACCAAAGACTTCATACGGTCCAAAGGCTTCATACAGACAGAGGACTCATCTGAGTCGCACTAACGCAAATGTTTTGCAGGGAAACCATACTCAGGCATATGAATATGAGAGCGGTTCATCAAACCGCCATGTTCATAAGATCAAGAACTATTCTGCTTATTCTTATGAGTACTATTGTCCGCCTACAAGACTGTTTGCTAGGGCTCCAAAGCCAAAGTTCTCAGATGCTGCACTTAGACTTATTGCTTCTAAGCCACCCTTGAAGATGTGGGTGGCTAAGAAAGCTTAACTCTCTTTTGCTGGGAAAGGTCTCCAGTAGAAAACCAAAATCGTCTGACGCTATTGCTGGGGACCTTAAACATCTTGTAGGGCACAAGATCAAATGCCCGAATGGTCTTACTATGTACTTCATTCCTGAATTGCTTGCTACTCTCCCTGTTAGTCCTAATCTGGATCTAAGCTTTCATAACCCACTGGTTCGTCAAATGTTTTTGCTTCACAATGCTCTTCGTGAAGCCTATCCCCCTAACTGCACTGTAGGGTACGACACTAGCGTCTTCAGAATGGATTATTAACAGTGGGTGTACAAATCACATGACTGGCAAAAGAAGCCTTCTTATGGACTCAACCTTACATCCATCCGACAAGAGCCACATCACATTTGCTGACACTGGTAAAAGTAAGGTATTGGGTCTAAGTAGAGTTGCAATCTCAAGGGATCAACACATGGATAAAGTCATGCTTGTTGAATCCCTTGGCTTCAACTTAATGTCTGTCTCAATGCTTTGCGACTTAAACATGATCGTAATATTTGGAAAATATCGTTTCCTTGTTCTAATGGAATCTGACAAGTCTCTAGTATTTGAAGGGTATCGAAAAGATGATTTGTATGTGGTAAATTTCTCAGTAGGACCATAGCTTGCCATATGTCTTCTAGCAAAAGCTTCAGAATGCTGGCTCTGACATCGGAGGCTTGGGCATGCTGGCATGAGGAACCTCCACACCCTGGCAAAGAAGAAGCATGTCATAGGCATCGAGGGCATCAAGTTCAAGAAAGATCACTTATGCGGTGCCTGTGAGGTAGGAAAGATGACAAGGGCCAAACATCCCTCGAAGACAACCATGACCACTACTCGACCCTTCGAACTGCTTCACATGGATCTTTTCGGTCCCACTCATTACTCAAATCTTACTACTACTTCTTGTCTCTATGGCTTTGTCATTGTTGATGATTATTCTAGATATACTTGGGTGCACATAATCCTTTACAAGACTGAAGTGCAAGATGTCTTCAAACGCTTCGCCAATCGAACAATGAACAACTATGGCGCCAAGATAAAGCATATCAGAAGTGACAATGTCACTGAATTCAAGAACACTGGCCTCGATACATATCTTGATACCTTGGGCATCACACATGAATTCTCAGCCCCGTACACGCCATAGCAGAATGGGGTCGTCAAACGCAAGAACAGAACACTCATTGAGATGGCCAGAACGATGCTAGATGAATACAAGACTCCAAGAAAATTCTGGCCTGAAGCCATTGATACTGCATGCCATACAATCAATCGTGTTTATCTTCACAAGCTTCTGAACAAGACATCTTATGAGCTCCTTACTGGCAAGAAGCCAAATGTCAGTTACTTCAGAGTATTTGGCGCCAGGTGCTGGATCAAGGACCCACATCACACCTCAAAGTTTACACCAAAAGCACATGAGGGTTTTATGCTTGGATATGGAAAGGATTCGCACTCCTACAGAGTCTTCAATCTCTTTCAGTACAAAGTGGTTGAAACAGTGGATGTGCGGTTCGATGAGACCAAGGGTTCACAAAGAGAGCAACTGCCAAATGTGCTAGATGAAGTTCCATCCAGTGAATCAATCAAGCTAATGGGAACTGGAGAAATTATACCTTCTGAAGCTCATCCTGAAGAAGAACTTATCATCTCAGCACCTGATCAACATGAAGACAATGCTCAGCCTGAAGACATTCCCTCTAACAACGACAATGATCAGCAAGAGCAAAATCTTCGCCCTGTACATCCTCGTGTTGCCAATGAAGTGCAGATTGAAAGAATAATTGATAGCATTAATGCACCCGGTCCACTCACTCGTTCAAGGGCAACTCAGCTAGCAAATTTCTATGGGCACTTTGCATTCGTCTCAATAACAGAACCCAAGAAAGTTGAAGAAGCCTTCATGGAACTTGAATGGATTCAAGCTATGCAAGAAGAGCTTCAACATTTTGAGATGAATAATGTATGGGAACTGGTTAAGCGTCCTGATCCTCGGAAGCACAACATAATAGGCACCAAATGGATATACCGCAACAAGCAAGATGAGCATGGTCAAGTTGTCAGAAACAAAGCTCGTCTCGTTGCTCAAGGATATACTCAAGTGGAAGGCATTGACTTCGATGAAACATTTGCTCCTGTGGCTAGACTTGAAGCCATACGCATACTGCTGGCCTATGCAAATCATCACAACATACTTCTTTATCAAATGGATGTGAAGAGCGCCTTCCTCAATGGCAAGATTGAAGAAGAAGTGTATTGCACAACCTCCTGGCTTTGAAGATCCAAAACATCCTGACATGGTATACAAGCTCAACAAGGCACTGTATGGCCTCAAACAAGCCCCTCGGGCCTGGTATGACACACTCAAATACTTCCTGAAGAGCAAAGGCTTCATACCTGGTTCCCTCAACCCCACTCTCTTCACGAAGACATATGATGGTGAACTGTTTGTGTGCCAAATATATGTGGATGACATTATCTTCGGCTGCACCAATCAGAAGTACAGTGAAGAGTTTGGATATATGATGCAAGAGCAATATCAAATGTCTATGATGGGAGAGCTGAAGTTCTTTCTCGTTCTTCAAATACGACAGCAACACAACGACATCTTCATATCTCAAGAGAAGTATCTCAAAGATTGCCTGAAGAAGTTCGGTATGCAAGACTTCAAAGGCTTCACGACGCCAATGCCAGCCAAGCATCATCTGGGTCCTGACGACAATGGTAAAGAGTTCGATCAAAAGGTATACCGCTCCATGATTGGTTCTTTACTTTATCTATGTGCATCTAGGCCAGATATTATGCTTAGTGTTTGCATGTGTGCTCGATTTCAAGCGGCACCAAAGGAGTCGCATCACTTAGCTGTGAAGCGAATTCTTCGATATTTGGCTCACACCCCAACTCTAGGATTATGGTATCCAAAGGGCTCAGAGTTTGATCTGGTTGGATTCTCGGATGCTGATTATGCTGGTGAAAAAGTTGATCGCAAGTCTACATCAGGCACATGTCACTTTCTGGGACGATCACTTGTATGTTGGTCTTCAAAGAAGCAGAACTGTGTATCTCTCTCCACTGCTAAATCTGAATACATTGCTGCTGGATCTTGCTGCGCTCAGCTTCTGTGGACGAAGCAAACACTCAAGGACTATGGTATTCATCTGAAGCAAGTGCCACTGTACTGTGACAACGAAAGCGCCATCAAGATTGCCAACAACCCAGTTCAGCACTCGAAGACAAAGCACATTGAAATTCGTCATCACTTTCTCAGAGATCATGTTGTGAAGGAAGATATTGATATCATACATGTCAACACTGAAGAGCAATTGGCAGATATCTTCACCAAGCCCTTGGATGAGAAGAGATTTTGCAAGTTACGGTGTGAGCTAAATATCCTGGAATCCTCAAATGTCCTGTGATCAGGCACACATCCTAACCCTTATGCATATTGATGACTTAGATGTGCAACACATGAAGTAAAGTATATCTTCAATCAATGAAGACATACATTCTAAGTGTGAATACATTAATGTGGAATTTGGCTTCGGAGCGCCACGATAATTGTGCGCCGTGTCTGGGTCTAATACTTCCTATATGGTGGGTAACGCCACCACCAAATGTTCTGTTTGAAGTGTTTCACTCATGGCATTACATTTGCTATGTCTTCGCATTTGGTTTGGCTTCAATCTCAACATATCTTCATGATTATCTTCACTATGTTGATTATATAGATATATATATATACTAGTGTTATGTCCTCTACAGCATTCACTTATAGCTATGTCTTCTTGTTGAATATTTTCAACTAAGTGAATGTGATCGGACCCTAACCTCTCTATGCTTTCTATCTCAATTCTATCTCTCCAAATCATATGCATTCTATTGAAACTGTCGAATGTCTTCTCTGCGTCCTTGTCAGCAGAAGATACAGAGACAACCATTAAGTCCGTTTTCAATGCTCATTCCTCCACATGAAACCCAGAGAAGTAGGAACGACCACCCGACAATCCAGGCATGCGTGGGACGTGGAACAAACCCCAAAATTCCGCATAATGGCCTCGTGTTCCTCAGATGCGAATCGCCAGGGGCACCTGTGTAATAACGCAGTGCCGCCCCTGTACCTATAAATACACATTTCACAGCGGTCATTATCTCTTCTTCCACTCCCGCACGAACCCTAGCGCCACCGCTAGCCCTCGACGACACCGGCAACGAAGTGCTTCGCTGCCGCAACCTCTCTGACGCCGTCTTCACGCCGACCGCGGACATCGTCCTCTCCGCCATCGCCGTAGGTGTCCTCCATCGCCAAGTTAGGGCATGGAAGATCGAACTGCTCGGCCTCATCTTCCACTCCGTCTAGCAGTTCTTAGTGTGGTAAATAAAACTTCCTTTTTACGACACCGTTGATCCTATGGCTTTGTCACTTTCTACCACAAGCAGTTTCTATTCACACAAGTTAGATCTCTCTCATACTGCATCTCATAACATGCCTAGTATATTCACTTATGCTTCACAAAGTAGTTAGATTCCTCACTTGTACTGATCTCTGGATTCGTACAAATCTGGAACCAACTCCTTATCTATGAGTGAATGTCTTCGCACGATGAGGTCAATGTCTTCTAAATTGATTTATATTCAAAATCTTCTGAGAATGCATATGACCTCTTCCCCTTCCCTCGCACCTTAATGCTGTCACAGGTACATGTCCGTGGGAGAATCCCTTGGTTCTCATAGTCTGCATTCATTTGCAGAATTCTTACAGCATCATATAAATTCACCCGAAGCAAGTTCCTGTTTGTCCAGCAAGTGAAAACTTTTGAAGCCTCTGAACGTATTGAAGCCTTTCAGATTAAGGTTCATGGCTTCAGAAAAATCAGCAAGGAAGGGTGGCAGAAAGCGTCGTGGAGAAACATCTAGAGATCTGCCAGATGACCTCTCAGAACTGTACAAGACAGATCCTGAAGAGGATTACAATCAGCGCAAGACCCGAATCCAATGGATTCGAAGATATTGGGCAGAATAATGGTTCAAATACCGATTTGTAACCCAGGAATATGCTGAGAAAAATGCCATCAAGAGACCGTGGGGAGACATCCTATACAAGAATCTTCAACCCAGGTCCAGAGATGAAGCCATTGAACAAGGCTTCTATCCTTGCATGGTCCGTGGGCCACAACCTGTTGATGCACACCCATCGTCACTACTATGGTGTCGTGACGACAATCTGTTTAAGCGCAACTTCCAGTTTGCCCAGAACTCAGCAAAGGAGAACAAGAAGACTTTGGGGTTAGATTTCAACCCTGGTCCCTCAGCTCCAAGGGCTGATGGCACACGAGATGCAGAACCCAATGTCGTCGGTCCTTTCTACAACCTTGAAGGCCTCATCACCCATATCTTGGTTGAAGGGACTGTAGTGAATGAGCCTGCAACTGATGCTGAATCAGATGAAGCGCCTGCAGCGCCGAAGCCACAGAAGTTGAAGAAGCCTAAAGCTTCAAAGCCTGCCCCTTCACCAAAAATCTCACGGGCGAAGCCACTGGCAACTGCACCTCCTGAAGACAGTGTGCAGTCCGAAGATTTATCACGCATCTCCAAGCCCCAGAAGGTCAAGATGCCTGTGCCACGCACCGGCCAAGAGCTAACAGCTGCTGCCATTCTGCGCAATGATGCCATTGATCTGTCAAGTGATGAAGATCTTGCAGATGACGCTCTTGAGCAACTCATCAAGAGCAAAGAAGAAGCAGAAATCTTCAATGATTTGCGTCTCTTTGATGTAACAATCATCCACAACTTCATTGATGAGTGGTTTGACACGCCAAACATCAGCTTCGAAGATCTGCAACTACCCATTGGCCTCAGTGTCGCCTTCCATGGCGCCATTGCTTCAGAGTTAGCTGTCGCCCAGTGCATTGTTGAACTGAAGCAAAAGATTGACTATGAAAAGGCTCAGTTCAAGAAGCATATGGCCAAGCTCAGCGTGCAAGAGGTGAAGAACTTCAAGATTATGCTGCACGAGCTCAAGGAAGCCTTTCTCAAGAAACGTGCAAAAGCTCAGGGTTCGCGTGAGCGCATGAAGATTCTGGCTGACAGATGTGTGCAAGCCTACAATGAGGCTGAGAAGGGCAAGGCCCTTGGGCGTCCTGGCATCGACCCCAGGATGGCCGCAAAGAAGATGAAGAAGCCCGCCACGGCTGAACCTGACGCACCAAGGCAGGAAGCAGATCCCATTATCTTCCCAACTAGAATGACTGGCTCGAAGCCAAAAAGCCGGTCAACCGCTTCAGAGCTCAAGAAGACGAGGACTGCTGAGGCTGAAGCCAGGAAGAGGAAACATCCTGAAGCCTCTCCTATTGCCCCCTCCAAGAAGAAGAGGAAGACCAAGAAAGCTCGGGCTGCTCCCACAGAGCCTTTGATAGTTGAACCCATTTCCATGGTTCGTCCTGACGCTGAACGCCAACTGACAATCCAAGAGCCTGCTTTCACAGAGGCTCATGAAGCTGAAGACTTTCCAGCAGCTGATCCCATCGCTGCTGAAGACATTGGTCAACATGACCATGTAGAAGATGGTGCAGTCCTTCCTCAGCTCGAGAACAGCGAACTCATCAGCATTGGTCGTCCACTGACGCCAATTGCACAGGATGCTTCATGGGCGGATCGCCCACAAGAGGAAGAAGACTTTGAGGCCCAGCCAACTCCAACTACCCAGGCGTTGCCTGCGTTGCGCAGGCTTCACAAAGGTCCAAGGCCTCAAGTCTCTGCTGAAGACAATCCGGCTGCATCAGCCGCGGAAGAAGAAGTCCCACAAGTTGCCACTCCCCTGTCCCACCAAGAAGCAGTTCTCGAGGAGAACGTGATTGTGACCGACCCTCCAGCTCGTCAAGTGGAGGTTGAAAATCTTGAAGCTGCCACCACCACCACCAATGAAGCCACTGACGCTGTCATGGCTGAAGCTAATGTGGAGCCCTCCCAAACAGAAGAAGAAGTCAGCGAAGCCACTGATCCTGCCACTTCTGTTCCTGAGTCTGCTGCCGGTCCCCAGTTCGACTATCATGTTGAGCACAGGCCTCAGGTACAAAAGCCAATCCCAAGATTGCCAAGGTTCCCAGGTCCTGCATCAGCACCTGGATCCTTCAATATCAATGGCTTCAGAGCAGACAACACATTCTTCAATAGCTCCAGGAACCCCTACTCAAGGGAAAGGATATCATCTGATAGGTTCTGGAGCTATCCGCAGCGAAGCTGTTACTCCTGCATTCTATACAATCAAGGTCGCATCTTCCCCCACAAGCGTCTTGACATTGAAGCTATAGCTGGTCTGCCCTATCTGGAAGAAGCTCTGGATTGCTTCAAAGAAGTTGGATTGCTGCCGTTCTTCACTGACCAAGAGCATTGGAATGAAGAGTTGGTGCTCCAATTCTATGCCACACTTCACATCCGCGGGTATAGCAGAGATCCGAAGACTTGGGTCCTGGAGTGGATGACAGGAAATGTTCATCACGAAGCCAAAGCCTTTGACATCATTGAGCTCACTGGTTTTCCCACTCCTGGCGATCTCTACGAGCATGGCTGTCAGCTTCATACTGAAGCTATTGAGAGCATCTTTCAGAAGACTGAACCAGATATGAGTCAGATGCTCAGTATGATGAAGCCATTGCCCCAAGATGCTGCTTATCCCACGGAGTTCTTCATTGAAGACCTTGAGTATCTACCAAGAATCATTTATCACATCATCAGGCAAACTCTCTGGCCCATCAAAGGGCACTCTCCACATGCCAAGCTTGAGGGTGCAATGAAGACTTTGGTCTTCTATATTCTTCATGGAAAATGCTTCAATGCACAGGACTTCTTCATTCGCCAACTTGCTGCATCAGGCTCTGATCTGTTTGGCTTGAAGTTCTACGCCCCATGGGTAATGCGGCTGATCAAACTTCACTCCGCTATCTCATATCAGCCATCTGCTCACAATCATCGGATTTTTCTGCCTGATGTGGATATGTCTATTGAAGCCATCTATCCTGAGCCTGCCAAGGAACCTCTAAGTCTTCAGAATGCAGAGCATCAGAGTTTCTCTCAGAACATTGAAGGAGTTGAAGCAGTCACTCGTGTGTATCCTTTGGCTGGCACTACACGTGCACCACATCCTGCTCTCACTGAAGCCACTGACAGTACAACTGCTCCACGACCCAAGAAGCGCACTCGTGTTCTCAACGACCGAGAGCTTCTTGTGGCTCTTCATCAGAAACAGGATAGGCATCATGACTGGCTGAAGCATCAGATGCAAAGCCTCTTGGTGGATGTTAATCGCATTCGCAGTCTTGCCACCAAGAAGGCTTTTGTTGCCCACGAAACCTCTCGCTGCACATGGAAAGGGCTAACACTGATGTGTTCTGAAGATGATCTTCAAGAGGATGGCTTCACTGAGCATTTCAAGTTTGACTCCACACCTCCTCGAAGGGCTGTGCTGCGTTGAACTCCATCCCTTGAAGACTCTGAGTTCTCTTCCTCTGCTGCAACTGTGACTGCCAGAGTTATCGAGGATGAAGACGATGCTACTTCACCGCCACCTCCTTCAGCATGCTTCGACTCTGCTCCAAGCTCTTCAACACCGCCAAACACCACCAACGACCCTGCTACTTCACCTACTCCTCATGGGAACGAGTAGATGCTCTATGTCTTCAAACCTTTTTGGTCCTTACTGACAAAAGGGGGAGAAGCATATGAGGTTGATAGTCTTCAAGCGGGTCCATATGGGCAGGTGCTTTATATTTTGCTTCGTGCTTACAACTCTCGTTTTTCTACATTTGGTTCTTTGAGTTGTAACACTTAAACTCGATGGTCGTCTGCTACTTATCTGCCACCTTGTTTTGCGATGATAAATTCCTCATGTGCGACGATAAATTCTGCACTTAGATCATTCTGCAGACATCCATTTTCCATTATGCATGTCATTATCTTTATATACTTTCACATGCATAGTGGATTGTCATCATAAGTTGAAGTGGATCTCCACAAGTACAACCTGCCATGTGCATTTGCATTCCAAAAGCAAATTACTTATATGCACAACTTCAGGGGGAGCCCTTGCAACTTATGAAGACAATTCCTTATCCTTTACAATTTCACAGATTATATTCCCCGTTGAAAACTTCAACTAGTTTGTCATCAATCACCAAAAAGGGGGAGATTGTAAGTGCATCTAGTGCCACCCTAGTTGGTTTTGGAGTATTGACGACAAACCTAGTTGAGGGACTAATGTGTTTGTGAGAATTGCAGGATAACACAGGTAGAAGTCCCTCATTGATTCGATTTTCCTACCAGAGATGACCCCTAAAAATGTATGAAGACATTGAAGTCAAAGGTGGTATATGAAGATATTCACATTGAAGACTATGACAAGAGAAGACACCACATGAAGCCTATGGAGCTCGAAGACTTAGATCTTTCGTAGTTCTCTTTATTTTGTGTTGAGTCATAGGAACCACCATACTGTTAAGTGGGGTCCAAGAGAACCAGTCAGAATGACTGAAGTGATGCTTAAAAAAAAACCTATGTCTTCGATTGAAGACTTTGAGAGCGAATCTTGTCCAGAGTCGAGCAAGTCAGCTTTGCTTGGAGCCCAAGTAAAGTTGCCGTGTGAGTTTGAAATCTGACTGTTGGAACACGTGTCAGTTCCTTAGTGACCCAGGGTCATTTCGGACAAATCAGGTCGGGTTGCCAAGTGGCTATAAATAGCCCACCCCCTACAACCATAAACGGTTGGCTGCTTAGATCCAGAGTACGGCTTTTGTCATTTGAGAGCAACCCACCTCGAAGCCTTTGAGAGAGAATTCCTTGCGAGGATAAAGCCCTAACCAACCAGAGCCAAAGAGAATTAGGCATCACTTAAGTCTTCTTGTCTATGTGATCTGAAGACTTATTACACTTGAGGACTGTGCATCCTCCAGCCGGTTAGGCGTCGCGTTCTGAGCATCCAAGAGACATTGTGGATTGCCGGTGAACGAAGTCTGTGAAGGTTTGGAAGTCTACCTTGAAGACTTACCAGAGTGATTGGGCAAGGTCTGTGTGACCTTAGCTCAAGGGGAATACGGTGAGGACTGGGTTTCCTGAGCTACGTGTTCAGGACTGGGTGTCCGGGACTGTGTGTCCTAAGGTTTAAATACCTAGCCGCCCTAACCAGACATACAGTTGTCACAGCCACTGGAACTGGTCCAACAAATCATTGTCTTCAACGAGCCACTGGTTTCATCTTCCCTTCCCTTTACTTATTATTACTCCTTGTGAAGTCATTGTATGTTCGCACTATCTTTTGTCTTCACTAAGTGACTACGTGTTCTGTGTGGCTTCACAATATCTTCCTACCTAATCCTTACTACATTGCTGCTATTAGTCATTGTGCTTTCACTCCATTTAATACTTGACTATGGCTTCCCTAGTGTAGTCTACCTTCCGCTGCAGGGTAATAGGTTAACTTCTATCGTTTGTCTTCATAACTTCCACGTTTTGAAGACTTTCATAAAAATCGCCTATTCACCCCCCCTCTAGTCGATATAACGCACTTTCAGCAAGTCCGCCCGCCAGTCACATTCGGGGAGCGCAAGAACTACCGCACCGAGCTCATCGACTTTGACGTCGCGCACATCTGCCTGCCGTACAATGCCATCCTCGGGTATCCAGCCCTGGCCAAGTTCATGGCAGTCACTCACCATGGCTACAACGTCCTCAAGATGCCAGGAAGCGGGGGAATTATCACGGTCCCATGTGAAGAAAGGGATGTGGTGTGCTCCCTTGAGCGCACCTTCCAAGCCACAGCAATCGACGACCCTCACAGCAGAAGTGAAGGCCCTTCGGAGACCATCCCCAAGAAGAAGCTGATGATAACCCACAAGTATAGGGGATCGCAACAACTTTCGAGGGTAGAGTATTCAACCCAAATTTATTGATTCGACACAAGGGGAGCCAAAGAATATTCCCAAGTATTAGCAGCTGAGTTGTCAATTCAACCACACCTGGAAACTTAGTATCTGCTGCAAAGTGTTTAGTATCAAAGTAATATGATAGTGGTGGTAGCAACAACAAAAGTAAAGACACCAAAAAGTAGTGTTTTTGGTATTTTGTAGTGATTGTAACAGTAGCAGCGGGAAAGTAAATAAGCGTAAACCAGTTTATGGAAAACTTGTAGGCACCGGATCAGTGACGGATAATTATGCGGTTCATCATGTAACAGTCATAACATATGGTGACACAGAACTAGCTCCAATTCATCAATGTAATGTAGGCATGTATTCCGTATATAGTCATACGTGCTTATGGAAAAGAACTTGCATGACATCTTTTGTCCTACCTCCCGTGGCAGTGGGGTCCTATTGGAAACTAAGGGATATTAAGGCCTCCTTTTAATAGAGAACCGGAACAAAGCATTAGCACATAGTGAATACATGAACTCCTCAAACTATGGTCGTCACCGGGAGTGGTCCCGATTATTGTCACTTTAGGGTTGCCGGATCATAACACATAGTAGGTGACTATAGACTTGCAAGATCGGATCAAGAACTCACATATATTCATGAAAACATAATAGGTTCAGATCTGAAATCATGGCACTCGGGCCCTAGTGACAAGCATTAAGCATAGCAAAGTCATAGCAACATCAATCTCAGAACATAATGGATACTAGGGATCAAACCCTAACAAAACTAACTCGATTACATGATAAGTCTCATCCAACCCATCACCGTCCAGCAAGACTACGATGGAATTACTCATTCACAGCGGTGAGCATCATGGAATTGGTGATGGAGGATGGTTGACGATGACGAGGATGACGAATCCCCCTCTCCAGAGCCCCGAATGGACTCCAGATCAGCCCTCCCGAGAGGTTTTAGGGCGTGGCGGCGGCTCCGTATCGTAAAACGCGATGATTTCTTCTCTCTGATTTTTTCTCTCTGAAAGCAAATATATAGAGTTGGAGTTGGCATCAGAGGGCATCCAGGGGGCCCACAAGGTAGGGGGCGCGCCCTGGGGGGGGCGCCCCCCACCCTCGTGAGAAGGGTGTGGACCCCCTGGTCTTCATCTTTGGCGAGGATTTTTTATTATTTTTTCTAAGATGTTCCGTGGAGTTTCAGGTCATTCCGAGAATATTTGTTTTCTGCACATAAAACAACATCATGGCAATTCTGCTGAAAACAGCGTCAGTCCGGGTTAGTTCCTTTCAAATCATACAAGTTAGAGTCCAAAACAAGGGCAAAAGTGTTTGGAAAAGTAGATACGATGGAGACGTATCAACTCCCCCAAGCTTAAACCCTTGCTTGTCCTCAAGCAATTCAGTTGACAAACTGAAAGAAAGAAAGAAAAACTTTTACAAAATCTGTTTGTTCTTGTTGTTGTAACTATGTCAAGCCAACATTCAAGTTTTCAGCATAGATCATAACTAACCACATTTGCAATAATTCTCAGGTCTCATAATTACTCATATCAATAGCATAATCAACTAGGAAGTCATAATAATAAATCTCGGATGACAACACTTTCTCGAAACAATCATAATATGATATAACAAGATGGTATCTCACTAGCCCTTTCTGAGACCGCAAAACATAAATGCAGAGCACCTTTAAAGATCAAGGACTGACTAGACATTGTAATTCATGGTAAAAGAGATCCAATCATAGTCGTATCCAATATAAATTAATAGTGATGAATGCAAATGACGGCTATGCTCTCCAGCTAGTGCTTTTTAATAGGATGCTGATGACTCAACATAAAAGTAAATGGATAGGCCCTTCGCAGAGGGAAGCATGGATTTGTAGAGGTGCCAGAGCTCGGTTTTGAAATAGAGATAAATTGTATTTTGAGCGGTATACTTTCATTGTCAACGTAACAACTAAGAGATGGCAATATCTTCCATGCTTAGAAAATTATAGGCGGTTCCCAAACAGAATGGTAAAGTTTATACTCCCCCTCCACCAACAAGCATCAATCCATGGCTTGCTCGAAACAACGAGTGCCTCCAACATACATCAGGTCCCAGGGGGAGTCTTGTTTGCAATTAATTTTGATTTAGTTTGCATAAAGCATGGGACTGGGCATCCCGGTGACCAGCCATTTTCTCGTGAGTGAGGAGCGGAGTCCACTCCTCTTGAGAATAACCCGCCTAACACGGAAGATAAGGACAGCCTTGGTTGATACATGAGCTATTCGAGCATACAAAACAGAATGTTTATTTGAAGGTTTAGAGTTTGGCACCTACAAATTTACTTGGAACGGCAGGTAGATACCGCATATAGGAAGGTATAGTGGACTCATCTAGAATAACTTTGGGGTTTAAGGGATTGGATCCACAAGCAGTATTCCCACTTAGTACAAGTGAAGGTTAGCAAAAGACTAGGAAGCGACCAACTAGAGAGCGACAACGGCCATGTACATGCATTAAATTAATAAACATTGGATGCAAGCATGAGTAGGATATAATCCACCATGAACATAAATATCGTGAAGGCTATGTTGATTTGTTTCAACTACATGCGTGAACATGTGCCAAGTCAAGTCACTTAAATCATTCAAAGGAGGATACCACCCCATCATACCACATCATAATCATCTCAATAGCATGTTGGCACACAAGGTAAACCATTATAACTCATAGCTAATCAAGCATGGCACAAGCAACGATGATCTCTATTTGTCATTGCAAACATGTTTATTCATAATAAGCTGAATCAAGAACGAGGGACTCATCATTTTTACAAAAACAAAAGAGGTCGAGTTCATACCAGCTTTTCTCATCTCAGTCAGTCCATCATATATCATCATAATTGCCTTTCACTTGCATGACCGAACGGTGTGAATAATAATAAGAGTGTACGTGCATTGGACTAAGCTGGAATCTGCGAGCATTCAATAAACAGGAGAAGACAAGGCAATATGGGCTCTTGGTTAAATCAACAATAATGCATATCAGAGCCACTTCAACAATTTAATTAAGGTATTCTCCTACTGACCCCCAAAGAAAAGAAAAGAAATAAAACTATTTACACGGGAAAACTCCCAACAAGCAAAAGAAGAACGGGAAATATTTTTGGGTTTTCTTTTTAATTATTACTACTACAGCACAAAAATAAACTACTACTAATTTTTTTGGTTTTTCTTAAGGTTTAACAGACACACAAGAAGAAAGTAGGAAAAAGAAAATAACCTAGCATGGATATTATAGTGAAAAAGTATGAGCACCGATATCTAGCAACGAGTGTGTGTGAACATAAATGTAATGTCGGTGAGAAATACGTACTCCCCCAAGCTTAGGCTTTTTGCCTAAGTTGGTCTATGGCCACGGCTGGCCTGGCGGATACTCGTAAGTGTAGCTGGGGTCATACTGTGACGAAGAATAGTAGGGATCATACTGATGTGCAGCGGTTATCGCCTGCTGAGCTGCAGCGTGGAGTCGAGCTGCCTCCGCTCTCCTCTCGTACTCTTCTGCCTCCTCTCTGGTAATAACATATCTTCTTTTTGTCTGTGAATCAAAGAAGGCAGGAGCAGGGAGAGTAATATGGAAAACACGCCGTTTATCAAAAATTAAACGATATAAGAGAGGTGATTCAGGCCTCTCGACAAACTGGTGCGAAGCCATAGAGTCATAATCTAAATATGCAGGAGGCAACTCCGTATCACCCTCACGAATGTCTATTTCAAGAAAATGAGCTAAGCGGGTTGCATAAATTCCTCCAAAGAAATCTACATTATGTTTGTTATGATGCAACCTACGAGCTACAATGGCTCCCATATGATAAGATTGGTCTCCTAACACAGCACTCCTAAGAATGCTAAGATCAGGGACACACATGTGACATGCTTCATCCTTAGCATTTATGCATCTACCGATGAAGAGAGCAACATAATGTATAGTAGGAAAGTGAATGCTCCCAATGGTAGCCTGTGTTATATCTCTAGATTCCCCCACAGTTATACTAGCTAGAAAGTTTCTAAATTCAGATTTAGGGGGGTCCCTAACACTACCCCATGATGGAAGTTTGCAAGCAGAAGTAAAATCCTCTAAGTCCATTGTATAAGATTTGTCATAGAGATCAAACATGACTGCAGGAGAATAACGCGAAGATGAATACTCAAACCTCCTCACAAAGGAACTTTTGAGGTCATGATACTGGGGGCATTTGTTAGCCTCAAAATCCTCAAGACCGGCATTACGCAAATATGCTTTGAATTCTTCTTTAATTCCCGCATGGTCCATAAAATTTTCCGACGGCTATTCGCAAGGCCGTACTGGAGCGTCTCTTGGTGGATCCTCGTCAGCATCGCGCATAGCAATCCTGGGTCCTTGCTTCTTAGAAGAACCACCTTGGAACATCTTCCTAAGCATATTGTTTTTCTCTGAAAAATTCTGAAATTTTTAGTAACTTCAAACAAAAGTGAACCAACTTCAATAAAACTGATAGCAACTACTCCTACAAGTGCCTAGAGCCTAAATCAAGCATTAGAACTACTTGGAACCATATAAATTTGACATGCAAGCTCAAGAACATGGTCACCTATGCAGCACAAATTTGCAAAGAATAAAGCACTAGAACAAAAACTAATTGGACCAATGGAGGTGTCACATACCAAGGAACAATCTCCCCAAGCAGTTTTGCGAGAGGTGCTTTGAGCAAGGAGATTGAAAATCACAGCAAAGGTGGCTGGAACTCATGCTTGAGTTGGTTTTTTGGGTTTGTGTTAGACAGAGGAAAAAGATGGGTGCTGGGATAAGTGGATGAGGGCCACCATGGGCCCACGAGGCAGGGGGCGCGCCCTAGAGGAGGGGGGCGCCCACCACCCTCGTGGCCAGGTGGCAGCTCCTCACGCGGTAATTTTTGCACAGTAAACCCTCAAATATTCCTGAAAGAATCATATTAAATTGGCATGTCATTCTAAGGACTTTTATTTTTGGGATATTTTTATATTGCACGGATAAGTCAGGAAACAGACAGAAAATACTACTTTTACTTTATTTCTACTAATTCATAGAAAGTATATAGAGGGTACAAAAGGTTGTGCTTCTAGTTTCATCCATCTCATGCTCATCAAAAAGAATCCACTAACAAGGTTGATCAAGTCTTGTTAACAAACTCGTTCCGATAATCATGAAACTGGAGAAATTTCGAATAACACTAAGTTACCTCAACGGGGATATGCACATCCCCAATAATAAGTATACCATATTTCTTCTTGATAGTAGGAAGAGGAAATTCAAAACCTCCAGTTATAATCGATGGAATTTTTCCAATGGAGTTGATACTATGAACTTGAGGTTGTTTCCTCGGAAAGTGTACCCTATGCTCATTACCATTAACATGAAAAGTGACATTGCCTTTGTTGCAATCAATAACAGCCCCTGCAGTGTTAAGAAAAGGTCTTCCAAGAATAATAGGCATACTATCATCCTCGGGAATATCAAGAATAATAAAGTCCATTAAAATAGTAGCGTTTGCAACCACAACGAGCACATCCTCACAGATACCGACAGGTATAGTAGTTGATTTATCAGCCATTTGCAAAGATATTTCAATAGGTGTTAGCTTATTCAAGTCAAGTCTACGATATAAAGAGAGAGGCATAACACTAACACCGGCTCCAAGATCACATAAAGCAGTTTTAATATAATTTCTTTTAATGGAGCAAGGTATAGTAGGTACTCTGGGATCTCCAAGTTTCTTTGGTATTCCACCCATAAAAGAATAATTAGCAAGCATGGTGGAAATTTCAGCTTCCGGTATCTTTCTTTTATTAGTAATGATATCCTTCATATATTTAGCATAATGATTTGTTTTGAGCACATTAGTTAATCTCATACGCAAGAAGATATGCCTAATCATTTCAGCAAAGCGCTCAAAATCCTCATCATCCTTTTTCTTGGATGGTTTTGGAGGAAAAGGCATGGGTTTCTGAACCCAAGGTTCCCTTTCTTTACCATGTTTCCTAGCAACAAAGTCTATTTTATCATAACGTTGATTCTTTGATTGTGGGTTATCAAGATCAATAGCAGGTTCAACTTCTACATCATTATCATTACTAGGTTGAGCATCATCATGAACATCATTATTAATATTTTCATTAGGTTCATGTTCATTACCAGATTGTGTTTCAGCATCAGACATAGATATATCATTTGGATTATCAGGTGGTTCAGCAATAGGTTCACCAGAAGTTTGCACAGTTCTATCATTTTTCTTCTTCTTCTTTTTAGAAGAACTAGGAACATCAATATTATTTCTTTGAGAATCTTGCTCGATTCTCTTAGGGTGGCCTTCAGGTTACAAAGGTTCCTGAGTCATTCTACCAGTTCTAGTAGCCACTCTAACAGCATAATCATTTTTCTTAATATTCATTTCATCAAGCACTTCTTTTTGAGCCTTAAGTACTTGTTCTAGTTGAGTGGTAACCATAGAAGCATGTTTGCTAACAATTTTAAGTTCACCTTTAATATTAGCAATATAATCACCCAAGCGTCTAATCATATAAGCATTTTATTTTAATTGTCTACCAAAATAAGCATTGAAGTCTTCTTGCTTAAACATGAAGTTATCAAACTCATCCGAGCACTAACTAGCAATTTTAGTAGGAGGAACTTCAGCTTTATCATATCTATAGAGAGAATTTACCTTTACTACCTGTGTCGGGATATCGGGATCAGGAGGTTCTTCAGTAAATAAAGAATTGAGATCATATGTTTCTTCAACAGGCGGTATATTCAGACCATGTATTTCTTCAATAGGAGGTAAATTCTTAACATCTTCAGCTTTAATACCTTTCTCTTTCATAGATTTCTTTGCCTCTTGCATATCTTCGGGACTGAGGAATAGAACACCTCTCTTCTTCGGAGTTGGTTTAAGAATAGGCTCAGTAATTGGAGCAGGAGTTGGCTCAGGAGGTGCCCAATTATTTTCATTTGTCAACATATTATTCAATAGAATTTCAGCTTCATCCGGTGTTCTTTCCCTGAAAAGAGAACCAATACAACTATCTAGGTAATCTCTGGAAGCATCGGTTAGTCCATTATAAAAGATATCAAGTATTTCGGGTTTATTAAGAGGATGATCAGGCAAAGCATTAAGTAACTTGAGAAGCCTCCCCCAAGCTTGTGGGAGACTCTCTTCTTTAATTTGCACGAAGTTGTATATTTCCCTCAAAGCAGCTTGTTTCTTATGAGCAGGGAAATATTTAGCAGAGAAGTAAAAATCATATCCTGGGGATTACGCACACAACCAGGATCAAGAGAATTAAACCATATCTTAGCATCACCCTTTAATGAGAACGGAAATATTTTGAGTATATAAAAGTAACGCGATCTCTCATCATTAGTAAATAGGGCAGCTATATCATTTAACTTAGTAAGATGTGCCACAACAGTTTCAGATTCATAGCCATAAAATGGATCAGATTCAACCAAAGTAATTATATCAGGATCAACAGAGAATTCATAATCCTTATCAAGAACACACATAGGTGAAGTAGCTAAAGCAGGGTCGGGTTTCATTTTATCTCTAAGTGATTCTTTGTTCCATTTAAATAATAACCTCTTAAGCTCATACCTATCCCTACAAGTTAAAATAGCGGCAGAAGATTCCATATCAAAAAGATAGCCCTCAGGAATAACAGGCATATTTTCATCATCACTATCATCATCGTATTCAGATTCAATAATTTCTTTTTGTCTAGCCCTAGCAATTTGTTCATCAAGAAATTCACCAAGGGGCACAGTAGTATCAGTCATAGAAGCAGTTTCATCATAAGTATCATGCATAGCAGAAGTGGCATCATCAATGGCATGCGACATATCAGAACGAATAGCAGAAGCAGGTGTAGGTGTCGCAAACTTACTCATAACAGAAGGTGAATCAAGTGTAGAGCTACATGGCAGTTCCTTACCTCCCCTCGTAGTTGAGGGATAGATCTTGTTTTTTGGGTCTCTCAAGTTCTTCATAGTGATAAGCAGATATAAATCCCAAGTGACTCAAAGAATAGAGCTATGCTCCCCGGCAACGGCGCCAAAAATTAGTCTTCATAACCCAAAAGTATAGGGGATCGCAACAGCTTTCGAGGGTAGAGTATTCAACCCAAATTTATTGATTCGACACAAGGGGGAGCCAAAGAATATTCCCAAGTATTAGCAGCTGAGTTGTCAATTCAACCACACCTGGAAACTTAGTATCTGCCGCAAAGTGTTTAGTAGCAAATTAATATGATATTGGTGGTAGCAGCAACAAAAGTAAAGACACCAAAAAGTAGTGTTTTTGGTATTTTGTAGTGATTGTAACAGTAGCAGCGGGAAAGTAAATAAGCATAAACCAGTTTATGGAAAACTCGTAGGCACCGGATCAGTGATGGATAATTATGCTGGATGCGGTTCATCATGTAACAGTCATAACATAGGGTGACACAGAACTAGCTCCAATTCATCAATGTAATGTAGGCATGTATTCCGTATATAGTCATACGTGCTTATGGAAAACAACTTTCATGACATCTTTTGTCCTACCCTCCCGTGGCAGCGGGGTCCTATTGGAAACTAAGGGATATTAAGGCCTCCTTTTAATAGAGAACCGGAACAAAGCATTAGCACATAGTGAATACATGAACTCCTCAAACTATGGTCGTCACCGGGAGTCGTCCCGATTATTGTCACTTCGGGGTTGCCGGATCATAACACATAGTAGGTGACTATAGACTTGCAAGATCGGATCAAGAACTCACATATATTCATGAAAACATAATAGGTTCAGATCTAAAATCATGGCACTCGAGCCCTAGTGACAAGCATTAAGCATAGCAAAGTCATAGCAACATCAATCTCAGAACATAATGGATACTAGGGATCAAACCCTAACAAAACTAACTCGATTACATGATAAATCTCATCCAACCCATCACCGTCCAGCAAGCCTACGATGGAATTACTCACACACAGCGGTGAGCATCATGAAATTGCTGATGGAGGATGGTTGACAATGATGACGGCGATGAATCCCCCTCTCCGGAGCCCCGAACGGACTCCAGATCAGCCCTCCCGAGAGGTTTTAGGGCTTGGCGGCGGCTCCGTATCGTAAAACGCGATGATTTCTTCTCTCTGATTTTTTTTCTATCCGAAAGCAAATATATAGAGTTGGAGTTGGCGTCGGAGGGCATCCAGGGGGGCCACGAGGTAGGGGGGGCGCCCCCCACCCTTGTGAGAAGGGTGTGGACCCCCTGGTCTTCATATTTGGAGAGGATTTTTTATTATTTTTTCTAAGATGTTCCGTGGAGTTTCAGGTCATTCTGAGAATATTTGTTTTCTGCACATAAAACAACATCATGGCAATTCTGCTGAAAACAACGTCAGTCCGGGTTAGTTCCAGTCAAATCATACAAGTTAGAGTCCAAAACAAGGGCAAAAGTGTTTGGAAAAGTAGATACGACGAAGACGTATCAGCTGACGCGCCGCGCAGGACCCCAAGAAGATGGCATCATGTTAGGAGCCTCGTCAGGATCAGCGCCCGCTCCAGGGGCGGCTTCCTCCACCGCATAGGAAAGCGCGGCCGGTGCTCTCCTCGGGCAGGGCTCAGGGGCTCTCTCCTAGAGAGCCTCAGACCTTGCCAACCTCACGAAGGAGGCACTAGGGCACCACTTGGAAGCGTGCTTTAGTGCATACTTTCCTCAGGAGAGCACAGGGCGAGGAGTGCCCACCACCCAGGAGTTCATCACCAAGACCACCCAAGAGCTACAAGACGCGAGAGCCATGCGCGGTGACAGCCGCTCACCGAGCGCGGCTCACCATCCAGGCGAGGGTGATGAACTGTGCGTCTGCATCGACATCCCAGGGCTCAATAGGGCCGCATCTCAGGAACGCTTCTGGCCATCACGTGCGGGCCGCTGTGAGGGCCCACCACACAGCTACGTTCGCATGCCCTTCGGTTTGCCGAGCATAGCATCGGCCTATCAGCGCGACGCCCGACAGGTCCTGGCGGCTCAGGAGGCTAGGTCCCACGCCGCTCTGGGGGAGATGGTGACGGTCTTCAGGGAACCTCTCGAGCCCCCGGAGCCTCCCGAGGCTCAGGGTCCCGGTGGCTCATGAGGAGCCATTCCTTCAATGTGTGGCTTCAGCTGCACCAACTCTACTTCGTCTACAGGACCAGGTGACATCTTCCAAGTCCATTTACGTTGGGAGCGCCCCTCGGGCTGCATTATTCCCAGGCCACATGGGTCCGTCCCTGGGGCATGTTTCCCTTTTTCTATGCCTTTAGCTTACCTTGTTGGGGGAGCCCCTCGGGCTGCATCATCCCCACGCCGCTCGGGCTAGGCCCAATGGCATGTATCTTCCTGTATTTATCCAAGTCGATCTGCTCTTCATGCTTAACCTGCCAACTGCTATCACTTGCTCGGTCACCGCCCGCCATGGGTCCGTTCACCCTATGCAATTCACTTGCACGTTAAAAGGGGGGCTCCTGAGAATCGCGACTCAGGAGCTCTTACTGGCACTCCAGGCCTCACCCCCTGGCCTTGACCACGACATCGCGACCTGGCATACCAGCAGCGGCTGAGCTCGCTCGAGGGCTGGACCTGAGGACGTAGAGTGCGTGCATCTAACCGCCTTGCAGGAACATACAGTCACTAAGACTCAAGACCAGGTGCAACCCGCCTTGAGGTAGGGCCTCGTGAGTCACGCGTTGGCTCACGAGTGCCCAGATACACCTCGCAGCCCTGCCGTGCAAGCCACATGTCAGGGCGGGGCTGTACATGCCCCGGGGGCTCCTCCCGGAGGGGGCCCCCCATCCCACGCCCAAGTGGAAGCTCCATGCTCCGCGCTGGCTTTCGACACTGCCGAGGAGCGGCTATGCCCGTGCACAAGCGGAAGCACTATGCTCCGCGCTGGTGATAAAGAACTAAGGGCGACCCCACGGTTGCACCAACCTCAGGGAGCCCAGAGCTCAGCGCCCAGCCTCACCATGACGCCTCCCATCGGGAGAGTCGCGCGAGGGGGCTGGGCACGAGGGCTATGCTCGGGTCACGCCCAAGCGCACGCCCAAGCGCACGCCACCCAACCAGGTCCCCCAGACCTGGGCGTCGTGCGCCCCTCCCGAGGCCTCGGCAAGGGCAGGTATGGAAATTGTTTGAACATCAAGGGGGACTCCTCAGCATCGCGACTCAGGAGCCTAACTGGTCACGTAGCCCCTCACTCCTTGGTCCGTCCTGGTCTCCGGTCGGCCCAATGGCGGTTGAGGTATGCGCGGGGCCGGGCTCTGCCGATGTAGAACATTAATCTATCCTCACGAACTCTCCCTATAAGCTGTTCGCACGTCAAGGGGGACTCCTGAGCATCGCGACTCAGGAGCCTAACTGGTCGCGTAGCCCCTCACTCCTTGGACCGTCCTGGTCCCCGGTCGGCCCAATGGCGGTTGAGGTATGCGTGGGGCCGGGCTCTGCCGACGCAGAACAAAGCAAATAAGAAGGAAAATGCAAAATCTCGAAGCAAATATTACAAGCATATTGTTCTCACAATGCCAAATGAAAATTCTAAACGCCTCCACGAGGCCTGATGTATGTCGCAGGAATGAAATGAGAGGAATAGCCACAGGTCACCCCTGGATGTCGCCGTCGCCTGCGGAAGGTGCTCCCCCATGGGCGACGATGTTCTCACCTTCACCACCAGACGCAGGATCCATGGCTTCGCCAGACAGAGGATCAGAGATGAAGCCGCAGAACTTCCCCGGCAAAGCCTCCACTTGACCTTGAATAGCTGCGGCGGCTTCGCAGAGGTCTTCATCCACAGGCTCCAGCAGCTTGTCAAGGCGGGCGTTGGGGTCGCGGAGGTGCAGATGGCTGAGGACGAGAGTCTGTGCGGCTGAAGACAAAATATGAGCTTCTACCTCCGCCATGGGATTGAGGCCCTCAACGACCTCCTCAAGCACCTTCACCAAGAGAGGAAGCAGCTGAGCGGGGCTGTCCACGTCAATGTGCAGCGGCCTCTCCAGGCCATGCTCGTAGAGCGTCCTCAGCGCCTTGCGAGATCTCTTATCGAGATCGGTGAAGGCCACACGGTCTTCGGCCAGGACTCGCGCCTTGGCGGCAAGATCGGCCTCCTTTGCCCCCATCTTCTGCTCCAACTCTTCCAACCGGGTGTGCTCGGCAACTTGCTTCTTCCCCAGCTCCGCCAGCTCAGCATCAAGGTTCTTGACGGCTTCCTCCCGGGCCTTCATCTCCTTCTCCTCTGCTTGGCGGCGGTGTACCTCTTTGGCATGCTTGTCGCACAGGCTCTGCAACTCGCCCTCTAGCGCTTGGCAGCGGTCACGGGCGGCCTTGGCGTCTTTCAGCGCCACCTCATGATCGGCTGCAGCACCGACGACCCCTTGATTCTCCCTCTCGGAAGCCGCAACAGCCTGGCCCAGCGCCGCACGTACCGCTAGGTCAGAGTAAAGCCAGCCGGAGGCCAACTCCAGACGCCCGGCCAGCAGGCGTGGGTCAGCGCTCAGGAGATCCGCCTGCAGTTGGGTCATCTCTGAAAGGGCACGCTCCAAGGCGGGAGCAGGAGCAGAGGAACCAAGGAGTGGAGGTGCAGCAGTAGGAGGAAGCGACACTGTCATTAGGGCTTGGGAGACCACAGGCCCCGGAGCAGCCGGGACCTCGTCAGCTGCACCAAGAACCGGCACCTCCGGAGCCAGCGGGGCCTTGGGGGTTGGCTTCATGCGGCGATGCTCCTCTTGGCCCTGCGAGGACGACCGGGTTGGGGAGAGACGGGCGATGTTGCCTCCTTGCTCTGCGAAGGGAGGCACAACCGCCGTACCCTCCTTCCTCTTCTTCGCCGAAGATGCCGGCCTGATCAACCAAAGGCGAGCGTTAGGAAATAACAAGTACCAGCAGGGATAAAGCGAAGTTCGAGAAACCTACCGGTCCACCGCCAAGTACTTCACCTTTCGCTTGTGAAGCTTGAGGCCTGACAACATCGGGGCCTGAGGGGTAGGCGTCTAGGCCCCGGCGGCGCCATGCGGTGCAGAGGCAGAACCGGATCCAGCCCCAGGAAGTGTTGGGGTGGAGGTGGCACCACGGTCTACCAGCGACGACCTACCCTTCGTCGGGACGAGGGGTTGCTCCTTCCCTCCTTGGTAGGCGTCGGCCTCGGCATCATTAGGAAGGGCGCGGAGAATCTCGGCCTTGTTCGAAGGGGAGGTCTCCCCCACCTCTTCTGGGGTCTCCTCCGAGTCCACCTCCTCTTACCCCTCTCCGCGGGACTCGCCAGAAGACACCTCCACCGGTTTTTGCGCCGAAGGAGCTCCTGAAAACACCAGCGGCACCAGCCCGCGCGCATCAAAAGTCGGCCTGGTGGCAACAAATTCCTCCCCGTCCCTGCGTTGGAACAGGGGAATGAAGGTGCTAGGCGGGTACTCCTGGTTGACTCCGACTATGAGACGCAGGACGACGTCCAGTTCGTCGTCAGGCAGGTCCCCCGGCCTCAAGCGGGCCTGGAGTGGGGCAACCCGCAGCGTCAAGAACTCCCTCAGGGGCATCGCTCCCGTTATTTTGGCCGCCCTTGTGTTGCCCGGATTCAGGTCAGTCGTCATCTGCCCCAAAACTAATGATGCCCGCTCGTCGACAAGCTCCACCCTGGGCCACTCCTTGCCTTGCCGGGGTGCCTCCCGTCGGCAACACCAGGCGCGGATGGGCGAGCTTGGCGTCCACCATGACCCAGTTGGATCGAATGTTGTCGGCCCTCTACTCGGTGCTCGAGATCGAGTTGGCCTTGCCGGATGCAACGAAGTTGGCGCATCCAGAGATGTGACCCTCGCTGATGCGGAGGAAGAAGAAATGGCTCAGGAGCGCCACGGACGCCATCACACCCAGGTACGCCTCACAGTCATAGGCAAAGATGGAAAGGAGGAGGACAGAGTTGGGATGGAGATGCAACATTTGCAGCCCATAGTGGTCGAGGACTTCATAAAAGAAATCAGAGAAGGTGCTCCCCTCAGGCTCTGGCTCGTCAAAGGCGAGCCGGACCTCCGTCTTTCCCCACTCGTTGCTCTCTCCCGCCGTCAGCAGGCGCACGGAGGCGAGGCTCTTCTCCGTGACAGTGGGTGCCTCAAGAGCGGGCTCGTACCAAGAAGGAGACGAGGAAGTCTTGACCTTGCGCGGCGCCATGGGCGGCAGATGCAGAGCAAGGCCGGAGCAGATCTATAGGTAGCAGGCGGCGAACAGCAAGAATGGGGATATGGAGTGAGGCAAGGAATAAGCAATGAAGGCAAGTGCCGCCCGTGCCAAACTTTTGTCAGGTCAACCAGTTGCCAAGGCAGCGTGGGGAAGCAGAGACGCCCACGTCCAATCAACTGCCACGCGTCAACCGAGGCCGCAGGCTTTAGCGGCCCGTGGTGCTCTGAACTTGACCCTTCGCTTCGCCGTGAAGCCAAGCCCCCGTGCACCTTGGGCCCGGGGGCTACTGTCGGCGTTCTGGGAATGGGGGTCCCCAGACTTGCCTGCCTGCGGCCCGCGGCGTGACGGAGCCAGCATGCCGTACGACCCATCTTCACCAACAAGGCACCCAAGACCCTCGCGAGGGGCCAAGCCTCACGAGGCGGACGACGCAAGACCTCCTCAGGAGTGGCCTGGTCAGGCAGGCTCACGAGGAGCGGAGATATCAAGGCGAGGCGAACCTCACGAGGCTCTCGTCACGTGAGCCATGACGATCGACACCAGGCGGGCTCCAGCGCGCGCAGCGTCCTTGTTTCCTCTTTGGTGCAATGGAGGCAAGCGCAGCCGCGGAGTACCGAGGCCTTAGGCAAAGGTTGCCATTTCGGTGCAACAAGACCAAGACCAGGAGGACTGCAAGACGGAGGTCATCGTCGAGCCCAAGACGGCGTCACCACCAGAGCTTTGTGCAGGCGAAGACTACTTTTGTCAGGACGGCTCGTACTAGCTGCCCCTTCAAATTTGACCGCCATTGTTGGCTCCCTTCCCGCTCGATATTTGGGAAGAGGACCAGGGCCTCTATAAATAGGACTAGCCACCACCATAGGAAGGGGGGTATCGAATCCTGGTACTGCAAGTTTATACGCACAAGAACACCTCAACCTCAGGAGGGCGTTCTTCCCTTGTACTGTTCATCATTATCCCAAGAGGCAATCCACCACCACACTGGAGTAGGGTATTACACCACAACGGTGGCCCGAACCAGTGTAAACCATGTGTCTTTCTGTGTTGCGAGTTCGTCGAGTTCGTTCGCAAGATCTTAGCAAGCTAGAGCATAGATTGGTAGAAGGGAAAGACTTCGCGTGCACCCTAGTGTTCGAACCTTAAGGGTTAGCCGGAAACCCACATCCTACAGCGGTGGTCCGGATGGACCATAGTACGGACTGGAGCTCATCGTGCCAGCCCCTGCCGCAGGCCTCGAGCTTCTTCTTGAAGGTCCTGGTCTTGAGGCCCTCAGGACCTCCACGTTAGCACGTTCGGCCTGACCATTGCTCCTGGGGTGGGCCACTGAAGCATAGCAGATCTGCGTTCCAAGGTTAGCACAGTAGGTTTTGAAGAGGTTGCTAGTAAACTGCGAGACGTTATCTGTAATGATGCGGTTGGGGACCCCGAAGCGGCTCACGAGGCCCTTGATGAACTTGACAGCAGAGCCAGCTGGGATGGTACGGATGGCTTCCACTTCCGCCCACTTGGTGAACTTGTCGATGGCGATGTAGAGGTAACGATTGCCCCTGGCACCGAGGGAACGGGCTTAGGACATGTAGCCCCCAGACCACGAACGGCCATGTGAGCGGGATAGTTTGAAGGCCCTGAGCAGGTTGATGGATTTGCTTGGCGTGGAATTGGCAAGCTTCGCAAGACTTCACCAGCTCGGCTGCGTCGTTGAGTGCCGTAGGCCAGTAGAATCCACCAGGGAACACCTTGATGACGAGGGTCCGTGACGACGAGTGGTGTCCGCAGTCCCCGCCGTGTATGTCAATCAGCAACTCCCTCCCTTGGTCGCTTGACATGCAGCACAGCGTGACATCGTTCGGTCGCTTCCTATATAGCTCGCTGTCTTGGATATATTATAACGTGGCTTGCCGGGCCACACGCTCCGCCTCCAGTTCCTTCTCCAACAACGTCCCATTCATTAAATACTCCTTAAATTCCTTGGTCTAGCATTCCTCTTGGGGCTCGAGAGCCAAGAGCAGCCAAGCTCCGGAGGTCGGTCCACAGGTCGGGGCTCCCGCGGTCGGAGGCTGGGGGAGCTCCTCCCGTGGCTGAGTCATGCTTGAAAGATGTGGCGCAGCTGATGGCTTGAAGAGCCGCTCCTCAAAGATGCCTGGCTCATGCGGTTGCCGCTTGGATGCTCTCTCGGCGATGTCGTTGGCTTCCTTGTTGGTGCCCCGGGGCACGTGCTGTAGCTCCAGGCCAGAGAACTGTTTCTCCATCTTGTGCACCTCCGTGAGGTAGGCCTCCATATGCTCGTCCTTCGGCTCATACACCTTGTTGGAGAAATTGATGAGGAGTTGTGAGTCACCTCTGACGGTGAGGCGCTTCACCCCTAGGGCCGCTGCAGCCTTCAGGCCGACTATGAGGCCTTCGTATTCTGCGATGTTGTTGGAGACCTTCTCGCCGTGGCGAAAGCAGAGTTGCATGGCGTAGTAGAGCTTGTCCTGGGTGGGCGAGATGAGCACTGCTCCAGCCCCCACGCCCTGGTGTGCGAAGGCGCCATCGAAATACAAGATCCAACCGTCCGGAGCCTCACTTCCTGGGGAGGTGGACCGGTCTTCTCCTTCCTCAAGTGCTGGGGCATCCGTCCATTCTTCCACAAAGTCAGAAAGTGCGGCCCCCTTGATGACCCTGGTAGTGCTGAACTCCAACTGGAACGCTGGCAACTCGATGTTCCACTCTGTGACCATTCCGGCTGAGTTAGGGCTCCTAAGTATCCTTTCCAGTGGGTAGGTTGAGACGACCTTGATGGGGTGGCCCTGGAAGTAATGTCACAGCTTGTGTGAGGCCACCAGGAGCACGAGCAGGAGTTTCTGGGGCATGGGGTAGCGTGCTCTCGCGCCCCGTAGTACGGTGCTGACAAAGTACACTAGGTGTTCGACTAGGGCTGGCACGCTGTCGAGGCTCGGGTCCTGCGGGGATCGGGGCATATCCTAAGGTGGAAGGGTCCCTGAGACCCGACCGTCCTCAGGTGCTTCTGCGACGCCACCCTGCCGAGCTTGGCCTTCCACCGCTGATGCCTTTGTTGTGCCTTCCTGACCCTGCGCTACTTCAGCATTGGCCTGGTGGGGCGCACCCTTGGCTTGGCGCTTCTCCCGAACCGCCACCAATGCCGCACTGGCGGAGTACGGGGTGGCAGCAAGGTAGAGTACCAGAGGCTCAAGGGGCCGTGGTACCACCATCACTGGGGGCTAGTAAGGTATTTCTTGAGGTCTTCGAAGGCCCGGTCGGCCTCCGGGTTCCACTCGAACGGGCCCTTCCTCTTCGTGAGCTTGAAGAATGGTAAGGCGTGCTCTCCCAGTTTGGAGATGAAAATCCCTAACGCGGTCACCCGCCCTGCCAGCTTCTGCATCTCTTTGAGGGTCTGCAGCGGGCTCATGTCCTCGATAGCCTTGACCTTCTCCGGATTCGCCTCGATCCCCCTGTGGGATACGAGGAATCCCAGCAACTTGCCGGAGGGGACACCGAACACGCACTTCTCCGGGTTGAGCCTTAAGTTCACTTGGCGCAGGCTCTCAAAGGTCTCCTCCAAGTCTTGAATCAATGTCCTTGCCTCGCGAGACTTGACCACTATGTCATCGACGTAAGCCTCCGTGTTCCTCCCGAGTTGCCGCCCCAGAGCGATGTGCATCAACCGCTGAAAGGTCGCGCTCGCGTTGTGTAGCCCAAAGGGCATGCAGGTGTAGCAGTACACCCCACATGGTGTCAGGAAGGCCGTCTTCTCCACATCTTCCACCGCCATCTTGATTTGATGATACCCTGAGAATGCATCCAGGAAACAAAGCAGGTCACACTCGGCGATGGAGTCAATGATCTGGTCGATGCGCGGTAGTGGGAACGGGTCTTGAGGGCAGGCTTTGTTAAGATTAGTGAAGTCGACGCACATCCGTTCCTTCCCGCCTTTTGTCGGCACCGCGACAGGGTTCGCCAGCCATTCGGGGTATCGGACCTCTCGGAAGGCACCTGCCGCTTCCAGCTTGCGTGTCTCTTGGACGATGAAGGCCTGCTTCTAAGCCGCCTTGCTCGCTACTTCACGGGGCAGATGTTGGGGCATACCCTTAGATGATGCTGGATCACCTCCCTCGGGACCCCTACTAGCTGATTGGGCTCCCACGCGAATATCTCCTTGTTCGCGCGCAAGAATCTCACCAGGGCTTCTTCATGTTCCGGGTCAAGGCCGACTCCTATGGTAAAGGTCGCTCCTGAATACCCGTCCTTGCTGATCGATACCTGCTTGGTTTCCGCCTTGTCCTGGGTGAACAACTGCTTCTTCTTGGTGGGTGCGGCCTCCCTGGCCGCGGGGGCACCGGCATCGGCGGGTTGTGCTGATTCCGCGGTCTTGAAGGCGAGCCTGAGCGCCATCACGTCCTCCTTAGTGTCCCCCTTGATGGTGAGGACGCCGTTGCTCCCTGGCATCTTCATGAGGTTGTATGCCAGGTGAGTCGCCTCCATGAACTGAGCAAGAGCCGGGTATCCGAGGATGGCGTTGTACGGGAGACCGATGCGAGCGATGTTGAAGTCCACCAGCTCAGTGCGGTAGTTGTCGCATGTGCCGAAGGTGACAGGGAGGCGGATCTGTACCAGGGAGTGGGCAGCTCCACCACCCACTCCCGGGAAGGACTTACTGAGGCCGAGTCGCTCGAGTGGCATGTGGAGAAGGCTGAAGGGTTCCACGGAGAGCAAGTTGAGGCTAGCACCACCATCGATGAGGGTCTTGGTGACGGCCACATTGCAGATGGTGGTCGTGCAGAGCATCGCGAGCATTCCGGAGCCGGCGGTGGAGTCGGGGTGGTCTTATGAGCCGAAGGTAAGGCCGGCCTCTGGCACAGCCCAGCCCGGCGGAGCCATCGGGTGCCTGGAGGTGGCTCCGATCTGACAGAGGAACGGCTTGGTGTGGCGGTCTGATGGCGGTGCTTGAGAGCCGCCTAGCAGGGCCGCGACTGCGTGGTGCGCCGGCACCGCGTAGCGAGCAGTGAAGAGGTCGCGGAGCTCCTCCCAGGATGCCACCATGGATCCGGGAAGGTTGAGCAGCCAGGCGCGTGGCTCGCCGGCGAGATGCATGGGAAGCCAGTTGGCCATGACCTTGTCATCACCCCCGGCTTCGAGGACGGCCTCCTCGTACGCCAGTAGGAAAGCTAACGAGTCCGCCGCGCCATCATAGCGTGGTGGCATCTCCGGCCCGAACTTGGGTGGCCACTGCACCCGCCGCAGGGCTGGGGCTAGGGCTCGGAGCCCCCTGGCCCCGTTGTCAACACTGACTATCGGGGTCGGCGGTAGGGCGCCTACCATGTGGGTGAAGCGCGGTGGCGACAAAGCGCAGATCGATGGAGGGGAAGCTACGGCGCACCCCTACCTGGCGCACCAAATGTGAGATGTGGGGTTCCGGCAATCCCTTAAGGTTCAAACACTCGGGTGCGCGCGAAGTCTTTTTCTCCCACCGATCAACACCCTAGCTCGCTAAGATCTTGCGGACGAACTCGACGAACTCGCAACGCAGAAAGACACAAGATTTATACTAGTTTGGGCCACCATTGTGGTGTAATACCCTACTCCATTGTGGTGGTGGTGGATTGCCTCTTGGGCTGATGATGAACAATACAAGGGGAAGAACAACCTCCTGAGGTTGAGGTGTTTTGGTGCTTGGCTAACTTGTGTTGGTGAGAGTGATCTAAGATGTCCCCCTCACCTATGGTGGTGTCTAGTCCTACTTATAGAGGCCCTGGTCCTCTTCCCAAATCTTGAGCGGGAAGGAAGCCAAGAATGGCGGGCAAATTTGAAGGGGGCAGCTAGTATAAGCTATCCTGACTAAAGTGGTCTTTGCCTGCCAAAGGCTCTGGTGGTGATGCCGTCTTGGGCTCCACGATGACCTCCGTCTTGCCATCCCTCTAGTCTTGGTCTAGTTGCACCAAAATGGCAACCTTTGCCTGATGCCTTGGTACTCCTCGTCTGCGCTGGTTTCCTTAGCAACAAAGAGGAAACAAGGACGCTGCGCTCGCTGGCGCCCGCCTGGCGCCAACCTAGTGTCGATCGTCATGGCTCACATCATGAGTGCCTCGTGAGGTTCGCTTCGCCTTGATATCTCCGCTCCTCGTGAGCCTGCCTGACTAGGCCGCTCCAGAGGAGGTCTTGTGTCGTCTGCCTCGCGAGGCTTGGCCCCTCGCGAGGGTCTTGGACGCTTTGTTGATGAAGATGGGTCGTACGGCCTGCTGGCTTAGCCACGCAGCGGGACGCAGGTAGGAAAGTATGGGAATCCCCGTTCCGAGAACGCCGACACATCTGCTACACCCTTATGATGAAATAATTACTTACCAGGCTCATCTGGTTCAGAATGCCGAGGCACGACTTTATGCCTTGAATGCATTGAACGCTGCACCACTCGAGGTCATTGGAAACATTCCCGTCATTCGCGAATTCCAAGACGTCTTTCCTAAAGAACTTCTAGGAATTCCCCGTGCTAGAGCTGCCAAATTCATCATCGACTTGAAATTAGGCACCACCCCTATAGCCAAACGACCCTGCAAGATGCCGCCGCATGAACTCATTGAGCTTAAGGATGAAATCGACAAATCTCTTCGCAAAGGTTTCATTCGCCCTAGTTACTCTCCTTGAAGAAGGATGGGACAAAGCGATTGGTTCAAGATTATTGTCCTATTAACCAAGCCACCATTCAGAACAAATATCCCCTTCCTCGGATCAATGATCTTTATGATCAACTGGCTGGTTCATCCGTGTTCTCCAAACTCGACTTGAGGTTGGGTTACCACCGGATCCGTGTTCGTGAAGAGGATATCCCAAAGACCGCCTTCGTGACTCGATATAGATCATACGAGTACACCGTCATGTCTTTCGGATTAACCAATGCTCCAGCCACCTTCTCTCGCCTGATGAACTATATATTCATGGATTTCCTCGACAAGTTCATCGTGGTTTATCTGGATGATATCCTTGTATTTTCCAAGAACAAAGAGGAACATGTTGAACATCTTCGTCTTGTGCTAGAAAAGCTTCGAGGGCATCAACTCTATGCCAAGTATTCCAAGTGTGAATTTTGGCTACCTGAAGTAACCTATCTTGGGCATGTCATCTCTAAGGATGGTACTGCCATCAACCCTGAACGAGTTCAGGCTATTCTTGATTGGACTCCTCCGAAGAATGTCAAGCAAGTCAGAAGTTTTCTCGGTCTCGCCAGCTATTGTCATCGATTCGTTGAGAACTTCTCCATGATCGTCAGGCCTCTAATTAACCTGTTGCATAAGGTTCCAATGGACAGACAAGTGCCACGAAAGTTTCCAGGCGCTCAAGGACAAGTTGACTCCTTCCCCAGTGCTTGCTCCACCTGATACTAAGAAGGATTTCGTCGTTTACTACGACGCGTCCCGTCGAGGATTAGGTTGTGTCCTAATGCAAAGCGCAGAGTGATTGCTTATGCCTCTTGTCAACTGCGCCCTCACGAAGAAAACTACCCAGTTCACAACCTCGAGCTTGCTGCTATCATTCATGCTCTGAAGAAGTGGCGACATTACCTTCTCGGTAATCGTTGTGAGATCTTCGCCAACCACCAAAGTCTGAAGTATCTGTTTACTCAGCCAGACCAGAACCTCCATCAGCAGAGATGGATGGAGACTGTTACAGACTTTGACATGGGTATATCCTATACACTAGGCAAGGCTAATGTAATGGCTGATGCCTTGAGCCGCAAGTCTTACTGCAACCACCTCCAGGTTCACAAAGTTCATCCCTTGCTTGTTGAAGAATTTAGAAAGCCGAACCTCCATATTGTTCCTCCTGGTGCACTCACTCCCCCTCCTCCTGAGAGCCGCAAGATGAACCTCCACATTGTTACCCAGGGTTCTCTCAATACCCTAGTTGCTAAACCAGATCTCGTGAACAGCATCAAAATGATACAGAAGTATGACTCTCAAGCCCACAAGATTAAGCGCTACCTTGCAGAAGGAAAGCCCTCATTCTTCACTATTGCTGATGATGGCACCTTGTACTTCAAGGACCGCCTTGTGGTGCCATGTTCAGAGGAAAGCCAGGATATGACACAGGAGGTTATGAAAGAAGCTCATGATACGCCTTTGTCTATTCATCCCGGCAGTACAAAGATGTACCCGAACATTCGTTATAGATTCTGGTGGTCTAATATGAAGCAAGACATTGCTCGCTATGTTGCTGAGTGCGACGTTTGTCGCCGTATCAAAGCAGAGCATCATAGGCCTGCTAGAACTCTGTAGCCTATCTCTATTCCTGAATGGAAATGGCACCATGTTGAAATGGACTTCATCACTGGATTTCCCAAATTGCAAAAAGGTAATGATGCTATTCTTGTCGTCATTGACCGGCATTCTAAAGTTGCACATTTTCTGGTGGTTAAAGAAACAATCACGGCTAGTCAGCTTGCAACTCTTTACATGTCTAGAATTGTTTCACTTCACGGTATTCCACTAGTTATCAGTTCAGATCGTGGCAGCTTGTTCACTTCAAGATTTTGGGCAAGTTTCCATGATCTCTTCCGTATGCTGAGTTCTCTTATAATAATAGCTATCAAGCTAGTCTGAAGATGGACCCTTTCGAAGTGTTATATGGGTGAAAGTGTCGAACCCCTCTGAACTTGTCAGGAACTGGGGAACGTCCACTCTTCGGTCCGGATATTATCCAACAGGCCGATGAACAAGTCCGCATTATTCACGAGAATCTCAAGACTGCTCAGTCACGTCAGAAAAGGCAGTATGACCGTCATCACAAAGACATGGTCTATCAACCTAGCGAAAAGGCTTATCTTCGAGTTACACCAATGAAGGGTGCTTACCGCTTCGGGATCAAGGGCAAGCTAGCTCCTCGCTATATCGGTCCCTTCACTATTCTGGAAAGGCGTGGAAAAGTGGCATATCAACTGGAGCTTCCGCCGAACCTTTCTCAGGTTCACGATGTGTTCCATGTGTCACAGCTCCGCCGCTGTTTCAAGGACCCAATCTGAGCAGTGGATCATGAAGTGCTCGAATTGCAACATGACCTCTCCTATAAAGAGCATCCGGTCCGCATTCTCGACCAAGCTGAACGTCGCACACTTCATAAAGTGATCAAGTTCCTCAAGGTCTAGTGGTCGCATCACTCTGAAGATGAAGCCACTTGGGAGCGCGAGGACCGCCTGTGTGATGAATACCCCGCACTGTTTCCCTCTACATCCTAAAATCTCGGGACGAGATTTCTTGTAGTGGAGGAGTTTTGTAACGCCCGGATAATTAAGCTACAGTAAAACTCTACTAATGATGCCACATCACTTGGTTACTATTAATAAACTCACGTTGATTCGAAACCGATACAAAATTCAAATTCAGAATCGAGTCGAACGATAAATTTTTTCAAAAATTGAAACAAAAATGTTCGGTGGGTGCCAAATATTGCACTGGTAATTATTGTGGAGAAAACTCATTTTTAGAAATTGCCTATATTTTAAAGTGATTTAAAATAGAAAAGAAAATAAATAAAAAAGAAAAAGTGAAAATAAAACAAAAGAACAGAAAAACAAGAAAAGCCCCCCCACTGGGCTCCTGCCCAGCAGGCCACCGGCCCAACCGGCCAAGCTCACCCCCACTCTCTTATCACCTCTCCACCCGAAAACTCTAACCGACACCCACCCCACTCGACTCACTCCTATCTCCCCCCGATCCGAGTTGGATCGAGGCACGAACCGCCCCCGCCACTCGATGCCCTCACCAAGACGCCACCATGCCGGCCTGCGTTCTCCTTCTCGCCGACCTGCTTCCTCTTCGACACCGTCGTCCCCGTCCTCCTCCTCACGCCCCATTGCCCCCGAACCCTACAACCCCCCGTGAGGCCCCCCTCCTCCTCTCTCCCTCGCACACCACTACGCCGTTCACGCCCGTGGCCCTCTCCACACCCCTACTCTGGTCGGCCGGCCATGCTCCCGCCGCGGCTTGCCTCGCTGCTCCAGCCGCGCGGCCCCGCAGACCACCGCTGCGCCCGCCGCGCCACTGACCACCTCGGCCTCCTCTTCCCTGCGCGCTGCCCCGCCATGCCGCCCCTTCCTCGCGGCAGCTGCGCTGCCCGCGTGCACCCCGTGCCGCGCCTTGCCTTCCCTCACACGCGCCCGCACCGAGCGCGCTCACCGCAGCCACCCGGCGTCCCGCCTCGTGCGCACGCGCACGCGACTGCTGCTGTCGCCGGGCGCCGCACTCCCTGCCCCCCCCCCCGCTTGCGTCCTCGTCCTGCCGCTGCACTGCTCCGCCGCCCGCACCGCTCCTTACGACGGCCGCCTTCGCCCCTGCCGCGCCGCTCGCGTCCATCCCCTCTGGCCGCTCGCCGCCGCTTCATGCGTGCGCGCGCATCTGTGCTCGGCTGCGCCCCGGCTCGCCTGCGCGCGCCCACGCCTGTCGCGCCCCTGCTTCCCCGCTGCCGCCCACCTGCGAGCGCCCGCCCCGTCGCCCCCAGCTCGCAGTCGATGTGCCCGCGCCATCTCCGTGGCCTTGTCCCCGCACTGCCCCATGGCCGCCCCTTTCCTTCCCCGGCGGCTGCGGCCACCCGTTGCGGTGGCCCATGACGCCTCGCCGTCCCCCCTATTGGCCTGGGCGGGTGCCCATTCGGGCTGGCGCCCGTCGCCTCTACGCCTGAACCCGATAGGCCCCTATGGGCCTATGACAAACGGGCCCACGCCTAGAACGATTTTTATGGAATTAAAATAAACAATAAATAAATAAATGAAAATTAAATTAATTAATTAAGTTAATTAATCATAATTAGATTAATCTAATCACTAATTAACCTAATTAACTGTTAGTTAATTAATCAATCAATGACAGTCGGGACGCACACGTCAGTTGACCAAGTCAACACCCTACTGACTACCGACGTCATGGTGATGTCAGCAAACACTATTCTGGATAATGTCGAATTGAAATAATTAAATAAATTCTAGAAATGATTACATCTTTTATAATTAATATAAAATAAACCGTAGCTCGGATGGAAAAACTTTGTACATGAAAGTTGCTCAGAACGACGAGAGGAATCCGGATACGCAGCCCGTTTGTCCGCCACACATCCCTAGCATAGCATACACGCAACTTTCCCCCTTCGATTCATTTGTCCGAAAACGCGAAACACCGGGAATACTTTCCCGGATGTTTCCCCCTTCGCCGGTATCACCTCCTACTGCGTTACGGCACACCTAGGACCGTTACTTGTCTTGTCATGCATCGATATGCATCTGTTTGCATTGTATTCATTGTTTCTTCCCCCTCTTCTCTTCGGTAAACTACGAGACTGACGCCGCTGCTGGTGCCCCGGTTGACTACGTTGTTGACGACCCCTACTTGCTAGAGCAACCAGGCAAGCCCCCCCCCCCTTGATCACTAGATATCGCCTATTCTTCCCTCTACTTCTTGCATTAGAGTAGTGTACCATGTTACTGCTTTCCGTTAATCCTATTCTGATGCATAGCCTGTCGTTGCTACTAGTGTTGTTACCTTACCCGCAATCCTAAATGCTTAGTGTAGGATGCTAGTATTCCGTCAGTGGCCCTACATTCTTGTCCGTCTGCCATGCTATACTATCGTGTCGTGATCAATCGAGAGGTGATCACGGGTATATACTTATATACATATTATATGATACTTGTGATGATTAAGTCGGGTCGGCTTATAGAGTACCCGCGAGTGATTCACGGATTGGGACCGAAAGGACGTTTGTCCTGACGACCCTCCGAGTGAACCTTTGTGACGGAGCGACAGGGTAGGTTGACACCACCTAGGAGAGAGGTGGGCCTGGCCCTGGTCGGCGTCGGTGGTTAATTCAACTAACACGCTTAATGAGATCTTGGTATTTGATCTGAGTCTGGCCATTGGCCTTTATGCACTAACCAACTACGCGGGAACAGTTATGGGCACTCAATGTCGTGGTATCAGCCGAAGCCTTCGTGATGTCAGCGACTGAGCGGTGCGTGCCGGATTTGACTGGAACGCCTGCTCTTGTATTAGGGAGGCTAGGTCTGCTTCCAGCCGCCCACGCAACATGCAGGTGTGCAATGGGCGATGGGCCCAAGCCCCTGCGCCATAGGATTTAGACCGGTGTGCTTACCTCTCTGTTGTGCCTAGGTAGGGCTGCGACATGTTGATCTTCTGAGGCCGGGCATGACCGAGGAAAGTGTGTCCGGCCAAAGGGGATCGAGCGTGTTGGGAAATGTGGTGCCCCCCTGCAGGGGAGTTTATCTATTTGAATAGCCATGTCCCTCGGTAAAAGGACGACCCGGGGAGGATCGCTGGGTAGGATTATGCTATGCGATGATACTTGGTGAACTTACCATCTACTCTCTTCTCCATGCTGCAAGATGGAGGTTGCCAGAAGCGTAGTCTTCGACAGGACTAGCTACCCCCCTCTTATCTGGCATTTTGCAGTTCAGTCCACATATACTAACCCTTTCATTTTGATACCAATGCATATGTAGTGTAGCTCTTTGCTTGCGAGTACTTTGGATGAGTACTCAAGGTTACTTTGCTCCCCCCTTTTGCCCTTTCTATACCCGGTTGTTGCGACCATACGATGGAGTCCAGGAGCCAGATGCCACCATTGACGATGACTCCTACTACTCTGGAGGTGCCTACTACTACGTGGAGGCCGCTGGCGACGACCAGGAGTAGTTTAGGAGGATCCCAGGTAGGAGGCCTGCATGTCTTTTGATATGTATCCCAGTTTGTGCTAGCCATCTTATGGCAACTTGTTTAACTTATGTATGTACTCAGATATTGTTGCTTCCGCCGACTCGTCTATGATCAAGCTCTTGTATTCGAGCCCTCGAGGCCCCTGACTTGTAATATGATGCTTGTATGACTTATTTTATTTGTAGAGTTGTGTTGTGATATCTTCCTGTGAGTCCCTGATCTTGATCATACACATTTCCGTGTATGATTAGTGTACGATTGAATCGGGGGCGTCACATTCTTGCAGCTCTACGAGATGAGCATCGAGGCGGCCAACGGAGATGAAAAGGTCATGGCAAATTGGTTTCCCATGGGTCTCAAGGACGGCACCCGCTCATGGCTCCTGAACCTTCCCCCGGGCTCGATCTCCTCCTGGGATCAGATGCACGACAACTTCGTTGCCAACTTCCAGGGCACTCGCGACCGCCTCCCGGCCGTGGGTGACCTGCATCGCATCAAGCAACAACCGGGAGAGACCCTGCAGAAATATATCCATTGCTCCAATAGTGTGCGCCTCAAGATCCCCAAGGTGACGGACGAGGACATCATCTCCACGTTTTCCGATGGCGCCCGGGACATCAAGATGAAGGAGGAGCTCACCATCCATGAGGAGTTGTGCACGACTTTGGAGTTGTTCAACATAGCAACCAAGTGCGCAAGAGCTGAGGAGGGGCGTTTCTCCCTCCTCGAGCTCCCTGCTGCGGATCCAGAGGAGAAGAAGTCCAAGGTCAAGGACGTGAAGCGCAAAGGGGTGGCCGTACTCATGGTAGAGCCAGATACCAAGCGCGGCCGAGACCTCCCCGAGTCGTCCAAGGGTAGTGGTACGTTCTGCGCCTTCCACAACATGCGCAGCCACAACACCAACGATTGTCAAGAAGTCAGGGCCATTTGAGATGGACGCTTCGGTCGACGCCTCGAGCACAACGACCGAAGCTAAGGCCGAGGAGGTGGATGAGGTGGAGGACGTTGGGACGACCGCGGCCCTCGCCAGGGCTGGCAGGACCATCCTCGCGAGGACCGCTAGCAGGACAAGCCTCGTGAGGGCGCCTGGAAGGACCAGCCTCGCGAGGATCATCCTCGGGGCAACACTGTTCTTCCTTCGCCGCCACCGCCACCAAGGAGGAAGGACGACCACCAATAGGACGAAGGGGCTGGGGGCTTCCAGGAGCCGCGTGCCATTGCCTGCATCTTGGGTGGTGCTCAGGCCCCAGCTTTCCAGCGCATCTTCAAGCAGTTCTCTCACGAGGTGAATGCAGCCCTCCCCAAGCTCGAGGCTACGCGCCCGCTCAGATGGTCCAAGTACGCCAGCACCTTTAGCTCGGCAGACGAACTCAAATGCGCGGCAACCGCTGGCGTCCTCCCGATGCTCTGTTCACCCGTCATCAGCAATGTCCAAGTCAACATGTCGGTGTCAAAACCGGTGGATCTCGGGTAGGGGGTCCCGAACTGTGCATCTAGGCCGGATGGTAACAGGAGACAGGGGACACTTTGTTTTACCCAGGTTCGGGCCCTCTCAATGGAGGTAAAACCCTACTCCTGCTTGATTAATATTGATGATATGGGTAGTACAAGAGTAGATCTACCACGAGATCAAGGAGGCTAAACCCTAGAAGCTAGCCTATGGTATGATTGTTGTGTATGGAGTTGATTCTGTCCTACGGACTACAATGGTAGGAGATCTTGAATATCGCATCGCCAAGCTTGCCTTCCACGCCAAGGAAAGTCCCATCCGGACACGGAAGGAAATCTTCAATCTTGTATCTTCATAGTCCAGGAGTCCGGCTTGAAGGTATAGTTCGGCTATCCGAACACCCCCTAATCCAGGACTCCCTCACACCACGACCCTCATCGATGGCAGCGCAGGGCTCAGTGTCCTGTCCGTCCAAACGTTCGACAGCCTTCATGTGCCATACGATCAGCTCTAGCCTACCAAGCCTTTCTCAGGAGTGACTGACGGCTCCAGCACCCCGATAGGGCAAGTTTGTCTCCCTGTCACCTTCGGTCAGCATGACAACTACCACACCGAGCTCGTCGACATCGACGTCGCCCACATCCTCCTGCCGTACAACGCCATCCTCGGGTACCCACCGTTGACCAAATTCATGGCAGTCACCCACCATGTCTACAACGTCCTCAAGATGTCGGGAAGTGGTGGAATCATCACAGTCCCCTACAAAGAAAGAGATGTGGTGTGCTCCCTCGAGCGTGCCTTCCAAGCTGCAGCAGTCGAAGACCCTGGTAGCGCATATGTGCAGTACCCGCTTGAGGCCAACCCTAAGAAGAAGAAGCAGCTACTCTGCACTGGGCCTCAAAGGAGCGGCGCCACCTCAGGATCGGTACCCATGCCTGGTGCGCCCCCTCCCTCGCGTAGGGAGGCACGCCCGGCGCCCTCCTCGGGCAGGGCTCGGGGGCTCTCTTCTGGAGGGCCTCAGACCTGGCCAGCATCACGAGGGAGGTGCTCAGGCACCACGTGGAGGCATGCTTCGCGACACATTTCCCTCAAGAGGACACCGGGCGAGGAGCGCCCGGCTCTCAGGAGTTCATCACCAAGACCACTCAGGAACTTTAGGAAGCAAGAGCAATACGCGGCGACCACCGCTCACTTAGCGCTGCTCCCACCCAGGCGTGGGTGGTGAGCTCCGCGTCTGCATCGACATCCCAGGGCTCAACAGGGCCGCGTATCAGGAGCACTTCTGGCCTTCGCATGCTGGACAATGCGAGGGTCCACCTCATAGCTACGTTCGCATGCCGTTCGGCCTGCCGAGCATGGCAGCCGCCTTCCAGCGCAACCTGCGTAGCATCCTGGCATGTCGGGAGGCTAGGCATCATGTAGTCCTGGCGGAGATGGCGACGGTCCACAGGAGGCCACCTGAGCCTACAGAGCCTCCCGAGTCTCAGGGACTCGACGGCTCGTGAGGAGCGACTTCTCTGCCACATGTCTTCAGCTACCCCAACACTCCTACGACAACCAAACTAGGTGACATTTTCCAAGTTTATTTAGCTGGGAGCGCCCCCTGGGCTGCATTACTCCCAGGCCGCATGGCTCTATCCCTGCGACATGTATCTGGTTGCTTCGTTAGTTCACCCTGCTGGGGCGCCCCTCGGGCTGCATCATCCCCAGGCCACTTGGTCTAACCCAGTGGCATTTATCGTTCTTGCATTTACCTAAGCAAGTCTGCTTTTCATGCATAATCTATCTATGGTCATCACTGCCTGCTTGAAGATATCCACCGCCAAGGATAGACTTTTTAACGAGTTTAGCACATCGCCCAGAGGCTAGTGCTGGAAGATGTCTGCGACGCTGAATTCGAAGATCGATAAACGATCAAGCTCGGAGTCCGTGGGCTCGCGTGGTTCAGAACCTACAGCCGGAGACGAGTCCGGTGTTCCGGTGGCATAGGCATTGAGTGAGACCAGGTCCAGGTGCGGGTCCAACACCGTGGAACCTGCGGCCTCCGTGGTGGGGTTAATCCTCCCATCTTTGGATGGTGCTGCTTGCTCAGGCTCTAGGGCCAGAGCGGTTACAGGAGCGATTTCCTGGATGCGGCCCGATGATAGATTTAAGTCATGATCTTTCGGGGTGATCAGGAGCGGCTACCACGGTATCGAATCTAGAGAAGATCAAGTCTCCATGGATGTCTGGGACGTAGTTCAAGCTCCTGAATCTGACCTGATGGCCAGGGGCGTAGCTTTTGATCTGCTCCATATGGTCAAACCATTTGGCCCGCAGTGCGAAGCCGCCGAACACAAAGATCTGTCCGGGGAGGAAAGTTTCTCCGCAGACAGCGCCATTATTGACGATTGAAGGGGCCATCAATCCTTTCAGCAACATCACAAAGGAACTCTCAATGAAAGCACCAATGTCCGTGTCAAAACCGGCGGATCTCGGGTAGGGGGTAACAAACTATGCGTCTAAGGTTGATGGTAATAGGAGATAGGGGACACGATGTTTACCCAGGTTCAGGCCCTCTCTATGGAGGTAATACGCTTCTTCCTGCTTGATTGATCTTGGTGAATATGAGTGTTACAAGAGTTGATCTACCATGAGATCGTAATAGCTAAACCCTAGAAGTCTAGCCTGTATGACTACGGTATTGAGTATCCCCTATTCGGACTACACCCTCCAGTTTATATAGACAGTGGGGGGATCCAGGGTTACATAGAGTCGGTTACATAAGATGGAATCTTCATAGTCGTTCGCCAAGCTTGCCTTCCATGCCAAGGAGAGTCCTATCCGAACATGGGTGTAGTCTTTGGTCTTCGTATCTTCATACCCATCAGTCTGGCCCATAGACAACAGGCCAGACGTCCGAGGACCCCTTAGTCCAGGACTCCCTCAGTAGCCCTTGAACCAGGCTTCAATGACAAGGTATCCGGCGTGTAGTGTTGTCTTCGGTATTGCAAGGCGGGTTCCTCCTTCCGAACTCCAAAAAATAGTCTTCGGATGAAACAAACGTGTCCGGACCTGTAAAACACACTACACACAACCGTAGAGAGAATATAATAACACACGAATCCCATTTGCTGACAACTTTAGTAATGTGACGTCACGCCTGTTTGGTCATAATTTCGAACCATTTTTCGCCCCATGTTTCGAGAAGCGGTTGTCATTGGCATGTCTTGTCAAAGAAGAGATCGTGTCCCCTTATCACGGGATTCTCATCAATACGGGTGTGGGTAACCCAACCGTGCCATTTATACAGCCTTGGGAGCAGGCGAATTTTAAGGCGAATGGGGGGCGTTCGATATTCACCGCCCTTATAAGGAGATACGATTCCTCCTTCTTCCCCCACGCTTTCCTCCTGCCTCTTTGTCCTCGAGCTCCAACGCCCAAGTCTTCATTCAAACCAGCACCCGACCATGTTCAGATCCGGAGCCAGCAGCAAGTGGATGACCTCCTCTGTTAAGAGGGAAAATATAGAGGAGCTCCGAGAGGCCGGATACCTGGCAAAGGAGATCGTTCACCGACTCCCAGCCGATGTCAGATCGTCCCCACCCCCGAGCCTCATGAGAGAGTGGTGTTCCTCACGCATTTTGTCCACGGGCTGGGATTCCCTCTCCACCCGTTTGTCCGCGGATTGATGTTTTATTATGGGCTAGACTTCCATGATCTAGCCCCTAACTTTATCCTCAACATCTCGACATTTATAGTCGTGTGCGGGGCCTTTCTCCGCATTCCACACTACAAAAAAAATACACTTCTGTGATGATACGTGTTTGTCACAGTAGGTCGCTTTTTTGTCATGCATGTACATCCATGACAAATTTATGACAGAATCAAGATAGTCATACCTGTGCTATCATAGAAGTGTTCCATGACATTACCAAAATTATCATCACGGAAGTGTCCACTTCCATGACGATAAATCGTGCGTCACAGAAGTGCTTTCGTCAAGGGTGACCAACACGTGGCATCCACCATAACGGAACGTCGTTAAGCTATCGGGTCGGGTTTTGGATCCGATAACCCATTAATAGCCCCGACCAATGGGGATTTTCCACGTGTAAAATCATCATTGGCTAGAGGAAACACGTGTTGGATCATCGTTGGGACAGATGTCATCCACTCATTAGACAAGAGGCGCCTATGATAGGTCGACACGTGGCACGGCCCAACAGTGGCCCATTCCGGTGAAAAAGGCCGACCCAATAAAAATTAGCAGGCCGACCCATATAAGGCCTACTTGTGTCAGGTCCATTTAAGCCCACGGCCCATACGAGATGTGCCAATTCGGCCCGTTAAAGATTTGACACCATTGCAGCCCATCATCAGTTCGAGCCCATTAACAGCCCGCTATATATTTGGGCTCAATATCGGTCCGATGGTATTTCGGCCTGTTAACGACCCATTTAATGGATGGGCCAATTTTCAGGATGTACATCTTTCAGCCTTTTAGCGACCCATTTAAATGTTGGGCTAATTTCCGGCCCGGTGTGTCTTTCAGCCTGTTGATGGCCCATAAATCTGATGGCCATTTGTAGTCGGACCTGAGTTTCGGCCTTTTAGCGGCCCATTTAAGTGTTGGGCCAATTTCTGGCCCGGTGTCACTTTCAGCCTATTGACGGCCCATAAATCAGTTGGGCCAATTGTAGTCGGACCTGAGTTTTGGCCTTTTAGCGACCCATTTAAGTGTTGGGCCAATTCCCGGCCCTGTGTGCCTTTCGACCTGTTAAAGGACCATAAATGAGTTGGGCCATTTGTAGTCGGACCTTAGCTTTGGCCCCTTAATGGCCCATGCCCTTCATGGTCCAATACCAGCCCGGTTTCTCTTTCGGCCTGCTAAAGGCCCACAACACAGTTGGGCCGTTTACAATACAACCTGACTTTCGGCCTCTTAGCGGCCCATGCTCTTCATGGTCCAATACAAGCCCGCTGTCTCTTTCGGCCTGCTAAAGGCCTACATTATAGTTGGGCCATATGTAGCCCAAACTTAGTAATGGCCTGTTAACGGCCCGTGAAATAAATTGGGGCCACCTATTGCCTGCTTCGATGTCGGCCTGTTAACGACCCGGGAGGTAAGAGGGCAGACCATTAACTTTCGGCCTATTAACGACCCATTAACTTAATGGGCCCACTAAAGTTCGTTCATGTCTTTTGGCCAAATTAGATAATTTGAGCCCATTACGACGAGCAAATGTATGACATACAGGGAATAATGTTGCACATCCAGAATATATTATAGGAAATTACATCCACTAGGCAATCAAAGATTGATGCCAGTGCAAATAATTGAGCAGAACCTAACCATCTACAACGTCACAATCTGCAACCTCAGCACAGATGACGCCCATAAGCATGTGGGCAAGTTCTTGCTGCTTTGCCACACTGTCTCTGAAAACATTGATCAGTTGTTGTGTCGCACGACTCTGCGCCTCTGATTCATCCACTATTTCCATCATTGCTTCAGCCATTAATTGGTTCACAAACATACATTTATTCCGTCGCATTCGAGACAGAGGATACTGAACAAATTCAGATGGTGATTTTAGCAGGCTTGTATTATTGATAGTGGAGAGTGTCTTGAGCACTGCATCATAACATAAATTAGGACGGGAACCAAACAGATTAATCATGAGTTATTGCCATATTACCTGGCCTAGATTTACTGGAAAGAAACAATGGGGTTGCCTTGCTGTTTTTAGAGTTTGTCTTCTTATCTTCAGCAGCCTGCACAAAATTAACACACTAGCATTGCTATCATTGGCCAAGTCAGAGAATAGGAACGCAACATTGACACAACGAACGTTTGGGCAACTATCCTACACCAAATTAACACAATATGGCACAGCTATCATCAGCCAGGTAAGGTAATACGAAAGCAACATTGACACAATGAATGAATGGGCAACCAGAGAAGCACTACAATTCAGTAATGTGCATGATATGAGATAGCACATTCATGCAGCTCAGTACGCAAAACTACCAGGCAGTTTTCCTTACAAAAATCAACATTGGCGCGTTTAACATTTTGCTACAACTAATTTTAGATCAGATAAAGGTTAGATTCAGGCCGATTAACAAAATACATGCTGATGTAAAAATATAGTGATATACAACAGGTACTTACATCAGCACTGGAGCACAGAGAATTCCCGCAAGATATTTTCCTCGAATACGATCCCAATGGAGGAAGTCTTGTATCGTTTAACCTTATTTTCTAAAAGAGAGACGGGTAAGAAACATGTAGAAAATATGATCAGAATGCTATAAAATTTCATGATGCGAGGATACACACACGCTTCTTAGAATGGAGTTGACATTCTTTTGCTGGACTGGAGCGGACTAGTTCTTTGGCCACTAGAATCTGCTTATTATCAGCGGACTAGTTCTTTGGCCACTAGTTCTCTGTGCTGGAGCAGTATCTATGAAAAATGGAGTTGGTTTATTATCTCCTGGCGTTTGGATCTTTTGCAAAGACCTGGTTTGTAACCCTTCAGATTCTAACATAGCCGTCTTCCCCTTGCATGCCTTATATAGAAGAAGGGTGCTTCAATTATAAAACATGCTATAGCAAAGATGGAATAGGTACTGAAGAATAGAAAGGCATGACATATTGACATGTATTCCTTCCATCAGAAAATAAATGGATGGGTCTAGGCGTATTTCAGTTCTAGATACATCCAGTATTATCCATTTCTGCGACATGTAATCCGGGCGGAGGGAGTATGACGTAAGAGCTAGGGATACGACATGACAACACAGTAAGAAAACACTGAAAACCCACTGCAGAACCAAAGTAATCAAACCCACTCATATGAGATAGTACACTCATATCGCTCAGGATGCAAAACTACCAGGCAGTTTTCCTTACAAAAATCAACATTGTGGCCTTTAATCATACATTTTGCTACAACTAAATTTAGATCAGATAAAGGTTGGATTCACGCCGATTAACAAAATACATGCTGATGTAAAAATATGATGATCAGCATGCTATAAAATTTCATGATGCAAGGATACGCACACGCTTTTTAGAATTGAGTTGACATATTTTTGCTGGACTAGAGCGGACTAGTTCTTTGGCCACTGGAATCTGCTTATTCTCAGTAGGAGTTGGGTTTCTCTGTGCTGGAGCAATATCTTTAAAAAGTGGAGTTGGTTTATTATCTCCTGGCTTTTGGATCTTTTGCAAAGGCCTTGTTTGTAACCCTTCAGATTCTAACATAGTCGTCTTCCCCTTGCATGCCTTGTACAGAAGAATGGTGCTTTAATTATAAAACACGCGGCAGCAGAGAGATGGAATAGGTACTGAAGAATAGAAAGGCATGACATATCGACATGTATTCCCTCCATCTGGTAAAAAATGGACGGGTCTAGGCGTATTTCAGTTCTAGATACATCCTTTTTTATCCATTTCGGCAACATGTAATCCGGACGGAGGGAGTATGGTGTAAGAGCTAGGGATATGACAGGACAACACAGCAAAAAAACACTAGTTGAATGTAAAACTGTATACTAGCGGAATACATATAGAAATAACTAAGGCAACATATACGTGTATGATTGGGAAAATAAGATGGCATTAGAACAGAGCACTAGAACAGCACTTCAATGTAAAAAAACATGGTATGGTAGATAGATGAAGTACATACTGATGAATAACAATGCATAAGATATTCAGAAGCATGATGTCCAAATTAAGCAGATGGCATTGCGATAGAGTAGAATGACAGTAGTTAAATTTTAAAACATGTTATCATGAATGGAATAGGTACTGAAAAACAGGAAGGCATGACATATTTACATGCATGATCAGCATGCTAAGCACATGGCATTGTAACAGAGTAGATACACTCCAGGACATTATATGCATGTTGTACCCATATCACAGGCCAAGTTAGAGCAAGGACCTTGTGGGGTGAAGAGGATTCATCATCTTTCTGCAAGTCTTCTAAAGAACTGCCTTTACATGTTCCATCATATTAGGTATCATTGACATCAAGTTTATTGGCCTTTACATTGCTCCGTGAGGTTATTGTGGATATATCAGTGTGTGCAATTATATCTGACATGCATGGAAGACAACTAGTAGTTAGATTTATGTAATGAGTGCCTGTAGGAGACGACATAAATAGTAGGACTAGGGTTAACTAGCAGAAACAGGTCTCATAAACTAAAGGGAGAACACAGATGAAAGCTACAGAATATGTATCGTTTGTACTCGAGATTAACTAGATGGCACACAAAAGTATTAAAGAACAACATAGGAAATACTAGAAGTGGTATAATACCATAATCACCAGCCTGTGGCATAGCAATGGCTGATGGATGATAACTATGGAACAGTGTTACCTAAAGAACAAGTATCTTAGCTAAACTATGGAACAACGTTAACTCCTGAACAAGACCTGTAAGAGATCAGCATGAATATACAGTGAAATGTGATGATCTATTTTCCATGCTTAGATGAATAACAAAGCCATAAATGTTGCACACAAGTAAGATGAGGGTACAACCTATCTGGCTGCCATCCATAGGAGTGAGCATCATGTGCTGACTTGTGGATGGCCCTGCAGTTGTTGTGGTTGTGCATGTCGGGAACGCGCATTCGATGCAGGGAACTGTTGAGTGGGGACTATAGCTCCCTTCTGGTGTATGCTTCCATTGTTGGAGCAGCTGCGGTGAGTCGGAAGACGGTGTGTCTGAAGATGCAGATAACACATGTCTGTTGACTGAAGACTAAATTGGGGTCGCATGATTTTATTTTATTTTGGTACTGTCCGATCTACGCCGGATGGCTGGCCGTCTTGTGCCTCGCGGATGACACTGTTCGGAATCTTCACCGAAGAGCCAGCGACCAACGGCAGAGTAGCCTGCCTCCGCCGTCTGTGGCCCCGGCCAAAACCCTGCTCCCCGCCCCACCGCACTGCCGTGGTTGCGCCGCCCCCGGGCCAATCCACAAAGACTCCCTGTCATGCAGATCCGGCAGTGACAGTACCTTCAACCCACGCAACTCTAAAAGATAGCCATCTAAGTGCTGCTTCCGCGGTGAACTTTGCGGCCCCGCACCCTTACGTTAGACACTAGCCAACCGGCAACCTAGGAGCTCCGCCGCCTCGAGGGGTGCTGCTTCCCATTGCAAATCGATTGGCCCAGAATAAAAATTCAAACAACTGACGCCTAAATAAAGTGATTTGAGATGAGGGTGCGACTTATCTGGCGCCATGGTGAAGTAGGCAGGTCCAGCTGCCGAGTCGGTGAGGCCAGCGCGGTTGCGGTGGCGACCGGCGGCAGGGAAAGAGCGATGTCGCAATGGTCGACGGCTACGCCGAAGCAGCACCAGGACTCTGGACGGATCCAAAGTTGGAGTCGCTCTGGCGCTGTGAACAACGGCGGGGTGAATCGGCTCCAGTACGGTTCACGCGGCCGCCGTCGAGGCAGCGCCAGCAGCACGGAGTAAGAGGCGCACGGCCCAGTGCACGACGGCAAATGGATAGCGTCTCCAGCATTAGGGAGGAGGGCTGCTATGAAATTGGTGCGGTGGGGGCCGCCATGGAGGTGGGGCTGAGGTTTCGCAGCTCGGGAGAAGGGAGCTTCCCGGGGAGAAGGTGATTTGGCGCCCACGAGGTATGAATGGGGGAGGGCGGGGGAAATTGGGAGGGGAGTGGAACCATGTCTTACGGACGCATTTGTCTGAAATGTGAGGGGGAGTTACAGTTCTACCCTTGCCTATAGGCTTCTCGGCTTGGGTCTGTGTACTGAGGGTCGGGGATTGTAGAGTAAATTTCCTTCTCTGGGCGGGAGCGATTTCGGGCGAGGAGGGCGTGTTTTGAACTATAGTGGGCGCAGGCGATTTCGGGCGAGGAGAGCGTGTTTTGAAATAGTGGGCGCGACCTATTTCGGGTGAGGAGAGCGTGTTTTGCCGACCATGGTTTATGAATTATTTGGCACATGTCATTTCGGCCGAGGAGAAGGCGCGCTTTGATGAAGTTACGAACCTACCCTCGATGTACAACGGGCCAATTAATGCGTGTCCCACATAGGACGGTAATTTCGCGTCTCCCATTTATTTGCTCGGGCGAATCCCACCGAGCAGAGAGGATGTTTAACGGTTCGTTCAAATTTTGGGAGAACGAGCATCCACGTCTACCTTACCAAGTCGATTCGGATCAAATTTTGAAATATTAGCTTGCCACTTCTTTTTTAGATGGAGAGATGATGCTCGAGAGTAATGTGTTTTTACATGCTCGTTGCTAGCGATTTACTATAAGACAAATAGTTGACCCACTCAAAAACGCGAATCAAACCCAAAATGAAATATCTCGATTCAATGAAATAGCTCGTTTAGTAGGTCAAAATAGTGAACTAAATCCAAAATTGAACACCTCAATCGAGTAGCATGTTGTACAGTATTATAGTACTCCATGAACATGTTGAAAGTCAAATTAATGAACTTGTTTGATATACGCATATATCCATTCATGTGTGGATTGCAGACAACATGTTCTCCAATTTAAATATTTGAATGCAAGTTTATATCGAAACATGGTTTACATCAGTCTTTGATGCATAAAACGCGACCTGCCCCTCTCCCGGATTCCTGCTCTCTCTCTCTCTCTCTATCTCTCTCTCTCGCCGACAATTTCAATTTTGTCGCACGCATCCGACACAAAAACTTTTTCGTCCCTCTCCCTTTCTCTCCATCTCTCTCTCACTCTCTTTGTGTGTGTGTGTGGGGGTCTTTCTAGTTCGCATGCATATATACACTATCTATAGGTCTCTCTCGCACACTATGTATGATACTCTAGCTAGTCCAAGCTAGATATCTTGGGTGCACTCATCGTACGCACACAGATTCCTTGGCTCTTTGCCTGTAACTCTCTCACGCACCACTATGTCGTCTCAGAGCTCTTCCCCCCCTCTCTCAAACTCTCCATCCACATGGGTCACACATACACATGCATATCTCACTCGCACTCGATAGGCCCATCTAAAACTCTATCTGTCGGATTTCGGGTTCCGGTAGACCCTTGAGGTTCAAACACTGGAGTGCGCGCAGAGATTTCGCCTCCTACCTACCTGCACCCCTCCACCTCGCTAAGATCTAAGCTGTGGAAAGAACAACACGAGAGACACAGGGTTTATACTGGTTCGGGCCACCGTTGTGGTGTAATACCCTACTCCAGTGTGTGGCGTGGTGGATTGCCTCTTGGGCTGATGATGATGAACAATACAAGGAAGAACCGCCTCGCGAGGGTCTGCTCTTGGCTGGGGCGATGAACTGCTGGGAGGAGTTCAGTCACCCTTCTCTCCCTCTCTCATCCTCTCTCTCCTGTGTGGGTGGCTAGTCCTATTTATAGAGGCCCTGGTCCTCATCCCAAATATCGAGCGGGAAGGGAGCCAACAATGGCGGGCTAATTTGAAGGGGGGCAGCTAGTACCAGCTATCTTGACAAAAGTAGTCTTCACCTGCACAAAGCTTTGGTGGTGACACCGTCTTGGGCTCCACAATGACCTCCGTCTTGCAGTCCTCCTGGTCTTGGTCTTGTTGCACCGAAATGGCGACCTTTGCCTAATGCCTCGATACTCCGCGGCTGCGCTTGCTCCCTTTGCACCAAAAAGGAAAGGAGGACACTGCGCGGGCTGGCACCCACCTGGCGCCTTTGGTCGTCATGGCTTGCGTCATGGGCACCTCGTGAGGTACCCCGCCTTGATCTCTCCGCCTCCTCGCGAGCCAGCCTGATGAGGCCATGCCTGAGGAAGCTCCGCGTTGTCCGCCCCGCAAGGCTTGGCCCCTCGCGAGGGTCTTGGGTCTGTGTTGGTGAAGATGGGCCGTGCTGGGCCCCCCTTTGAGCCACGCCGCAGGCCGCAGGCAGGCAAGTCTGGGGACCCCCGTTCCCAGAACGCCGACAGTAGCCCCCGGGCCCAAGGCGCGCCCGGACTTGGCCGTGCAGGGAGGCAAAAGGGCAAGAGCGAAGCGCCGCGGGCCCTAACAGCATGCGGCCTTGGGCACCGCGTGGCGGTTGACTGGACGTGGGCGGCACTGTTCCCCCACGCATCCCTTATTTTGTGCCATGCTAGGAGGACTCGTAGTTGTACACAGCCGCTCCCCCTTCTGTTGCTCGAGCCCCCTCTGTCCTTCCTCCGCTCGAACTCCAGCTTCTTTTTTCAATCCAATCTCGAACCTTCCCCCCCCTTCCCATCGCCATGGCTCCGACGAAGAAGGGAAGAGGGAAGAAACCCATGCCTCCGCCTTGTCCGCCACCGTTGGCGGCCCCCGCCGAGGGCTTAGGCAAGGTTAGCTCGGCTCTGGCCACTATCTTCAACGAATGCGGGAGGACGACGGCCTGGACCGCGTCCCACTTCTCCATTGACAGGATAGTCACCGAGGTCCCATATTTTGCCAACGCCCTGTGGGCGGGTCTGGTTCCTCCCTTTTCTGATTTCTTCAATGCCGTGCTTTCCCACTATCAGATCCACATGATGCATCTGGGTCCTGAATCCATCACCCTCCTTTTGGTCTTCGCCTTTGTTTGCGAGGCTATGATGGGCATCCTTCCTTCGGTTGCCTTGCTGTGCCACTTCTTCTCGCTGTGCCTTGTCGACCATACCCAATGCTAGGCGTGCGTGAGCTTCATTGCCGCGTCTGAGACAGCGGCCTCTGGGATTGACTTCAAGCTCCCCCCGCCCGCGGCTGGGTTCCGCGAGCGGTGGTTGTATGTGGACGCAGGGGTGCCCAGCCCCCTGCTATCGGAGCCAACTTCGCCTGTTGTCCCCAATTTGGGCTGGGGCCAGGAGACGCTTGAGAGCCCCCGGCTCGTCTTCGTATGGCACCGCTTCGCGTTCTTGAGGTCTCTTGGCGTGACAACACCCAAGGTGGTGAAGGAGTTCCTGCTACGCCGCGTTGCTCCTCTCCAACGCCACTCCCGCCGGATGTGGGCCTTCAGCGGGCGCGATGATCGTATGAGGCTCCAGGAAGAGGACCTAACTCCTGAAGTGCTGAGGATAATGCTTTTGACCCTAATTGGGGACCCCAACCCAGGCAGCATCCAGCAGGGAGGGGCCGGGCTGTACCTCTGCCAGAGTAGGGGTGATTTTGTGAAGCAGATGCCTATCTTTGATGAGTGGGGGTCGCGCCCCACCGGCCTCCAGGGGCCTCGCGAGAACCCAGTGTGGTGACTGCCCTTCCAGTCGGCCAAGGCGGCTCTTCCTCGAGCGGCGGAGCAGGGAGGCATGAGGCGCCAGAGGCCGAGGGGGCTCCCGGCGGGGTGACAGCGCCGGGGGATGCTCATGAGGGAGCAACTCTCGGGGCCCGTGCTGCTGAGGCTGAGCGTGACGAGCAGCTGCCCTTAGCACTTGCGACTGAGGCCCCTGAGGCTCCAGCTGCTTCCCTTGGCGAGGCGATTGGTAGAGCGCATCAGGCAGGCACCCCTGACGCAGATCGCCTTGACGCTCCGTCTTCGTCGCAGGTTGATCCGTGCGCCCAACTCTTGGGCCGCTTCCGCATGGACTTTGAGGCCGTCCGGAAGAGAATGGAGGCCCTGGGCGACGATTACCCTTGTTGCCTGCTGAAGCGTAGGAAGTACTTCGCCACTGATGAGTAAGCCTTCTCCTTTCCCAGCTCCTGATCCTTCTGTTGCTTTTACCTACCCTTGCTCCACAGGCCCCTTCCAGCCGAGCTTGCGGAGACGGCTGAGGTGCCGTCCCCCTTGGCTTCGCCCCCTCCATTGTCCTCAAGCGCCCCGAGCAGCAGAGCCCTTGTGGTGAGGGCAATCGAAGAGGTGGACCGTCCCGAGGCGCATCGTGGCCCTGCGCACCTCGCGATCCTCTTCCGCAGGCCTTCTCGTGGCATAGCCAGCCTGCCGTGGGCTTCTCGCCTGGTCGTGGACTGCGATTGGCTGAGGCGCTCCTTGCGCTCTTCACCTGGGGACGGGCTGGCCCCAGGCCGGGCTTCTGGCGCGGCGTGCCCGGCCGTCGCGAGGGTGCCAGCCCCCAGCCCGGAGGGGGGGTGCTGATTCGTGGCCCCCGGCGCTTGCTTGGGGCAGATGATGGCGTGGAAGACGTGCTCGAGCGCGCTCGGGAGCGTCGCGCTCTCCGCCAAGGATTCCTTCGAAGGGCGGCTGACGCGGTAAGCCTGCTTGGTGAGGAGCTTGCTGATGAAGACGCGCGCCTTGAGGCTGAGGGCCTGCGCCTAGCTGCAGAGAGGCGTGAGCTAGAGGGCGCCATCGCCCTTGCGCGCCGTCAGCGCAATCTTGACGACGCAGAGGCCAAGGCATCGCTGGTGGCCTCTCGGGAGGCCCAATCTTGGGCCGCTTAGGAGGCCCGGGAAGCTGACCAGCGGCGAACGGCGGCGGAGGAGCGGGCTCAGGAGCTCCTGGCCTGGTGCCACTCACTGGAGGAGCGGGTGGAGCTGCGCGAGGCAGCCCTCGTGTCGATGAAGGTGGCCTTTGGCGACTCAGTAGAGCTCCAGAAGCGTGAGGAGGCGCTGACGCTGGAAGCCGCCGAACATACCCGCGAGTACGAGCGTCTGGAGACGAGGGAGCGCTTGGTGATGCAGGCGGAGGATGATATCGCTGCACAGGAGGCCCGTGTCCTGGAGGAAGTCGGACGTCGAGTGGCGATGGCGCATTTGAACCTCGAGCATGAGTTCGAGGAGAAGCTGGGGTTGATCCGGGCCGAGGCTGAGGGCAGGACTGCTTCCTTGAGAGCCAAGCTGGAGGAGGCGACACGGCGGGACGATGCTTTCCGGGCCGCCCTTGAGGTGGCGCAAGGTGAGTTAACCACCTCCCAGGCTGAGGTGCTCCTTCTTCACCAGCGGGTGGAGGAGGCTGAGGCCGTCGCACGCCAGAATGCGGATGAGATACGTAAGCGGCGGATCCTGGAGCATGAGCACGGCCCCATGCTCACCATGCTCCGGGAGAGAGCCAACACAGCCTTGGGCACCATCTGCGAGGCGGCTGTTGGCGAGCCACATGCAGTCAACTACGCCAGCAATCTTCAGTTCTTCACTCACGTGGTGACGCAGCTGGAGGCGCGGTCGGTCAGGGCTGACAGGTTGGTGGAGGAGAGGAGCCGTGCCCTGCTCGGGCATGCCTTTTCTCGCGTCTCCAGCCATCTCCAGAACATGGATCCCCACTTCGATTTCGACGCCGCCATCGCCCCAGTCCCCTAGGCCATTCGAGGCGACCTGGCGCACTGGGTGGAAGACAATGTGGATGCTCTTATCAGGGCCTTCGCTTCAGACAATGACGGCATGACCGTGGCTGCCGACGAGGGCGGTGCGGTGCACGGCCCTGACGCTGCTGGCGGCGACGCGGACAGCGATGGTGAGTTCAGCGACGCCAGCAGCGGCTCGGGTGGTGCTCCTAAGGATGCATTGGGGGATTTATCCGACTGATTGTGCATCGTTCCTACTTCCTTACACTGCATGAATAGAACTCAGGTTTTGGCCTGATGGCGGTGAGAGCATTTTGGAGGGGGAGCCCCTTATGTAAAACTTGTGTTCATCGTATTAGTAGTCGCTACATTGCCCATGCGCCCGCGCCAAGTGGTTGGCTTAAGCGACGCGCTGGTCGGCTAGTTTACCTTGGTCCCATGCTGGCCCTGAGGTAGCCTATGGGAGGTTGTGGTGTCCCGAGTGTTCCCTGATTGGATCCGTAGGACCTGCAGCAAAACACCCTCCTGAGAGGACACGGCGGCGGCAGTCTGGGCTGCGCGCAATCTAGGCCTGACCCGGCTCGCGAGGGGCTCACGAGGGGAGGCAGCTGAGGCGAAGTGGTAACCAAAACGCGAGAAATTGCTCGAACGTGACTAAGCACCCCTTCCCCGAACACACGCAAATCTCAAATTCGAATCCAACTTGAATCCAGTGGGGGAAAGCGACAACCAAAGGGAAAAGCAACGAAAACAGACAAAAGGCCGTGTCCGGCACCTAATCTAGTGTTGGACATCTTCTCACCAGCGCGGAGCTAAGTGCTGCCACTGGGCGTGGGAGGGAGCCCCAGGGCCTGAGGCCGGCACCCCTGAGACTCCGGGGCATGTATAGCCCCACTCATTATTACGTGAGAGTGTCACGGAGCGGCGAGCTTCACAGGCACTGGGCCTAATTCACAGGTACTGGCCTTGCTTCATATCGCCAGATGAGGGCCCCGCCTTGCGCCACACTCTAGTGCCATCAACGACGACCGGAAACCAGGACGCCGCCGATGGGGTAGAGCGGTCGCCAGCGGTTCCCCCGACGACCACGGGTCCTCCGCCAGGGGTAGGCCCTGAGGCACCTCCCCAGCAGAGGGCCTACCTACTGAGAACACCTTGCTCCGAATGCCGCGGTGGTGATGTCGAATCTCGACCCCTCTCCTGCAGCCCCCTGCGCCCTCCTTCGGAGGGGTAGGAGACTATGGGAGCGGGGCAGCTGCTAGCTGTGGCGACCTGCACCTCCTACGATCCATGGTTAGAGTATGCCTGCTCCTGAAGATTTAGCGGTACCCGATAATCGTTGCCTCCAGCATGGCTAGTGGGACCGTTCCGGGGCTCCTGGAAAGGCTCAGCTTCTAGTGCCTCGTCCCCCCAGCTTGGGCTGAGGAGCGAGCCTTGTTCGCTCTCGTGAGGGTGTCCTTGGTCCATCATGAGGGGCACGTATTCCTCTGGCGCCGTCATCTTGAAGGCCACGCCGTAGAGCTCCGCGTGCCACGCGGTCCTGCCTGACGCGCCCACCGTGGGGTGGCAGCGCGGCTGTCCACTGGGGCCGTGGGTCGCATCGAGTCCTTCTTCTTCACGGACCGGGAGCGGGGGCAGCGCCGCCGCCGGTCCGGTGCTGACAGCTTCGCTGGCGTTGGAGTAGCCTTGGAGCCCGCGGGCGCGCGCGGAGCCCCCGTGCGGGCCACCCTGGGCTTGAGATGGGTGTTGGGTGCAGAAGGGGTGAGCCCCCGAGGCGGCGAAGCCCAGGAGCTCTGCCACCCGCTCCAGCAGCACGTCGCGGCCGCCCTCCAGCAGCCTGCACTGCAGCAGCTCTCGGGCCACCATGAGCGCGGCCCTCGAGTTCGCCTGCTCCCGGCGGGTGTACGGTGTCGTGGTCGTGGCGTGATTGGAGGCCCTTGCTGCCGACTGCGCCTGCCGCGGTGTGAGAGCTGTCGAAGCCTGTCCGCGTCGCCCGCGGCCCGCAGCACCCTGCGGACCGCGAGCTGCTTGGGGCACGGGGTCGCCCGAGGCGAGCGGCTCTGCGCGGGCGTGCCACGCCGCCCATGGATCTGGGTTGCCCGCCCGGTCGCCGGACATGGTGATGACGACGCGACGGGGCACGAAGCGGTAGAAGGTGGATTCTGGCGCACCCCTACCTGGCGTGCCAAATGTCGGATTTCGGATTCCGGCAGACCCTTGAGGTTCGAACACTGGGGTGCGCGCGGAGATTTCGCCTCCTACCTACCTGCATCCCTCCGCCTCGCTAAGATCTAAGCTGTGGAAAGAACAACACGAGAGACACAGGGTTTATACTGGTTCGGGCCACCGTTGTGGTGTAATACCCTACTCCAGTGTGTGGCGTGGTGGATTGCCTCTAGGGCTGATGATGATGAACAATACAAGGAAGAACAGCCTCGCGAGGGTCTGCTCTTGGCTGGGGCGATGAACTGCTGGGAGGAGTTCAGTCACCCTTTTCTCCCTCTCTCATCCTCTCTCTCCTGTGGGGGTGGCTAGTCCTATTTATAGAGGCCCTGGTCCTCTTCCCAAATATCGAGCGGGAAGGGAGCCAACAATGGCGGGCTAATTTGAAGGGGGACAGCTAGTACCAGCTATCCTGACAAAAGTAGTCTTCGCCTGCACAAAGCTTTGGTGGTGACGCCATCTTGGGCTCCACAATGACCTCCGTCTTGCAGTCCTCCTGGTCTTACTCTTGTTGCACCGAAATGGCAACCTTTGCCTGATGCCTCTATACTCCGCGGCTGCGCTTGCTCCCTTTGCACCAAAGAGGAAAGGAGGACACTGCACGGGCTGGCACCCGCCTAGCGCCTTTGGTCGTCATGGCTTGCGTCACGGGCACCTCGTGAGGTACCCCGCCTTGATCTCTCCGCCTCCTCGCGAGCCAGCCTGATGTGGCCGTGCCTGAGGAAGCTCCGCGTCGTTCGCCCCGCGAGGCTTGGCCCCTCGCGAGGGTCTTGGGTCTGTGTTGGTGAAGATGGGCCGTGCTAGGCCCCCCTTTGAGCCATGCCGCAGGCCGCAGGCAGGCAAGTCTGGGGACCCCCGTTCCCAGAACGCCGACACTATCTCTACCCCTCGTTCTCTCTCCATCTCACACACGCACAGACACAATCTCATGCCCAGCTAGCCAAGTATGAAGGTCTCTCACTCAATTGTAGGCACACGCAGTCCCGCCTATATGTATATGACTAGCTAATCTTAGTCTCCATCACAAACATGTGCATGGTCTATCTCGGTTTATCTTGGGGCATCTTTCTATCGCACACGCACCCTCAATCTCCCACCCATATAGTCCCCTCATGATCTCTACGGGATCTCTCTATCACAAACACACCCTCTCTCCCTCCGCATGCGTCCATGCCATCCATGTGTCCCTCTCGACCTTTGTTCCTTGTTGGCCACACCTCTATTGGACATGTGCTACAGGGGTGTCTCTCTCTATTGCAAACAATCACACACTAGCTATCTTCGTGTATCTCCTCGCCTCACTTTTCCATCTCGGAGATGCATGCGTGATATGTTCGCATAAGAAACGAAAAAACACACACACTCTCTAATTTATCGTTTGTTGTCACTTTCTCTTTCACACACATACTCTTTTTGCACACTTACTCATTCTCCTTCACACGCACTTGATCTGTCTCTACCGAGGCACTCTCCTCGGTCCATAGCATATAGATTTATTGAAAAGTCAAACATCACAAAGTTTGACCATGTACGTGGAGAAAAAGAATTACATCTAGTACGGCAAACATATGCCATTAGATTCACCATGAGATGTAGTTTTGTATGATGTATCTTTGGTATTGTAGATATAAATAACATTTGCGTAAACCTGATCAAAGTTTCCAATGTTTGACTTCTAAAAAATTTACATGCACTACATTATCGGGCGGATGGAATATCTCTTTCCCCCTCTCAGCTATCTGACGCACCACTCAGCCTTATCGGGGCTCCTCAATCTCTCTCAAACTTTATTGGTCAGTTTGGTTCGTGACCTGACCCTCATGCCTTGATGACCGGTACTGCCTGGTGCGGACGTGAGATGTAAAATATTTCTGCCTGGCCAGGCTTGTGTGGTGCCGAAGCGTTTGGTTCATGCTTGGGCCAGACAAAGCATCAACGTCCCATCAATCAATCCATGCATCAATTATTTAATGCTAATATCCATCCATGTTGTTGTTAGCCTCGTGGCCACACGACCAGGCATGACTAGGCATTCGAAATCGGTCGCCTGGGCCAGGCTACTTGCAGTGTCTGGAGTTCAGCCAGGCTAATTAAAGTGCAAGGGAACCCAGGCCAGGCGGGCTTTCTTTTTCACAGGGTAGCAACCAAACGAGCGTGCATGAAATCTAGCCACAACCCCAGGCCAGGCAAAAGATGATCAGGACGCAAGCCAAACTGGCCTTATATCTCCCTGGTTCACACATACACATGTCTCGCTCGCGCTATACATATAGACCCATCCAACACTCTCCGCCCTTGTTCTCTCTCCATGTGACACTCACCCCCCTAAGTACCATAATCCCTCAATCCATCATAGGTGCAAGCACTCCCCCTCCTAAGTATGATTATCTCTTACTAGCCAACAGGAACACACGTATTGTCTCTTTCCATGCATACGTCTATCTCGATATCTCTCGGGGCATCTTCTTCTTCTATCGCGCACACACCTTGTCATTCGATCTCCCACCCATGTAGTCCCATTATGATCTCCAGGGGATCTCTATATGACAAACATACACTCTCTCCTCCCCATGTCTCCATTTTCTCCGTACGTCTCTCTTGAGCTCTCTCCCTTGTTTGTCAGACCCCTCTTGGCCACGTGCTAGGGGTCTTGCTCTCTCGGTTCCAAACATCCACACACTATCTCCTCACCTTGCCTCCATTGTCGAAGATGCATGTGTGATATGTTTGCATAAGACACACACGCTTTTTATCTACTTTTATCGTGTGTTGTCCATGTCTCTTTCACACACGCACACACACTTTTTTCACTCTCTCTCTCTTGTTAGGGACTCTGTCACGTCCATAAGCATATGGATGTTTTGAAAAGTCAAACCTCAGAACCGTTTGACCAGGTATATGTGGAGAAAAACATTTACATCTAGAACGATCATTAGATTCATCACAACATGTACTTACTTCATACTATCATTTATCTTTGATATTGTAGACATAAGTAATTTCTTTGTAAACTTGGTCAAAGTTTCAAAAGTTTGACTTAAAAAATGTTGGAACTACATTATCGAACGGAGGGAGTAGCTCTTTCTCTCTCTCTGCTATCTCTCACTGGCCTCCCCTCTCACTCGAACTCTCTATACCGACGAATTATATGCTCACTGTGTCAGCGTATAGCTCCGTATATTGTTTAGTTGACTGGTCAACCAATCCACATGCTGCCTTGTCAGCTCGTGTTTTGTATCTTTATGTGCTGGCCCATGTGGCAGTGGGTGAAAATAAGTAAACTAGAGGCCCATCTGACACGCGGTCAAGCAAACAAAATTGAAACCACTCGGGGTAGCACCCCGCACGCTAGTAAATTGAGGGCGCATTGAAGACAAACTTCTTGCGCGCGAAGGACACACTCGCGCACAATTCACCACTGCGCGGCGGCATGCATAGAAGGACGCACTCGCGCACACCCAGCACACAACACACACCAGCACACGTGTACACATCTAGGCGTAGAAGGCCGTGGAAAAATCTGGTGCCATGGCCGCTGCCGGAGCCGTCCACCCCCAATCTTGGGGTTCCGTGCAATGCACGGGCATCTACGCACGGGAAATTATGTCGAACAGGGCTAGTTGTAAGCAGGCTAGCTCTACAGCCATGATGATAGTGACTGCAGCGCGGCGGCATGCACATAAGGACACACTCGCGCACACCCAGCACACAACACACACCAGCACACGTGTACACATCTAGGAGTAGAAGGCCGTGGAAAAATCTGGCGCGATGGCCGCTGCCGGAGCCGTCCACCCCCAATCTTGGTGTTCCGTGCAATGCACGGGCATCTACGCACGGGAAATTATGTCGAACAGGGCTAGTTGTAAGTAGGCTAGCTCTACAACCATGATGATAGCGACTGCAGACGGTGAGGCTGACTATGGTATGCCGAACATGGCGCCTATACTCAGGTGTCATCTCCGGCGCAGGGTCTTGTCACTTCACTGTGAGGAGCAGCACGTAATAATTTGACCAATGGGTAGTACAGTGCTAGTACTCCTACTACTACATTGGTAGTACTTCTACTAGTACTAGTAGCACCACCGTCTGGATTTAGGAGTACTACCACATCCACCGGCACTGAGGAACGTCTCGAGGTAGTATTGCTTGAGGTAGCCAGGGCGAGGGGCCGCTTGGACGATAGCTTCGTCTCCTTGTTTGACGAGGTCCTCGTCGGTTTCATCCACAAGTTCACCGTCATCAAGAAGCTTGTGGACGACTTTGACGTAAGCCTCCAGCTGACGCGCCCAGGCTCTGCGATGCCCGCCACCCTCAACGGCCACTATGGTAACAACCTCTTCGACGAACTGGCGGCCCAGCGACTGCCCGCCGTCGCGCTGGAGAATGTCCACCTCGAGGTCGAGCTCGCCGCGCAGCGCCTGGCGTAGCAAGACACCATCGACATAATCACCCACGTCTACACGCAAATCGTCCACAAGGACTACTACATGCAAGAGGAGGACGATAGGACGCTGGCCTTCTTGGAGCGCAGGGCAACCTTGGACGGCACTGTTCAGAAGCATGTTGAGCTCGCCGCCAAAGCCGCTGCTCCTCACACGTCGGTTGGTGACCCGACGCACTAGGGCGTGAGGATGTCATTGAACGTTGATGGATCCGTATGTATTTTTATCTTTCTGTCAAATCCATGTACTAGTATAGGATACTATAGTAATTATCTTACCTGTCGCATCAACTTAATAATTTTCGTACGTACTCCATGCATGAATGGCGCCAGAACCAAACTTCTCATTACTCTAGGCAAAATCGTTATTTTCTATCTATCGGTCGCGCCATGGAGCAGAACCAACTTTTACAAGTTATGAGTTCAAAAGGAAAAGCCTGCCGTGTTCGCGTTGCACCCCACACGGTTGGTCCGGCATGCCACTCAAGCGGGAATGCGTGCGGTGTTGCATTTTCACTTACAAGTGGGACCACAGTTGAGCAAACCGACTATCGGCAAACCCCCACCCCGCCCACGGTGCGATGGCTGGGAAACTAGGAGGGAGAAGAGATGGTTGTAGCATGGACTCCAAGAAAATTGGTGTCAGATGGGACTCGTGTGGGTGGCATGTACCGTACTGCTAGACGTGAATGCTAGTGAGTTATGGCCCATGCCACCCCACTATATCGAGTCTATATCGAGGTACGTAGAACAAATTTCTTGCAGTCCGTGCTCAGCCCTCCTCTATCTTTCTTCTTAGCCAGCCAGCGGACGTGCGGAGCCCATCGTCTGTTTGCTCACATGTGGCCCCACATGTCAATGAAAATGCAAGAGGACCCACTGAATCTGCACATCTTTCACCTCGATGTGGTGGTGATGAAAAACAAATCCAATAAAGATCTTCGGTGGCCGCTTTTGGAGTTACTCAAGAGTAGTAAGATTCTATTTACAGTTTAACCCAAGATGCACATCTCGTGGCTTCAACTACCACTCTATTTTCTTGCATGACACGACCTGGATGCTGGATGTCCCACATGTCGGCAAAATGAGGAAGAACCCGACCAAATCTTCAGTTCTGCTCTCGGATTAGACTAGTTGTGCTAACTTAAAATTTTTATTGTGTACTCCCTCCGTTCCAAAATACTTGACTTCCATTTGTCCAAAAATGGATGTACCTATATACTAAGACATGTCTAGATACATATATATTTTGACAAATAGAAGGCATGTATTGTGCAACGGAGGGAGTAGAATGGATGCAAGTTTTTGTATTGGGAAGAAGAGTACATCCATATATTGATAGAGCGCAATTTAGTAGATGTTCTATCACTTTTAGCTAGCACAGACGCAAGATCGAGCCTCCGCAGATCAACAATGAATGCATCGAGAAGGCACTAATCCAACTTACAGGAGTAGTAAAATGTATTCTTGTGGTTCTTGTTTTCTTTGGTCTTGCTTTTCTAGTCAAAATTATCGTTGGAGTCCGTGCAAAACGGAGGTGCGTTTGGGGTCGTGCGTTGGAGTTGGCCTTACAAGTGGGACCGCAGTTAAGGAAACCGACTATCGGCAAACCCCCACCTCGCCCGCCGCGCGATGGCTGAAGTTAGAGAAACGACGAGGTTGAAGAGATTGCTCTAGCACGGACTCCAAGAAATAATATGGTGTCAGATGGATGTCGTGGTGGTGGCGTGTGCCGTACTCCTGGACGTGAATGCTTGTTCTGGCCCATGCCACCCTACTACTCCCTACTACTTACTCCTACTATATAGTACTAGTATCGAGGATTCGAGGTGCTGGTTACGTACAGCGAACACATTAACATATGGCTACAGTAAAAACACCCGCCCGACGCGCGAAGCATCTGAAGCTAGTACAAATAGTGTACTACTATTGTTGATTGGCCTCATCCGATAACCTGTTGCAATGCACGTACAATTATGTATTCGGAAAATATTTTTTTGCCTCGTCGCACCACTCACTCAGAGAAGCGACTCGAAAGCCATTCATAAATTTAGTAAGTTTATCACACGCATATCATTTTATTACATACAACAGGTCATCAACCCACATCGACAACGAGGATACATTATAAATACTAAAGTTTTCACCACACAACAAATAACAAGCAATGAAATGAACTTCAACTCAACCATTCCTCGGCGTTGGAAACGCTTGCTTTGAACCACAAGTGATTCTCTGGGACGGGCCATCGATTGTCGATCTGGAAACCAACGCAGGACTGATCATCCAGGCTGAAGCGGCCTACTATATCCCTACCAGGGTAGGGAACCACACAAATGTCCGAGGTATAGACACAGTTGCTTCTCATAAATGTGTCAACAGCAGTTGGATCGCCTTTCACCATCATCGGATAGTTTTGTCCAAGGAAGAGCGAGTTTTCTCCAAGACTATCAATTCTGTACCAGGGAGAAGGAGTTGGCGCTAGCACACTAGTATCCATCCCGAATACCATGCAACGGGTGTTGGAATAGGTCCGGAGAGTGCGACCATGGGAGACACCTGCTTCCTTAGCAGTAACATCATCAGTGGGCTGTATACACACAAGAAGAGGTGATCCATCGGAATTAGTTGCCAGGCGCCACAGAGTATATGGGCGCTGCTCGTCCTCATGCTCGTGATCATCACCATCGTCATCTCCCCCTTGGTTATAAAATTTTTCAAGTATAGGTGGTGGGATGTTCACAGGACCTTGGAAACACAAGAAGAAGGTTAATTAGTAAAGGGAAACTTGCTAACCCGCATGCATGTGGATGAAACAATTATAATTACGGTGGAAGACAAACGTACCGAAACTATGAGGATGCCATGCAAAAACAGTGCCACGAGTGGTGGCAGCAAACACAAGGCGCTCGTATTGAATTGCATCACAGTACTCATCCGTGTACAGAAACTGATTTTTGAGCAATATCCATCGAGTGAAACCATCAAGGAAGGCAACAAGCTTGTCGAAGATAGCAACAACATCATAGTTGCTGTAATTCCAAGAGCGGTTGGGAACTCGACAAATTGCTATCTTCCGTAGAATACAGTCACCATGATCGTATTTGAACGTGCGTACATTACCGGTGTGCTCAACCTCTGGGCAGTGTGCTGAGATTTTTGGAAGTGGAACCCGGTGACGAGTGTACACATTCACAAGTTCCCACTCGCAGTTGGACCCAATGTAAACAACCCAATCTCCATTTGCGCCCGCCCAAGCCTTGCCCTCAAGCGATGGCATCTTAACATCATACGTATCATTATCAAGCGGCATCAACTTGCACAGGGCGAGGCCTCCGTCGTGCCGGCGCCAGTCATCATCAGGGTCACGGCGAAGAAGATAGGGGAGATCAAACCGCTCCTTGACTCTTGGGTTCTTTGTAATGATGTTATTAGTTGAGTCGAGAATGGGCTTGAATGAACCTTCCATGCTAGCCGAGGTGATGACGTCGCACCGATCAATGAGTTCCTCCACCACGTCATCTTTCAGATCGGGGCAAGAATAACAGGGTCGTTTCCGGCCTGTTCCCTCCATGGAGAAGACGATCGAACAATGGCAGAAGAAAGGGTGAAGGGCTGAAGGAAAATGGAGGAGGGAGAGGAAGAGCGTGTGACAGCAGTTCCAAATCGAGAGGGAAAGGGGAAGAGTCGGTGGACGGTTGCCAGTTTGCCACGGTTCACAAAGAGGCGCCCCGGCCTACACGTCCGTTCAGAAATACTCCTACTACTCGCTGTCGTCTCACTGATATGTTGGAACGGGACCACATGTCAACGAAACATGGTGTGTAATTTCTCGTGCAAAATGCGATCTGGCCGCGTTGGCCCGAGGTGCCACATTAGTTATCGACCTTTATTTTTTTAATGGCGTGCCGATCAGTTTTGAAGCACGACTAACTGGTAATGTACGCAGAGAAAATATAAACTACTCTACCACTACTCCACCTCCAGTACTAGTATAAAAAAGATATATAGGTTGGAGCTTGAGCGCTTTCTTCCTAAGGGCTGCCCACTTGCTTCTCACACTACCACCCTCTCTCCAGATCTAAAAAAGACGACCCCTCTCTCCCACCTCACCGGTGGTCACAGATCCGCCTGGGAAGAAAAGGACGTGCAGCGTTGACGCACTCGTTGTCGGTGAGCGAGGTCACGCACTGACGACAAGGTCGTCCTCTCAGACCTAGCGCCCGCGCGGGATGGCCTCCGTCCCCAAGCTCGCTGCCGTAGTGTGTGCGGAGGACGACGACCATGAGCGAAGCCACTTCCCGCCGACCCTCAGGTATGCTACCTCTTTTCGAACCATAACCTTGTTCTATTGCCCCATCTGCCACGTCGTTGCATGTGGATCTTTTTCCACTCCACCATCTTCCCAATTTGCTATCCTCTGCTCTGCTGGCCACGCAAATGAAAACCATAATTTGCACTATTAAAGGAAACCCTACTTCATGCAGACTAATCCATGTCTGGGTTGAATAAGGAAAGGAAGGGAGACTGTACTGTCCAAGAGAGTAGGCATCGAACCCGCATCTAGGTTGAAAAGGGGAAAATCAGTAGCTAAGGAACGAGTCTCGTGTCTCTTGGTTGAAGAAGGGTAGAAAGGCATGACAACGCAATAGAGAATGACCAGGTCGATCGGTTTGTTGTCCTCGCATAGGAAAAAGGTGGCTAAAGAGAGCAAAAATGAGACGTAATCCACATAGCTGCCTGGATATTTGTTGCTCTGGGCAACCATACCTCCCTCACCACTTTGCGTCCGTGGAGGTACATCGTACTGGTGCGCCCACTGTCCGAATGGGCCTCCCATGCTCTTATTGCCACTTTTTTTGCTGTTAGTATAACGCCAGCAGTCAAGTCAAGCAATGCTACTGCTAAAGTGATGCCACATTTAACTAATGCCGCTCTCAGTCTAATGCCACCGATAAATTTAAGCAATGCCATTTAATGTCACTGGATTATTTCAGGGTTAGCTATTGATTGTGGATGTATTAAAGATTTTTCAGCTAAGGCATTCTAATGCTATTGCACAACCAGTATACCAATGATGAAACTTGTTACCACCTTCAGATTTTTGCACTGTTAATGCTTATAGATTATATACCTCACTTTCATTAGATAAGTTAATTTTTTTGTACAGTGTCACCAAAATGCCAAGGCGCTGATGTCATTTTATTTTGGTTAAACTGCAGAGACAATTATGAAGACAAGAGGAAAGGTCAAGAGTGGGCACCTCCTCCTCGGGCTGTTCTCTTGATTCGTTCGATCAAGTTTTTATGTTTGATCGATTATCAAGATTGGGATAGCAATTTTTAAGCCCCCCCCCCAAGTTCGAAATGATATTTACCTTGGAGGTACATCGTTTGCAATTTTTTATACTGTCATTAGTTAATAATGCTAGTTACCTTCAGACTTTTGTATTTGGTTTAATGCTCATGTAGAGCTAGTATACCAATGTTGAAACTTGTTACCTTACATTTTGTATTGTTAATTCTTATAGAAACCTTCCAGTGCTAGAGTTTATTGAAATCTGTTCAGTAAAACCATTGTACTGTACCCTGTAATAAACTAACTACTCTACTGTTTTTTTTTTGAGAAATAACTAACTACTCAACTGTTGCACTAGCCACTGGATTAGTGTATATTTGTAGTAGTCGAATGGTGTTGCATTAGTGTATGGACATAAATAAAGTCTGGCAAGCTTTCCCAGATATGTGCTCAAGAAAACTACTACCTGTTTTTCTAAATATTAGACGTTTGGGTACTTTAAATTGAACCGCGAAAACGTCTTATATTAAAGAACAAAGGGTGTAGAGTTCACTCAAATTATCCCGGTAAAGCTAGTCACACCTTTGTTAAAATTTATGTTCATTATGTTATCGGAGGAGGTCTGTATGTTTGTCTCTAATGCGTGTCGACTACATACCTGACATCATGATGTAATGTTAAGTCATTTCCTTTTGTACAGTGTCACAGAATTGTCAAGGCGGTGATGGCATTTTATTTTAGTAGAACTGCACAAAATTTGCTTAAAAGAAGAGGAAAGGTCAGGAATGGCTCAGTTTTTCAGAAAAAACTATGTATGCCTTCCTGACATCAGCCGTTGTTGCTTTATTTATTCCTTCAAACAGGTGGTTAGAAACAGTCTTGCTACCTTTTCCCATTATGAAATTGGAATGCTTATATTTGTGAGTCTATGCTTCAACTAGTGCCACTTTTAGAGTAATCACACTTTCAATATCTATGCAAACAGGGATGCTCGATTTTAGTGGAACTGCACAAAAAGTCCAACTGGTTCAACATTAGGAGCATGTTTTTTTCCAAACCTTTATATCCAATTGGTGGCACTATGAGCTGTTCATTACGAAGGTACATGGTTTGCTACTATCTTGCTACTCTTTTTGTACTGTCATTAGATAGTAATACTAGTGGTTTGCATGTGAATTTATTGGCAGGGTGGACCTACATTGGAGGTGCAGGACAGGATTCAATGATTGGATGCTCAATTTCGGTTGTATTGATTTCACCTCTTCCATCACTGTGAACATGGATATCGTTGGTCTGATGAAGAATAGGCGCTATATTTCTGCTCTGAACCAGCAAATCAGTTCAGTATGAAATTGTCCAGGGCAAAACATAACTGTATCAGATTGTCCAGTGCAGAACATGACAGATGCTAAGCGGAAGAGACATGTTTAAACCGAAAATACAAGGTGTGGTATATGTTTACTAGTTGCTTGATATTTGTGCAGACAGAGATGTCTGCCCGTTGCTATTTGGCAAACAAACAAAGTGTTTGCAATTTTGGTTGAACTGCACAAGAGAATAGTATAGTCACTGCATGCAGTGCCATTTGAAAATAGACACAGAAAGATTGGATAGTCACTTCATGGACTGCAGAAAAGTAGTATTGTACTATTTATTGGCCAACACTAGGTGCTCCATTGCTTTGGTCTCATTATACAATGGGCATCATTTTGCCTAAGTTAAAGTTTGTATTCCGAAAATAGTCTCGCGGTGTGATCGAGAGAAGACCAAATCGTATTGAAGTGGATGTTCCTCCATCATGTGTGGTTCATTCTCATGGTTCCAGCTGTTGGTGAAACCACTTACGTTTGCAAGAGGAATTGTAGACTTCACAAACAAATTTGTCTTTCAGTCTGTACTGAATGTTGGCCAAGAGAAGCATCCATGTTAGTAGGAAGAACAAATGTTTTTTCTAGATCTCTGCTTTTGGAGCTACATATTTATATATGATCTGTTATTGTACATCTTAATATTTTTGTTGTTGATTTGTTATTGTATATCTTAATATTTTTGTTGTTGATTTGTTATTGTATATCTTAATATTTTTGTATATAAACTTGGTCAAAGTTTGTAAAGCTTGACTTTGACCAAAGCTAATATGCGAACTAAATAAAAACGGAGGGAGTACCTCCTTTCCGGTTTGCAGGGCTTAATTCAAACCTCTCACCAACCAAGGTACTCCCTCCGTCCGGGATTTATTAGTCCCGTGAGCAAAGCAGCAAGAACAAGGCATGTCAATAATTAATGGCATGCAGAAGTTTAAGCCTAATTAATTCCAGCGATTTAAGTGGCTGCATGCGTGCCCTCGGCTGCGACTCGTTGCATGCTGCTTCGCGTACTGCCTGCGAGCAATTCTGAGTGCCTGCATGCAGCCGGCCGTAATTAAGGCAGCTAACTAATGCAAAAAAGATACGCTTTAAATCCATGGAATCATTATTGAGAAGGAGGGAGATGATTCGAGTCCACTCGTTTGACCGCCATGCCGGCGTGTGACCCAGATGAGACGGGACGGCACAATCATAATTTCAGTTTCTCTAGTTTTCCATGGCAAGCTGGTGCGCTAAGCCATTATGCATTGAATTCCGATGACCGTCGCGCTACCCTCCGCCTATAAGTACTGTTTCCCGGCCTTCTCAGGTGCCACCGTGACCCAACTCGCCATATCCTCATAAGCCCCCACCGGCCCGACGTCGCTCGCCACGTCCGCCATGCCCCCGCCCGCCCGCGGTAGGCGACGCCGAAAGCGGTCACCGCCGGAACTAGTGTTCGAGTTTTCACCGGAAGGAAGACGGAGGGAGGAGGCATTCTATCTGTCTTTAGATGGCAATGCGAAGATCGAGGAGTTGTTGGAGCGCGACCGCATGGTGGAGGAGCAGGAGTTGTTGGAGCGCGACCGCCTGGCGGAGGAGCAGCGTATCGCTGATTTGCGCCGCCAGCGGGACATGGAGCAGCAGCACACCGACGCTCTGAGTCGCGAGCAGAGCGCCCGCAACTGGGCCGACTACATGGAGGCCGGTGCCCGGCAAATAGCCCTGGAGGTTGTCGGGCATGCACGCGTTCGTGATGCCGATTTTTACTACCAGCTCATCAAGTGGGTTTCCCGCTTGGAAGCCGAAGCTTCGGTGGACCACGCCGGCATGGAAAGGGCCAATGCGAGCGAGCAACGCGCCCTATCACACCTCTGGCAAGTCCGAGGCAAGGCGGAGGACGCCGGTGCTAGCGTTTGGCATGGACAGCAGATGGCGGCCGGCATCGTGTAGTTAGCTAAGAGTAAGTTAGTACTTGTACACTACTAGAGTGTTAGTGGGAGTAGATAGTTACTTGGCTATGATGGTTGTCAATGTGGAAGTTCAGTACTCTATATGTGGATCAGACCTATTACTTTGGTCTGAATGTTGAACTTTCCGTTTGAACGTATGGAATGGGCTGTTATTTTTTAAAATGGGTTGTATTTGTCCTCCACGGTTTACAGACTAACTTATGGGCCTAGGAAGTTGACTCGTACACAATCAGGAGATGATTGTATGTGGAGAGGATGACAGCAGGGACCTGCCAAGGTCATGGCAGTACGCAAGCAAGTGCCTCCTTATTTCAAGCCAATAAAAAATGGCTCCTCCTAGTGGATTTCTGACATCTGGGTCCAATGCCATTGTCAACGTAGTCAATAAACGAGAGAATTGCACAACGAGCGGATGACACCAGGGACCCAGTAGCTCGCCCAGTTATTTTTGTTTTGGGTTAATTTGATAAATGCCACTCCAAATCTGGTGTATCCGAGAAATGCCACTGCAATTTCCAAACTTTGAAAAAAAATGCCATTTCATGCCATTTCTAGTGGCATTTTTCGAAGTCTGGAGTGGCGTTTTTCAAAGTTTACAAACTGCAGTGGCGTTTTTCAAAGTTTGCAAAAATTGCAGTGGCATTTTTCAAAGTTTGGAAATTGCAGTGGCATTTTTATGAATCGCCATAATTGGAGTGGCATTTATCTAATTTGTTTTTGAGACGGAAGCAGGGTGTCAACTGGGCTGTGCGGGACACTCTGGCCTGTCTAGACAGCCTTTTCTTTTATGTTTACCACAGACCAGCCCAGTAGTTTTTTTTCTTTCTGAAAATGGCTAGCCCAGATCTTTTGTGATTTGTCAAGTAAGTCGCTTTATCAGGCCTGTTGGGCTGCAAATCTTTCAAGACGAGGAGAGCTTCATTCGGCTCGCCAAGAAAATGGCCTATCAGTAATGAGAAATGGGTTGTACATTTTTAAAACACATCAAACCAGCAATTATTTTCAAATATCTTTTTTTTCATTTCGAGATTTTAAATTGCATTGATTTTTATGCATGGACAATTTATTGGATTTTATATTGATATACATTTATTTTTAAAATTAGTCTAAATGTGACTCAAAATTTCGGGATTAAAAACAGTTCAGACCGCACCGACATATGCAAAATTTCGTATAATTTTTTAACCGTGGCCACAATATGGGCTATAATGCTAACATAAAAAATATGGGCTCCAAAAAAACCCGTAAGAATTAGCAAATGGGCTGTAAATTATTTGAAATAATGGCAGATGGGTTGTATGTTGTTTTCCACAGATTTGAGGCTTTCCACAGATGGCATGTATACTGTTGGATGTCCATCCAACGGCCGTCGTGCTTCTTCAATCTCTGCTCTTCCTGCTCCAGCCGCTCAAACAAGCGCCGGCGGGACTGCCTGCTCCCTCCTCCCCGCGGCCGGCTGTGCTGCCGCACATGCCTCACCGCCCCACCGTACTCCCATCGCTGGCCTAGCCATCCCTCTACTCACCCACACCTGCTGTTATTCTCCGGTGACGGCAGACGAACCAGTAAACCCTCGTATAGTCATACTTCCCTCCACGTGGGAAACAAAAACAACGGCCGAGTCTTCCCTGCCTCCGTGTCGTTCCCTTCCTAGGCCTCGCCGTCGTCCACCGCCCTGGTGCTCTCGGCGTGGCGTGGTCAGCGTGGTCAGCGACCGACATGCATCTGAAGTGGACTATACGTGGAGAGGCTGATAGTTGGGTCCATGGCCGCACGCAAGGAAATGCCTCCTTATTACGTGCAAAATAATGATTTCGTCCACTTGACATCTGGGACCCACCGAAACGGCTGTTGTATTTCACGAAAAAAACGTTACCGCCGCTGACAGCTCGGACCCACCAGCTATATCTTCGCACGCAAGGAAGTGCCTCCTTATTACGCACAAAAAAAATGAGTACTCCCCCTGCTAGCTGGGACCCAGTATAGTGGGCCTACTAAGTTGATGGGGACGAAGGGCTTTGTCAACTTAGGAAATATGCACGATTCTAGCTCGACCGACCGTACGATGTCCATCCAATGGCCATAGTGCTTCTTCAACCTCTGGTCTTCTTGCTCCAGCCGCCCAAAGCAGCGCCGGTCGTGCCACCTGCTCCTGCCTCCCGTGGCCGGCTGTGCTGCCGCAGAGGCCTCACCACCCCCATACTACTCCCACCGCTCGCCAGGCCATCCCTCCACTCTACTCACCCACACCCCCTGTTATTATGTGGCGACGGCAGCGCAATCGAACCAGTGAACCCTCGTACTCCTCTCCGCGTGGGCATCCACTGCCGCGTCTTCCCCCGCTCCGCGTCGTCCCCTTCCTAGGCCTCGCCGTCGTCCACCGCCATGGTGCTGTCGGCGCGGCATGGTCAATGTGGTCAATGACCGAATTCCATCGGAAGAATACTGTACGTGGAGAGGCTGACAGCTGGGTCCACGGCAGCCGCAAGGAAGTGCCTCCTTATTACGTGGAAAATAATTATTCCTCCACCTGACAGCAGGGACCCACCGGACGCCCACCAGTATATCGCGAAAAAAACGTTTGCCCCTGACTGCTGGGACCCACCCGACGGGCCACCGTATTTCGCGAAAAAATCATTCCCCCTGCTGTCAGCTCGGACCCACCGGAAGTGCCTCCTTATTACGCACAAAAAAATGAATACCCCCCCCCCCCGTTAGCTGGGACCCACCTTGGTGAGAGGCTGACTTTTGGGCCTACTAAGCTGACGGGGACGGAGGGCTTTGTCAACTTAGTCAATATGCACGATTCTAGCTCCAGTGACCGTATGATGTCCATCCAACGGCCGTAGTGCTTCTTCAACCTCTGGTCTTCTTGCTCCAGCCGCCCAAACCAGCGCCGGTCGTGCCTCGTGATCCTGCCTCCCGTGGCCGGCCGCGATGCGGCGGAGGCCTCACCACCCCCTACTACTCCCACCGCTGGCCAGGCCATCCCTCTACTCACCCACACCCCCTGTTATTCTGCGGCGACGGCAGACTCACACCGCAGCGAACCAGTGAACCCTCGTACTCCTCTACGCGTGGGCATCCACTGCCGTGTCTTCCCCGGCTCCGCATCGTCCCCTTCCTAGGCCTCGCCATCGTCCACCGCCCTGGTGCTCTCGGCACGGCGTGGTCAACATGGTCAAGGAACGGCTTCCATCGGACGTGGACTATACGTGGAGAGGTCAAGCTGGGTCCACGGCCGCAGCAAGGAAGTGCCTCCTTATTACGTGCAAAATAATTATTCCTCCACCTGACAGCGGGGACCCACCGGACGGGCCACCGTATTTCGCCCCCCTGACTGCTGGGACCCACCAGCTACATCTTCGCATGCAAGGAAGTGCCTGACAGTCGGGACCCACCTGGTCGAAGCGTACGTAACATTGTCATTCTGGTCGCGAACGTGTACGTACATATATACTGGTGGATGTAGAGGCGCGCATGTGTCGTAGTAGAGGCGGGCAGGGTGCAAGAAAGAAAATACGGCCACATATGTGTACATACAGGCGGGGTCTCGAACGCCTACTCGCGCATACGTACGGCGAGGGCTCATTGACATGGCTGGGTCGGAACGGAGAAACAGCATCGTCATCGTGTTCATGGGGAGGCAACGGAATGCGTCGTGTTCATGGGGAGGCAACGGAACGCATGGGAGCCAACCGGCTGGGTCGGAACGGAATGCGTGGTCGTGTTCATCGGGAGGGCTTGGACGGAACAGGTGATGGAAACGAGGCCTGGCGTACCGCACAACGGAGGAAACGGACCTCCTACGTTCGGAACGGGGTCCTGTTGATCGGGAGGGGTCTATCATACCGCAAAATAGAGGAAACGGACCTCCTACGGTCGAAACGGGGGTCCTGTTGATCGGGAGGGGTGTGGCATACCGCAAAACGGACGAAACAGACTTGTGTTGGAGCGCTACGGTCGAAACGGGGTCCTGTTCATCTGGAGGGGTGTGGCGTACCGCAAAACGGGACTCCACGGGATACTGTTCATCTCCACCGTCGACCCCCTCCAGCCTCCACGAGCTACTGTTCATCCACCATCGACCTCCTCCAGCCTCCACCTGCGACCGTTCATCCACGGGCTCCTGTTCATCCAGCCTCCACCGCACGCTACTCCACCGGCTACTGTTCAACCAGCCCTCTCCATGGGCTCCTGTTCAACCACCCCTCCACGGGCTACTGTTCATCCTGCCCTTCACCGTCTACTGTTCATCCTGCCCTCCACGGGATGGTCCTGCTCATCCAGCCCTCCACGGGGTCCTATTCATCCAGCCCCAATCGGCTCGATCGATCGGGGTCCTGTTCATCCACACCCCCAACGGGAACTGTTCATCCACCCCCCCCCCGCAACACCCACTGTTCATCCAGAGGCAGCATCGATCGGCTTCAGTTAGCAGCAGTAGCGAAGGAACGCTCGATCGGGTTCAGTTAACAGCCATCGATCGATCGCTCGGGTTCAGTAACGCGTAGCCTGCAGTGCAATCGCTCGGGTTCAGTTAGAGCCCAACGCCTCACTCGGGTTCAGTTAGAGCCAACGCCTCGCACACACGCGCGTACGTGTACGAGAGAAAAGCGCATCACTCGGCCCCCGACCTCCCACCATAACCAGGAACTCCCCGAAATTTTCCTCCCCCTCGCTTCTACCATGGTTTTTTCCGTCATGGACGGCCCAAAGAATGTCATGCAGCCGCGTCTCCGGCCCGCCCAGGACGAAAAGCCCATTTTCTGTCATGACTTTTTGTCATAGAAGTAGGAGCCCGCCACATCTATGATGATACCGGGTTTTGTCACAATTATCGTCATAGAAGTGTCATATGTATGACAAAAAAAAATTGTTCGGCCCAAAATGTCATGGATGTGTCTTTCTTTTGTAGTGCCACCTCACTTCGGCCTATGGCTGAAGACCTTTAATGTGAAGCCATAGGTGGTGAGAGGCCAACAGGCAGAGTGCGGAGGAGATATGTTGGGTAAGATGCCCAATGTCACCTGGGTCGAAGGTTCTTTCGTCGAGACGGTGAAGGGTGGCAATCAGGGTGGTTCTACATCACCGAGTCGCGCGACACTAACTGGATGGTGACCCCCCAATTCTGATCCGGAGTTCCGATGCGGCTCACCTCCTGGCAAGAGAAGGGCCTAACCTGCGGTGCTCCTAGCGAGCTGACAGGGCTCCAGACGTGTGTCCAGAACATGATATCCAGAAAGATTAAGCTTGTCAATGTGATCCAGGTTATGCTCATCCACCGGATCCTCCCGTGCCAACGCTAGATTTGTTATTTATGGGAATTCGATCCGGCCAAGCACTAGACGCTGCTAGAGCTCTTCAGCACAATGCACGAGGATATCTGGAAAGTGCTCTTCAAGGCCGGTGAGACGCCACTACCTACAACCGAGGATCGTGGCCTTAGCTCAAAGCGCTAAGCTAATTCGGTAAGATTTTTCATGCTCTCAAGGCATAACCTTTATTAGCGTATTGTGAGAAAGAAGTCTAAGCTCTCCTATCAATTTTTTCCATATGCCTGGGTCGACATAGCGAGGCAGATTAACTGCCGGCCCGCTACCCGAAGACGAAGAGACCCCACTCCTGACAAAGATGTTGTTCCCGGTGCCTTATGAAGTGCCAGAGAAGAAGACCAAAAAGGCAGCCAAGGGGACCAGGAGTGGCCTTCATCGAAAAGATTCTTCGGAATGTCCTTTGAAGACGTGACTGACCCTTCGGTCGCTGAAGATGGCGACGAGGAGGAGGAGGAAGACAACTCCCCCCAGAGGGGGGAAGGAAGAAAAGGGTTGCCTCCACAAACCTGGAGGCTAAGGCACCCAAGAGGGGGAAGGGCTCCCTTGTGGATAACTCCACATGGGATGTCGATAGCAGTCCGGAACGAATGCCCCGGACCAAGCCTCCGGCCGCTTCGTAAGTACCCAAGACCTTATGCTCGTCCGAATGTTCGGCCCTTCCCCTATGCAATATTAATATGTTTAATTTATGCTATTGCAGTCCAGCCCGCGATGGTTCTCCACAGTCCTCGAAAGAGGGCTCACTAGACTCAAAGGAGATGGCTAGCATGTCGTCACCACCTGCTCACTCTGCCTCGCCCAAGGGTGATGATGAGGTGGTGTCCCAAAGGGCCTTCCCCAACAAAGGGGAGGCTCCGGAGATCGTTAGGGCGGCGTCCAAGGGTGACTCCATGGCCGCCGGACACATGGGGGAAGAAACCCCCAGGGAGACTGATGGTGGGGGCCGAGTTCCATTCGGCCCTCAGCCGGATATCATTCGGGAGACTTGTACAGCTCCGGAGTCTAGCGAACGGCCTTCCCCGAAAGGAGGGGGTGTGCCTGTTACGCTTGTGATCTCTGTCCGACCAGAGGCATCAGATGATCTACTGGAAGCGCTGCGAGACGTTTCCATTGTAGATGAGCATCATGCCCTCATGGGAACGGTGATCAAAAAGGTATAGTCTGCCAAAAGTGGACTAACCGAAGCCTGTACTAGCCTTTTAACAGGCTTTGAGGTAATAATAATTGTAGAAATAATATCAAAGCATAGACAGTAGCCCCGGATGCTCTGTTCGGTGTTCGGAAAGAAAAGCCGAACAAAGGATCAAAACAAGTTTCGCAGGAGTCTAACATATGATGTCTATGTGAATAAGCAGGCGTCGCTGCTGGCTATTGCCGCTCATACTGCGGAGGTCTCTGAACTGAAGCGGAGCCTGGAGCAGGCCGAGGAAGAGCTCAGTATTGTGAAGACGCAGCTGGAGGATAGCAAAGGTATGCAGTAACCTGTGCGTGTATGTTAGGAAGGATGAATACTTCATGCTGACTAAAGTGTCATGGACTATGCTAGGGGCCACGACCGAGGTGGCGGCCCTCAAGAAGGCATTAGCCGAGGACGAGGACAAAGCGGCCAAGGAACGCGCTGCACGCAAAAAGCACGAGGCCCAGTTCAGCGAGGTGCGGCAAGAGCTTCAGGATGCCGTTAAGAAGTGGAGTCCCTGGAGCGTGATTCTAAGACACAGGCGTCTGAACTTGCCAAGGCTCGCCAGAGCGCACAAGAGGCTCGAGCCGTAGCTAGAGCGCTCTTCAAGAACTCCAGGCGGCTAAGAAGATTGCGGCGGGTAAGTTTTTCATTATGCAAAGCAAGTTGATGAAGGGAATGCTCCTGTTGCTTACCCGAATTTGGTGCTCCACATGGGCATTTATGGATTTTCCACACAGCGTATCCAATGCTGCTGAATTCTATCGAGCCGAGGAAGGAAGTTTGATGGAGAAGCTGTTCTGGTCTCAATATCTTGGACCAGAACATCCGGTATCCTTCAGCGACCAGCTAAAACAGTTGGTCGAGCTGTGCAAGGCAGCCGAGCTGGCCATGAGGGCCCTGATAGTCTGGCTATGGCCTGCCGCACCGGTACCCAGCAGCTACTTCGGGCTTGTGAAGCGGCTTGTTAGTGCTTGCCCATGACTTGAGGTTGTAAAGCGGTCGGTCTGTATTGAAGGTGCCCGGATGGCCTTTGCTCGCTGCAAGATGTGGTGGGAGAAAATGGACGCCATCGAGCTGACAAAGGGGCCGCCAAAGGGCAAGGAGCACCGTACACCGGAGCACTATTTTGCGGATGTCCTCGAGGGGTCTCGTATTGTAGCCACGCAGTGCGGGCAGGACGTTATTTTCGAGTGAATATACTCATATTTTGTCTTGTATGATGACAAAAAATCCGCTTTGTAATATATAATTTTTATTATGTTTTGATTGTTTCCACCTGTGCGGCCGTGTTGTATGAAATCTGAGGGTTAACCAGTCGTCGGCTTCAGCCCTCACGTAGGTAGTACCGAGGTGTTCGGGATGGAATCTAAACAATCTTGATCCAATTATATTGTCCTTGAAGGAGTTATTTAGCGCAACGAACCAGGCAATCGAACTATACGGCTTGAACACCCTCACTTAGACATAGGGGCATCCCCTGATATACGAACCAGAGTGCTGTCAGCGTCCGACTGGGAAGTACCGATCCTTTGTGAAATGCGAAAAAATCTCTAATGATTTGAGACCTCTGAACAGCTGACCAGCTCTCGCCGCATCATGACAGTCAATTTTCGGCATTCTCTACTGAGGTGCTCATACGGTTTAGACCAGGACACAATCGCAATAGTTCTCCCTTTACTACCCTAGCCGATGTAGCGGAACGTAGGGTAGCAAGCACAGGAGCCGGTCAACCCAACTATTGACCAAAGACATGATTCAGAGCCAATGCATATAATGCTAAATTCGGGGTGCCGAACTATACTTATAGAAAATGTTCGGACTTTTGTTGCCATAGTGTAAGGTGCTATAAAGCCCCTGGCAAACGTCAAACATACCAAAGTGTGCGGGTGCTACCTAATGGGGTTATCCACAGGGAATCTGAAAAAGAAAAGAGAGAAAGAAAACAGACAAGACGTAAAGGTGAAAAGCTGGGTTCCTCAAGCTCCAGCTACAAACTATTTTCATTGTAATGTAATTAGTACGTCAAGGCGCATTGATATAAATAGTACAATAAGAAATAGGCTATTTAACATGCCGAAACCAGGGAGAGCTGCATATGGGTCCTGGAAAACAGGTTGAGTTATCATTAACGGAATCACCTAAAAGTTCCCAAATGTTCATGCTTCTCACCGTCCTGGTGTATTTATCCTACAAGAGGACCGATGACCAGACCCCCCGATGGGTCCTGTGGGATTGATAGCTGAAAGGAAAACAAGTGAAAGTGAAAGTATGTGTGTATCCAATGTCGGTTGAGCCGTACCATGGATCACAAGTTGTCTGTGACTCCGTCAATGCCCATGGAATTTTAAGTGCGTATTTATGTACGCGCGGCATGAATGCCACCACTTGATTGGGACTGAGATGGAGGCCGGATTGCTAGTCGAGCTCCTGATGTCCCGAGCTCTCCCGCTACAGATTAGTTTGGACCCTCTTAAGGATGTCCGCGGGCTCGTCAGCCGAATGAAGGGTCTGCTTGATAAGGCCGCTTTGTACTTCTGTTGCTTGGGCAGCTGGGTGCTCTTCTGTACGGAGAGAGCGTTCCGTATTGCCATTGACTATTATAACGCCGCGTGGACTGGGCATCTTGAGCTTGAGATAAGCATAGTGTGGCACTGCGTTGAATCAAGCAAACGTAGTTCGTCCGAGCAGTGCATGATAGCCACTGCGGAATGGGACAATATCGAAGATTAACTCCTCACTTCGGAAGTTGTCCGGATATCCGAAGACAACCTCTAATGTGATTGATCCCATACAGCGGGCCTCGACACCTGGTATGACTCCTTTAAAGGTAGTCATTGTAGGCTTGATCCTTGATGGGTTGATGCCCATTTTTCGTGTTGTATCCTGATAGAGTAGATTGAGGCTACTACCACTGTCCATAAGGACGCGAGTCAGGTGAAACCCATCAATTATTGGGTCTAAGACTTGTGTGGCTGAGCCCCCGTGACGGATACTGGTCAGGTGGTCACGGCGATCGAAAGTGAGCGGGCACGACGACCATGTGTTGAATTTTGGGGAGACTGGCTCTATCGCGCATACGTCCCTAAGCGCACGCTTGCGCTCCCTCTTGGGGATGTGGGTGGCATATATCATTTTCACCGTTTTGACCTGAGGGGGAAACATCTTCTGTCCCCATGTGTTCGGCTGTCGTGGCTTTTCGTCGTCGTCCTTGCTTTGTGATCCTTTTTCCCTATTCTCGGCGTTTAATTTGCCGGCCTGTTTGAAAACCCAGCACTCTCTATTTGTATGATTAGGAGGCTTGTCGGGGGTGCCGTGAATCTGGCATGGATGATCAAGTATGCGGTCCAAGCTGGATGGGCCCGAATTGTTCTTTTGGAACGGCTTCTTCCTCTATCCGGACTTAAAGCCACTGAATCTGGCATTGACCGCCGTACGCTCGGTGTTGTCACCGCTATTTCGGCGCTTGTACCTATTGCGTCGAGACTTGTCTTTGTTATTTTTAACTTCAGGGGTACCGGCGTTGCTTGCATTGTTTTTGCTACGGGCCAACCAACTGTCCTTGCCCACACAAAAGTGGGTCGTTAGTGTCATGAGGGCCACCATGGATTTTGGCTTTTCTTGGCCGAGGTGGGGAGCGAGGCATTTGTCGCGGATGCTATGTTTGAAAGCTGCTAGGGCTTCAGCGTCCGGACAGTCAACGATTTGGTTCTTTTTAGTTGGGAACCTTGTCCAGAATTTCCTGGCAGACTCTCCGGGCTGCTGGACTATATGGCTTAAGTCATCAGCGTCCAGAGGTCGAACATATGTACCTTGGAAGTTATCGACGAAAGCCTCTTCCAAGTCCTCCCAACTGCCAATGGAATTGTCAGGCAGACTGTTTAGCCAATGCCGAGTGGGCCCCTTGAGTTTGAGAGGGAGGTATTTGATGGCGTGGAGGTCATCTCCGCGTGCCATATGGATGTGGAGAATGAAGTCTTCGATCCACACCACGGGGTCTGTGGTCCCATCGTATGATTCTATGTTCACGGGCTTGAATCCTTCGGGGAATTCGTGATCCAGGACCTCATCAGTGAAGCAATGAGGGTGTGTCGGGCCTCTGTATCGGGCCGTATCGTGACGCAGCTCTGATGAAGTCCGTCTGCGTTGTTCGGCATGCGCATGACTGGGTTTTTCACGTTCGAATAGGTGGCCATTGTCACGTGTTGAGGTGCGTCCTTGTGATCCATAGATTGATCTAGTAGGGCCTGCTTTATTGTTTAGGTTCTGCCGGAGGTCATATGTATGGCTGTGGGCGAATTTACCTTTGCCTGAGTGATGATGCGGGGAGGGCTGGTGTTTGGCATGGGTTGCCGTTTTGTCCCGTCCACGCGGTGGCCGGTAAGCCGCATTGTACGATGGTGGTATATACTCTGGTGCCTCCTCGTCGAAATGAGGTAGCAATTTACGCTCTGGGTAGCTTTTGGTTGGGCGCTTGAGGCCATATTCTTCGGCTGCTAGGACATTAGTCCATTTATCATTGAGCAGATCTTGGTCAGCTTGAAGCTGCTGCTGCTTCTTTTTTAGGCTTCTTGAAGTGGCTATTAGCGGGCGCTTGAAGCGCTCCTGCTCAAGAGGTTCCTCGTGTAGGATGAAATCTTCGGTGCCAAGGATCACCTCATCCTCGGAGAGAGGAAGGTAACTATCGTCCTCTGAATCTTTGTGTGTGGCCTGTTTAACAGAGCTAACCTGCGCATCTTCCCATTCGTCTTGTTCGTTTGTTGTGTCGACGGGGTCTTCCTTGTCTTCGGCACCTTCCGGAGTGTCATCTTCTCCTGTTCCGGTGTTGCTATCTTTACTGCAGCGTGACTTAGAGCGGCGCCGCTGACGCTGGCGCTTGGACTGTATTTCGGAAGGTTTATCCTCAACTAGGTCTTCCTTGTCGTTGCCGCTATTTTCTTGTGGTGCATCCACCATATATACGTCATACGAGGAAGTGGCCGTCCAGCGTCCGGTGAACGGCGGGTTCTGGTCTTCTTATTTTCCGGCATCGTCGTCCATACCGTCGATGTCCTCAAAGTCGTAATCAAGTTCTTCAGTCAAATCCTCGACCGTGGCTATAAACTGGGTGGCGGGTGGGAAGCGAAATTCTCCATCGTCAGCCCGTAGTTCGAGCCGGATATAGTTCGGTTGAGAGTCCTCCGCTAAGGACAGACTTTTTAACGAGTTTAGCACATCGCCCAGAGGTGAGTGCTGGAAGATGTCTGCGATGTTGAATTCGAAGATCGATAAAAGATCAAGCTCGGAACCTACAGCCAGAGACGAGTCCGGTGTTCCGGTGGCATAGGCATCGAGTGAGACCAGGTGCATGTGCGGCTCCAACGCCGTGGAATCTGCGGCCTCCGTGGTGGGGTTAATCCTCCCATCTTTGGATGGCGCAGCCTGCTCTGGCTCTAGGGCCAGAGCGGTTACAGGAGCGATCTCCTGGATGCGGCCCGATGACAGATTTAAGTCATGATGATCGGGGTGATCGGGAGCGGCTACCGCGGTATCGAATTCGGTGAAGATCAAGTCACCACGGATGTCCACAACGTAGTTCAAGCTCCTGAATCTGACCTGATGACCAGGGGCGTAGCTTTCGATCTGCTCCAGATGGCCAAACGAGTTGGCCTGCAGTGCGAAGCCGTTGAACACAAAGATCTATCCGGGGAGGAAAGTTTCTCCGCAGACAGCGCCATTATTGATGATTGAAGGGGTCATCAATCCTTTCAGCGACAGCACAGAGGAACTCTCAATCAAAGCACCAATGTCGGTGTCAAAACCGGTGGATCTCAGTAGGGGGTCCCGAACTGTGCATCTAAGGTAGATGTTAACAGGAGGCAGGGGACACGATGTTTACCCAGGTTCGGGCCCTCTCTATGGAGGTAATACCCTACTTCCTGCTTGATTGATCTTGATGAATATGAGTGTTACAAGAGTTGATCTACCACGAGATCGTAATAGCTAAACCCAAGAAGTCTAGCCTGTATGCCTACGGTATTGAGTATCCCCTATTCGGACTACACCCTCCGGTTTATATAGACACCGGGGGGATCTAGTGTTACATAGAGTCAATTACATAAGATGGAATCTTCATAGTCGCTCGCCAATCTTGCCTTCCACGCCAAGGAGAGTCCTATCCGGACATGGGTGTAGTCTTCGGTCTTCATATCTTCACAGCCCATTAGTTCGGCTCATAGACAACATGCCGGACGTCCGAGGACCCCTTAGTCTAGGACTCCCTCAGCGGCGTTGAGAGCATATAGAGGTCGAGAGGGGAGAGAGTTACAGCTGTGGCTGCGCTGAGAAGTGAGATTATTATGTGATGTCAGGGGAGGGAGGAGCTCGCTGGCAAGGAGTAGCGCCCATGGCCTCGACCATATGATGCGGAAGGCGCGTGCTACAGCAAATCGATTGGCTCTTGCTTGCTATTTGGAGAGCAGAGACACTGATAGGTGATTATTGCGGTGTCGAGGCTACTTGCTATGAAAAGATGTTGCTGCATGCAGGCTATGGCCTACGACTGAAGAGAGAAAATAGATTGTTGTTTTGGGGTGTGCTGTTGCTGGTTATTCGATATTCCTGCCACGTGCTAGATGTAATTGAGAAACAGAGATTATAAGCTGCTTGATGTCACTACTGCATTGACTAGAAGCTGCTACATCCTACGGAGTACATGTCAGCTTCAGTTTGAGAACTGTTAGCAACCTTTTTTTCAATGGAAAACTTGAGCATATGGTGCGCATCATCCATCACCAAGTTAAGCAGTTGTTGTAGGTTACCCAGGTATACATTACCGATTTGTTGTATATAATGGAAAATAGCTCAACCATTAAGCTTCAATTTGTTTTATTTTCTATACATAATCATTGGTGTACATACACATGTAGTCCTTTTTCCCAACCATTCATGAGTAAAATTGTGAAGAAAAATTGGAAATCGTTAGACCACTTTCAAAATTGAACGAATGGTAGCAGAATCACTCTTTTTATACCTGTGTTATTTTACTATGAAGGTGTTGTTATAGGGTTATTTGATCGTGAGTTTTTGCAGGTATTATTATCTTTATTTTTATTTATTTATTTTTGCTAATTAAGGAAGGTATGTTTCTTTGAATTTTTGGTCTGCTCGCCATATAAAATTATTTTTCTCACGTACCGAACTAAGGTGACACTATTTTTTTGTCCATCCACGCATAAACAAATATTCAGGCTGGGCCTTCAAACTGCAAACAAGGGGTCCACTCCACATATTTTTCCTTTTGATTGGGCCACAGGGAGCCACTCCCTATATGGGCTAAGGGTCATGCTACACATATTTTTTTAATTGGGCTAGAGGGAGTCACTCGTCTACATGTGTAACGTGGGCGAAGGGGAGTGCTCTACATCTTTTTTTCTTTGTATGGGTAATTAGAAAAATAAATGTGCAAAAATAATTTAGCATTTTCTTTAACATATGCTCTGAGTTGGCCGACTGCAACAGAGAAAGCATGCGGCATTGGCCTCTCTCGGGCCTAAAAAACCCAACTAAATAAGTCGGCTCTTCCATTATCATTAAATAGTATCACCTCGCCCCCTTAGAACCAAAACCATCAATTTATATACCTCTTGGAGTTACTTTTTATCGATCAACTTGATAGATTGGCTTGGGAATCAATAAAAAGAGGACGAGGATGAGGATGTGAGAAGAACATAATGAGTCCCGAAGAAAACGTAAATAAATTTTTGGGTTGGGCCTCCAAACCATGCAGTCAATTGGCCTGCTCCACATATTTTGTTTTCTTTTATTGTGCCTCATGGAGTCACTCCTCTAAGTGGGAAAAGGGGTATGCTCTACATCTTTTTCCTCGATTGGGACACAGGTAAATAATTAATGGATGTATCTAAATTAGTGTTTTCTTCGTAACCTATGATTTGATTAGGCCGACAACAATTACATAATGAAAAATTCATTGGGCCTCAACTGAGCCTGAAAAAACACACCAACTCAATAAATTTCATCTTTCTATTATCATTAAATAGTATCACCTCACCCCCTTAGAACCAAAACCAACAATTCATATACGTCTTGGAGTTACCAGTTATTGATCCAATAAGTCGGCTTGAAAATCAATAAGGGGAGCATGCATATGATAACGTGAGAAGCAGAGAATGAGTCCTGAAGAAGCTTGTTGACTGGGGTACTAAAGGAGCTCTCCAAGAGAGAAATAGGAAAATACCGTGGACAAATGGTAATAAATGGACACATGACTGGATAACAATGTCTTCCGTTGCAATGCATGAGCATTTGAGCTAGTCATACAATAAAGTGACAACCATATGGCTCCTGCCAGTTGGCGATAACTGTGTTACAAAACATGATCATCTCATACAATAAAATTTAGCATCATGTCTTGACCATATCACATCACAACATGCCCTGCAAAAACAAGTTAGACGTCGTCTACTTTGTTGTTGCAAGTTTTACGTGGCTGCTACGGGCTGAGCAAGAACCATTCTTACGTACGCATCCAAATACCACAACGTGGTATAGTGATTGATTTTTGATCTTCAGAAAGAACCCTGTTCATTAAATCCCATTCAAATAAAGTTGAAGAAACTAACACCCACTAGCCACATGTGTGGAAAGCACGTCGGTAGAACCAGTCTCGCGTAAGCGTACGCGTAATGTCAGTCTGGGCCGCTTCATCCAACAATATCGCTGAATCAAGAATAAACTAGTGATGGCAAGCAATATGTATATACCCACGCCCACAACTCCTTTGTGTTCTACTCGTGCATATAACATCTACGCATAGACCTGGCTCGGATGCCACTGTTGAGGAACGCAGTAATTTGAAAAAAAATCCTATGCACACGCAAGATCTATCATGGTGATGCATAGCAACAATAGGGGAAGAGTGTTGTCCAGAGGGCCCAGAGATACCTCTCCGATACTCGGAGTGACAAATCCCAATCTTGATCTATGCCAACTCAACAAACACCATCGGAGACACCTGTAGAGCATCTTTATAGTCACCCGGTTACGTTGTGACTTTTGATAGCACACTAAGTGTTCCTCCGGTATTTGGGAGTTGCATGATCTCATAGTCATAGCAGCATGTATAAGTTGTGGAGAAAGCAATAGCAACAAACTAAACGATCATCGTGCTAAGCTAACAGATGGGTCATGTGAATCACATCATTCTCTAATGATGTGATCCCGTTAATCAAATGACAACTCATGTCTATGGTTAGGAAACATAACCATCGTTTATTCAACGAGCTAGTCTAGCAGAGGCAAACTAGTGACACTTTGTTTGTCTATGTATTCACACATTTACTCAGTTTCCGGTTAATACAATTCTAGCATGAATAATAAACATTTATCATGATATAAGGAAATATAAATAACAACTTTATTATTGCCTCTAGGGCATATTTCCTTCAGGGCACAGCTGGTCCAGAGGCCTTTCTATTATTTGAGCGAGGTGTTGTCAACATCAAAGCAGAACTAAGCCCACTACCAGAAGATGTGTTATGGCATGCACTTCACCGCCAAGAAGTTGAAGCCTTACTTCCAAGAGCACCCCATCACGTTTGTCTGCACTGCCCCACTTGCCGAGATCATAGGCAACAGAGATGCATTTAGCCGGGTGACCAAATGGGCCATCGATTTGGCCCCCTACACCATCTTCTACCAGCCACGCACAGCCATCAAGTCCCAAGCACTAGCCGACTTCCTCGTCGACCGCGCCGATACCCAGTACCTAACGCCAGCTCCAGACTCCACCCATTGGCGGATGCACATTGATGGCTCGAACATGCGCACCAGCTTGGGATCTAGCATTGTCCTCACCTCTCCCAAAGGCGACAAGCTCAGATACACATTGCAAATTCACTTCGCCGCCTCCAACAATGTGGCCGAGTATGAGGCGCTGGTACACGGCCTCCGGCTGGCCAAAGAGATCGGCATCTGCCGGATCCGGTGCTACGGCGACTCTGACTTGGTGGTCCAACAGTCGTCTGGTGACTGGGACGCCAAGGATGCAAACATGGCAAGTTACCGCTTCCTTGTTCAGTAGCTCAGCCGATATTTTGAGGGGTGCGATTTCCTTCACGTACCACGAAACAAGAATGAGCCAGCTGATACCCTGGCACGGATCGGCTCCACTCGTCAAGCAATACCAGCCGACATCTCCCTTCAGTGCCTCCGCAAGCCGTCAATCAAGCCTTCTCCAGAATCCGAGTCCATCTTCGTGTCGGCTGCTCCCGAAGCAGTCGGATCCAACTCAAGAGCTTCAGCAGCCAGCATGGGGACTTCGGCAGGCGGCATAGGGACTGTGGTAGTCGCACCCAGCCCGGGGACTTTGGCAGGTGACACGGGGACTGCGACAGTCGCACCCGGCCCGAGGACTTCACAGCCCGTCTCGGGGGCTGCAACAACCGGCCCAGGGACTTCACCAAGCAGCTTGGGAACTTCAGCAGTCGCACCCAGCCCGGGGACTTCACAACCAGGCCCGGGGGCTGCAGCAATCGGCCCGGAGACTTCAACAACGCAGCAAGCGGTGACAGACCCCAACCCGCCACCTCCTAACCCAACCGCCCTAGTACAAGTGGCCGTAGTGGCAGTAGAAGAAATTCAAGCACCATCATGGGAACATCCCATCCTCAAGTTTCTAGTGACCAAAGAACTGCCGGCTGATGAGATCTCAGCCCGGCAAGTGTAGCGCCGAGTAGGAGCCTACATGATAGTAAACAGAGAGCTTGTCAGACGCAGCGTGACTGGAGTCTTCCAACGCTGCGTAGAACTAGAGAAGGGTCAAGCAATCCTCAAAGATATCCACCAAGGTGAGTGCGCCACCATGCGGCCTCCAGATCCCTTGTCGCCAAAGCCTTCCGCCATGGTTTCTTCTGGTCGACTGCTTTGGAAGACGCCAAGGATCTGGTCAAGCATTGCAAGGGGTGCCAGAAATTCAGCTCCAAGCAACATCTACCGGCCTCTGCACTCAAGACCACCCCCCTCACTTGGCCATTCGCCATTTGGGGGCCGGACATGGTGGGACCATTCAAGACGGCACACGGTGGCATGACCCATCTGCTTGTCGTTGTGGACAAATTCACGAAGTGGATTGAAGCAAAGCCAATCAAGAAACTAAATGGTCCGATTGCTGTGACCTTCATCGCAGATATCACCGTCCGATACGGTGTACCACACAGCATCATCACCGACAACGGCATCAATTTTGCCAAAGGAGCCTTGGACCTTTTCTGCGCGACGCACGACATCCGACTGGACTTAGCGTCCGTTGCCCATCCGCAGTCAAATGGCCAAGTCGAGCGACCAAACAGCCTCATCCTCTCCAGCATCAAGCCCCGACTGGTCGAGCCACTAGAGCGCTCGGCCGGCTGCTGGATCGATGAGCTGTCGGCTGTCCTCTGGAGCCTCCGCACCACTCCGAACAAATCGACCGGCTTCATCCCATTCTTCCTCGTGTATGGGGCCTAGGCCGTCATCCCAACTTACGTCGAGTTTGACTCACCTCGCATCACCATGTACACAGAGGCGGGGGCAAAAGAAGCAAGAGAAGACGACGTTGATCTGCTAGAAGAGGGCCGGCTGTTAGCACTCAGACGGTCTGCCATCTACTAGCAGAGTCTGCGCCGCTACCACAGTCAGAAGGTCAAGCCAAGATCGTTCCAAGAGGGAGACCTTGTGCTCGGGCTGATCCAGCGAATAGCCGGCCAGCACAAGCTCTTGGCCCCTTGGGAAGGCCCGTTCATCATCAGCACAACTTTGGGCAACGACTCCTACTACCTCATCGATGCACAGAAGCCTAGAGCACGCAAGAGAGACGACTCCGGCAAGGAAACGGAACGCCCATGGAATGCAAATCTCCTCCGAAGATTTTACAGTTGATGTAGTATGTACCACGCTACCTTTTGTATTAAGCGTTAAGACATCGGGTCCCTCGACGAGTGCTTGGGGGGCTACCTTTTTTATCTATACGATAAGTTCTATGCCTATGAATGTGTTATTTCGTTATTCTGCCTGGCACTGGGTTCGACCAGTCGGCTCGGGGGCTTGCCACCTTGTACTATGTCAATGCTACCTTCAGTCGGACAAGTAGTGTGTCGGCACCTAAGCCCTCTCTTGCCATCAGCCGTAGCTCGCAAAGAGAATGTCCGGCTGGCAAGAGTTAAAGGCAGGAAATGGTCCCCACACGAAAAATGGCTAAGGACCAAAGCATTCACATAGGCCAAGATTGCTCCTCGCCTCGTCGACCGGCTATTGAGCAGCCGGCCGGCCGGTTTCTAACTTAACTTGCTACGCTCTACAAACAGCTAAAGTACTTGCCTTCCCAAAACGACGAAGTACTTGACCCAGCCACAGACCGTAGAGTGACTGTCCGGTTGGCAAGGCGACAGCTAAGTGAATGCGGCAAAGGAAAAAAACCAAAGGAGCAGAAAAGCAAGACAAGTCGGAAATCAGCAAAGATAATTTACATAGCAAAAGGCCCTTGGCCAGCATTCAACAGAGTTCGAATACACCCCCAGCAGGTGGAACTTCGCAAATCTAACAAGTTTGTTCAAAGAGATTACAAAACAGGAAAGAAAGATAACTTGGCCGCCTAGGCCAGAGGAGCAGCAGCCGGATCGGAGGGGTCGGCGGAGGTCGAGGCTCCGGGTCGTGGAACGGCCGCCTGGATGGTCTCGGCCTGGTCAGCTGCTCATCATCCGGCGCATCATGTTCGCCGTCCTCGTCCTCCTCCTCCTCATCTTCATCGCTGGAGGCGATCTCCTCCATCAAGTCCTCGCCGCCTTCTAGGTTTAGCATGAACCAGTTGGGCGGCACCTCAGCTCCCTCCTCATTTAGCTCGGGGAGGAAGACACTGGTGTCCGTGTACTCGGCTATCGCCGTGGCACGATGATAGAGCTCGGGCGCCATCGCCGCCAACTCTTCGCTAGCTTCAGCATGGAGAGTGGCCAAATTGGCTAGGTTTAGCCCAGGGTACCACCCCTTGATGAACTGCAAGGCCCGCCGTGCACCTACCCGGGCTGCAGAGCCCTTCCATGCCTCGAAGCAGCCGATAGCCACCTCTAGCCAGTCGGCAGTCTGACTGGGAGTGAGCAGAACTGGAGTACCTGGCCAGAGGGCGGAACCCACCTGGGCTCCAACACACTGCAGACGGCGGAGTGCCTGATGAGCCGGTTGGAGAAGAGCTTGAACGGTGAGAAGCTGGTCAGCGAGGGTACGCGGGGCGTTAGGCGCAATTTCTACACTAGCCAGCCTTTGCTCGTCGCGGCGAGCCTCGATGGCCTGGCTGGCGGCAACGGCGTGACCAAAAAAAATACTCTACACAAGAAGGAAAAATAAGTATGAAGTCGGAGGCCAGCTCGAATGAGAAGTCAGCAGGAAGAAGAAAGGGAAGAACAACTCACCGTCAAGCATGTCCTCGATCTCGTCGTAGCCATCGGTCAGAGCTTTCTCCCTATCGACCTAGTTTGAGCGCTGAGTCTCGAACTCGGCCTCGAGCGCCTCCTCCGCATCCTTGAGCTTCTATAGCTCCGTCTGGTGCCGGTCCGCCTGGTCAGCCAATTTCTTGGCCAGGCGGTCGCACTCCTGCTCCATCTTGTTGCGCTCCTCCTCCTTGGCGTGCAATGCAGTTTGGGCTTCGCCCAGCTCCTGCTGCAAGGTGGCATTGGCAATCAACAAATTGACCAAAAAGAAAAAGTAGTCGCTGGAAGATCCAGCATGCCTGCTCAGCAGTCGGCCTAAATCTCGGGGGCTACACCCCGCGGGTGTGCTGGCACGCACCCACGAGAATAAGGATGAAGCACTTACTCCGGCTATCGGCCAATTCAGTAGTCCGCTTGGCCAGCTCCCGGACATGAGAGTTGAAGGCAGCCGCGCGGATGTTGTGGTAGTCCTGCAGCGAGGACAATAGAAGAAAAAGAGAAGGTTAGCACTCGGAACTTACCTTAAGTTCTGAGCCGCCTGCTCAGCAGTCGGCTCGGAACTCGAGGGCTACACCCAGTGGGTGCGCTGGCGCGCCTCCACGGAAGATTTCAAGAAAATACAAGAATGAGAAACAAGTGATCAACAGACATACCCGGAGAGCGGCACGCGTCGCCAAGAACTCCTTCGTGTAATGTTGGAGGACGGCGCCTTGGGCCTGAAGATGGGCCTGAAGTCATTAGCGGCGCAGTTCAGTATGCTCGTCCCGCCTCCAGGAGTCCATTCTCATTTGGCGGCGCTATTGGCCTCGGCGTCTAGGGCCGAAGAGCTCGCGGCCCAAAAATCCAACAGCCTTGGCGCTGAAGCCGCCTTCTCTGGGTGATGACACTCCGGAGTGCGGACTACCGGAGTCGAGCCCACCACCAACTCATTGCCAGCTGGTGGCGCCGGTGGCACCTCAAGCCGACTGCTTTGTGCATCAGAAGTCAGTGCGCGCGGAGTCTCCTCCGCCCCCAAGACGACGACGACGTTGTCAAAACGCTTCCGCTTATGGTCTATGAGGGTACGTAGACACACTCTCCCCCTCGTTTCTATGCATCTCCATGGATAGATCATTGCATATGTGTAGATTTTTTTTTTGAAATAGCATGCTACGTTCCCCAATAGAATTGACCATATGCTTCCTTTTATGTCTGTGTTCCATTTGATTATCTAGGGAAAGAGTATTTTTGGATGGAAAAATATCCAAAGTATCCGGATGTTTCTCCAAATGACTCTGGGGAGGTGGCACCAAGATTCCGTTAGGAGATTTTGAGCCTGGTCCGAATAATTACCCTGGTTAGATATGCAATTAGAATCTGTATGGGCTTTGGGCCTCCACCTCAAGCGAAGGGACCTAGGCTCTCTACAGTTTGTCTTATAGTGGACCAATAAGTTACACTTGTTACATTTCAAATGGGTTGGGCAGTCAAAGAAGGGGTGTGCCAAGGACCCACAGAAGGAGCAGCCCAACTTATCAAGCGTGGGATGGGGTGTGTCATCACATGGATGAAGTGGTATAGATTGACACGTGCAGATATGTTCAAAGCAAGTCATGCAGTATGTACCAGGGAAATGGGTGTCTAGATGTCTAGTGTCACCACAATTGGAGCAAAGGTTGAGCTTTTCAAATATGAAGCTTGAGCGGGGTAACGAATCAAGTTCCCAAAATTCAGCAATCTTTTGGTCGGAGTGACCTACTTTCCGAAAGTACAAAATATGATGAAGCAAGAAATGTGGCAAGGAATTCCAGTTGTTCCTCTTAAACTAACAACCTTGAAAGCTCCAATTACGAGTCATAATGGTATCATTAATAGCATATTGAAACGTGCCAAAGACTAATCCAGTGTGTGAGTAGTTATGACATGATTCCGTGATTTCCTCCTTATCCAAAATGGGTCCAGGTGGTAAACCAAAGAAGTGTGGATCACCGGTGGCGAAGATTTCGTCACCGGCGATGGTTGTGACTGAGACCCATTGCGACCCTCGCATTGGAGGTCAAACTTGGAGAGTATAGTTGAACATTCCTCGACTTCATGATATCATACCAAGAAATTCAAATTAGACTTGATCACCATGGGGGAGCAAGCAACAATCTCAGGAATCTGAACGCCGGCATGCCACAAAGAACTTTGAACAAAAGGAACAAGAATACCCAGACGAAATAGTTGAAAATGACATATAAAATGCATCCAAATCCTATCCTTGAGACCATATATGAAATGCCCAACCATGCTCGAAGCAACCGAAAATTGAAATATCCTCCCATCAAGATGACGAACATTTAAGCCAGAGGGAATACCACCAATGCAACATTGGAGTGCAATAGCCATAGATTCCTCATTGAGAGGAAAGGATGCAAAGGAGAATCAGACCACTAAGAAAATTTCCTTGTTTGAGTCCAAAGGAGCAAAATGGACCGTGAGTCAAATCTTTGACGCACCTGAGCCGCGGCCGCGAAGCCGAGGAAGAAGACCCAGTGAAGAAGGCCCTCCATCGGAGCCATGATCAGAGATCGCCATTGTAGCTAGGTGGAGGTGGGATGGAGGAGGGGGAGAGGCCATCGTCTCTTGTTAATCTTAGTCCTTTTTTATTTGGCCCGTGATTAGCTAATGGGAATGCCATAGCTAATCACATGCCAAATAAAAAAGGACTAAGATTAATGAAAGACTTGATAAAATAAAAGACTCAAAATTTGAACTAGTGGTAAAGAAATAAAATTACTAAAATGATAAAAACTACAAAAATAATGATGACAAAAAACATCATATAAAATTTTCATTATTTGTTACTAGTATAATAATTAAGTACTTAAAACACTTGATCAAATGGAAAAAGTGTTTTTGGCGTGCAAAGAAGACGAACGCTAGCACTAACAAATTAACTATGGCGTGCAAAGAAAACCAATGTCACCAGTGCATTTCAAGCGGTGAGTGCATATGGGCCAATAGATTTGTGGCGTTTCCAAAAAAGCAATGCCAACACTAAGCTTGTAAAGCTAACGTGCTGATTTGGCCTACGCCATCACTATTTGAAAAAAATGGTGGACCACCAACAAAAGTTGTGGCTAGCACTTTTTCCACTAGTGCTAAGTCAAGAACACTTAGTGAATTTTGTCAAAATGATAAGGGTCAATTTCCTCAAGTGGTTTATTTTGAAAAACATCTGATAACGCATGTGACTCTTCCGAATTTCCTCACGACTATACTCTGTTCACAGGTACAAATGTTTGCTGAAAAATCTCTTGGGTCTCATCAAATTAATTCATTTACAGTGTTGCTTGAGGAAATTCTTCAAACATATTCAGAGTCCTCATGTGTTCAAAAACCTCAGTTAAAGAAAATGGTTGACGGCAAAAAGACTCAAAAGGGAGGTGTCGTGGTTTTGTTACGACAGATGTCCTAGCGTGAGGACTTAGTCATGAGGCCATCACAACTAGGTAGTAGCTTGAATGGGGTTGATCCGAATCAAGAGACGCGAGTTTTACCCAGGTTCGGCACCTCACGGTGGAGGTAACAGCTAACTCCTGCTTCTCTGCTTATTGCTTGAGTATTGATTACAAGGGAGCAGATTCGCTTGACCTAGCTATTGATTGACTGTAACATGTCCTATATATATCGGGGACTCGCCTTTATATACAGGTCGAGGCCTCCAGCTTAGAAGAGTCCGGGTCATAACATGACTCGTGACTAAGTCTGTCTCTAAGTCGCCATGCCCCTTTGGCAAGACTTTACATTGCGTCTTACGCCTCCGGGCCGTCTCTGTCGTCTTCTAGCTCCGGGCCTTAAGCCGGCCCATGTTATGAGCCGCCCTTCTTGTCTGGATCACCTTGGCCCATCTGGCATCTGGCTCCAAGAGTCGCCAGTAATATGACCCGACCTTTACACGTCGGGTTATATCATGGGGTTATATCCCCAACATTAGGCCCCAGATTGATTTGAACTTCTTCACGTCAATCTTCAATCCCTTAGACTGGCGAGTCTTCCCTCTAAGTGTCATAATCTCAGCCTTGAAAAACATCACAATCTGCCATATGAAATGATGATGTCACCTCCGCAAATTTGGGGAATTTCTCATGATGTCATAATGAATCTTGTGTGTCGGTGTCAAAACCGGCAGATCTCGGGTAGGGGGTCCCGAACTGTGCGTCTAGGCCGGATGGTAACAGGAGGCAAGGGACATGAAGTTTTACCCAGGTTCGGGCCCTCTCGGTGGAGGTAAAACCCTATGTCCTGCTTGATTAGTATTGATGATATGGGTAGTACAAGAGTAGATCTACCACGAGATCGGAGAGGCTAAACCCTAGAAGCTAGCCTATGGTATATTGTTGTTGTTTATGTTGTCCTACGGACTAAATCCCTCCGGTTTATATAGACATCGAAGAGGGTTAGGGTTACACAAAGTCGGTTACAGTGGTAGGAGATCCACATATCCGTATTGCCAAGCTTGCCTTCCACGCCAAGGAAAGTCCCTTCCGGACACGGGACGGAGTCTTCAATCTTGTATCTTCATAGTCCAGGAGTCCGGCTGAAGGTATAGTCCGGCTATCCGAACACCCCCTTATCCAGGACTCCCTCAGTCGCCCCCGAATCAGGCTTCAATGACGATGAGTCCGGCGCGCAGATTGTCTTCAGCATTGCAAGGCGGGTTCTCCTCCAAATTCCGTGTACCTGTTGAATAAAGTCTGGTTTCTTGAAGATGTTGCGCTCCTTGGCTTCTATGCCCAATAATGGCCGTTTCCCATGTGTCAAACGAATATGAAAAGTCCGAGTGTTTTTACATTCACACCCCTAGTCGCGTAAATGAGCTGCCCTATTTAAGGGGACAATGATTTAGATCCAAACCACATCTTCCCCCCTTCGCGAGTGTTCATCAGAGCGCATTCGACAAAGGTCCATTCCACCATGGCCAGCCATTGCAACTCCTCCTTTCGCCCTTCCAGCCCTCATCCTGGATATTGGGAGAGATGCTTCGTCCCGCATAGCGAGCTAGTGACACTACAGACCAAGGGATTTCTCCCCCCGGCCTATATGATCCCGGTTCGAACTGGTCTTGCCATCTATAACGGCGGAAAGCAAGCGGAGAGTGCCCCTAATCCCTCCAAAGGAGAACGGGTATGCTTCGTCCCTTATTTAATAAGGGGGCTCGGTTTTCCATTCCATACATTTCTCCGGGGGCTGCTGGAGTTCTACGGCCTCCAGCTACACAATTTCACGCCTGCCTCCGTATTGCATATCGCGAGCTTCGTAGCCCTCTGCGAGCTGTTTTTGGGTGTCGAGGCTCATTTCGGGCTATGGAAAAGGTTATTCTGCCTTGTGCCCCGCTCTAAGGAGGGGTCAATGTATCAAGTGGGCGGAGCCAAAGTGTGGCGCATCGTCGGGACCGGATGTCTGTCCGGAACCCCAAAGAAGGCGTCCGAAGACTGGCCCTCGGAATGGTTTTATATAGATGACGTCCTGCTGCCGGATCTTGTCCGGATCGGCCTCCCTGAATTCGACAGTGCTCCCTTAAAGAAGCGCCTGATGGGCCGGATAAGATTGTTAGCCCATTCCGGACTGACCATGATCGGGGTTATGGCCGAATGCATCATGCGGGGGGTGCAGCCGCTTCAGTATAGAAGCCACCCCATGTGGGACTTCAATGGGGAGGACGACGCCACCCGCTACGGCCGTAAGGGGCCGGATTCAGCTGCCGCTCAACTGAAGATCTTGTCCACTTTGTACAAGGGAGAAGAGGAGGAATTTCTCTACGTCAACCCACAAGGTGGATTCTCTATGCACAATCCCCCAAGCTGGGTAAGCGATCGCATTATTTGCCCATCCGTCTTGTATTCCCATTGTTAAATATTCAGTCTAACGACTTCAACGCAAGAACTGCGCCGGGCTGTTAAGGAAATAAACAGCCCTCCTCCACAACCCGAGGACCCGGGACGGTCCCTCGACCCGGCCTCTCAAGAGGATCCGGACATATCTGTGGAGCTGATCGATGGAGTGTTCCATCAATTGAGCAAGGACAACGCCTTGGTGGCCATTACGGCCGATTACCCAGGGCTAATCCCAGCCTCCCAGGTAACTGAGATCGAAGTCCCAGTACCCCGAATAGGTGTCCGCCCTCTCATGCTTTCAGTTTCCTGATTACAACCGAGCTTTGCAGGGGAGGTTTTTGAGACGGGAGGCCGAACCTGCGGCGGCAAGCCAACGAGGGGCCGCAGGGCCCCGTGGGCAGAAAAGAGGCGCAGTCCGGACCGAGGTGTCAGCGCAAAGGTATGGCGCACCCCTTTATCCCAGGTGTTATACCTGCGAGGCATATTAACACTCATGCTCTCTTCAGGGCAAAGAGACCTTGCCGAACTATACCCGGAGAGGCTGCCAACCGCGCCTCCACCAGCCAGGCTCCAAAGCCTGGTCCGAAGGCGGAGGCGAACACAAGGCGCGCACCGGACGCTCCTCCGATGGAGGATGTGGACAGGTTGTCTGCCACCAACTCTGAGGTGGAGAGTTCCATGAACCATAGGCGTCGCTGGACAATTCTTCGCGACGCTTGTTTCTCCCAAGAGGCATTAGATGCCTTTAATTCGGAAGATGCGTACCTCCGTGCCGCTCAAAATGGTCTAGCCAGAGCCACGGAGCAATATGTAAAAGACATACGGGTAAGAAAATTTTGGTAATTATATATATATACCAGTAGCCCCCGAGACTTGAAATAGTTAGAATAACTGATTTAAGGATCATTTGTTATGCAGGTTCTTACAGAAAAGAATTCCCTATTGTCTAAGGAGCTGGAAGAGGGCAAATCCCAACTTGAGGCCACACTAGCCGCGGCAGGGGAGCCCAAGGAGACCCCCTCTGGTAGTATACACTTCGAAAGATAAGTATTTTGCGAAGCACGGCATGGGTGCGAATTTGACAAATGAAATTGCTGATGGCGCCGGATTGAATCCGGAAAGGCAACACCTCCTACGCCAGCTAAAGGCTGGTGAGAAGGTGCTGACAAAGGTGAGGCGGGAGAAGAACGATCTCCAAGATGCCAACACCAAGCTGGGCGTCGAGCTGACAGATGTTTGTGCCCAGCTGTCAGACTCTGTTAAGGAGAATTAGCGGCTTCGGCGCGGCATATTCAGTAAGTAATTGAACGAACCTTTGAAAGAAACTTCGGCGGGGAAGTCGACTAACAGAGCAATGTCTGTAGGTGTGCTAACAGGTCGTCCTGCAGAGGATATGCCCGGTTCTACGGGTGAGCTTCTTCCCGAGCTCTCGCAACTGCTCGATCGAGTTCAGCAGGCAATGCAAGGCGTCACCCGGGCCCTGTGGCCATCCATCTCCATGCCCGAAGGTCTTGGAGAGCTTGCGGAGAAGCTAAAGGGAGCACGGCGGCGCTTCCGATTGTGTAAGATATCGGCCTGCCGTCAAGGCGCTAGGGAGGCCTGGGCCATGGTGAAGACGCGGTACACAAAGGCTGACCCCAACCACATGGTCGAGGTCGGTCCTGTAGGGCCGATGGGAAGGAGATCCCTGTAAGCTTAGTATATGGCCAAGTAGAGTTGGCCGCAAAGTATTCCCAGTAGGACTGTAAATTAGACAGCCTGTTAGATGGTATTGAAGAGGAATACAATCAGTCAAAATGACTATGTAATTTAATTGACATTTATAATGCCTTCTAGCCGGATTGTAGATCATTTGTCATGGCCGACCTTTTCGCTTCATCCTCGGGACCTGACGGTCCGGAGTGTGTCCGAATTTCCATGCGTTTATTTAGGAACCGGGGAATGCATGGAGACCAGGCGTAGGGGTCATTAGTGCGTGAACAGACAAGTGCCCGACTAGTGATGTTATATTACATGGTTAGTAAGAAACATCTTCTAGGGAGAATAGTTCCGTTAGGGGTTCCTTTCCCTGGGAGGCATGCCCTAAAGTGCATGTCCATGCTGCGAAAAGAAACGCAGGAAAAACATCTAGGGCCATATAGATAAATAAAATAAAAAAAGATCATCTTTAGTTCACCGACCGAATATTCCCTTAAGAACGCTAGCTTTCGGCTTCACCCAGTCCGAGGTACACGTCCGGCTGACCCGGCAGTAACAATCGCAGAGGTGCTCCCTTTACCACCTAGCCGAACAATCGGGAACGTAGGGGTAAGCACAGGAGCCAGGCAACCCAGCTTGGCTAAAACTTAAGTCATATCGATGCATATAATGGTGAATAAAAGGTACATGCGGAAGTGTGACACATGTGTTGGGCATGAAGCTCGTATAAATAAGCTTCTGTTTAAAGAAGCCCCTAGGTTTAATGAGCGTTGATAGCGCGTCACTTGATGAGCCTTTAAAGGCTATAAGAGAGAGGGAGAGAAGAAGAGGAATGTAAGACAGAAAGTATATAAAAAATGGATAGAGGAAGGAGACGAACACAGAGTCCGGTGCTAGGCATAGAATTATCCGATGCATCTCGCAGGCGGTATGCTCCACCAGTCAGGACTTGGTCAATTATGAAGGGACCTTCTCACTTGGGCTTGAGTTTGTCCTTTTTCTTGTCCGGTACTTGTAGAACAAATTCGCCAACGTTGTAATTTTTGGCCCGTACTTCTCTGCTTTGGTATCTTCGAGCCTGCTGTTGATAGAATGCGGAACGGGATTTTGCCACGTCATGCTCCTCCTCCAATGCGTCCAAGCTGTCCTGCCGATCAAGCTCGGCTTCTCTTTCTTCGTACATGCGCACTCTAGGTGAGTCATGAATTATGTCGCAAGGCAAAACTGCCTTTGCGCCATACACCATAAAGAATGGTGTGTATCCGGTGGTGCGATTCGGCGTGGTCCGCAGCCCCAGAGTACGGAGTCGACCTCCTCTACCCAGTGCGTGTTAGATTCCTTGAGGGACCGCACTAATATGGGTTTGATGCCGCTCATGATAAGACCATTTGCACGTTCGACCTGGCCGTTAGTTTGTGGGTGATAGACGGAAGCATAATCGAGCTTGATGCCATGTCTTTGCACCAGAGTTTTACCTCGTCGGCCGTAAAGTTTGTGTCGTTATCCGTGATGATGCTGTGGGGGATGTCGTAACAGTGTACAACCCCGGATATAAAGTCTATCACCAGTCCGGATTCGGCCGTCTTAACAGGCTTGGCTTCTATCTATTTGGTGAACTTATCCACCATGGCCAGTAACTATTTTTGCTTGTGGGTTCCGCCTTTAAGGGGTCCAACCATGTCAAGCCCCCAAACCGCGAAGGGCCAAGTGATGGGGATAGTTTGGAGGGCAGTGGGTGGCATATGGCTTTGGTTTGCAAAGAGCTGGCAACCGGTGCATCATTGGACTAAGTCCTAGGCATCTGCCCGGGCCGTCAGCCAATAAAAGCCTGTACGGAAGGCCTTGCTTACAAGGGACCGAGCTGCCGCGTGATGACCGTCGAGTCCGGCATGAATTTCAGCCAGGAGGTTCCGCCCTTCCTCTTCGGAGATGCACCTTTGAAGGACTCCGGTAGTGCTTTTCTTATAAAGCTCTCCCTCGTGGACTTTGTAGGCTTTGGATCGCTGCACTATGCAGCGTGCCTCATTTTGGTCCTCGGGGAGTTCCTGCCTAGTAAGGTAGGAGAGGAATGGTTCCGTCCACGGGGCGATAACGACCATTATTACGTGGGCTGAAGGTGTTATTTCATTGGTAGAGCCTCCGATTATGTCGGAATGTTCGGTGTCGGGCAGTGCGGTTGGGTCCGGGCTGTTATTGTTCCGCTCCCCTTCCCATACTACGGATGGCTTGAACAGCCTTTCCAAGAAGATGTTGGGGGGGACTACATCGCGTTTTGCGCCGATGCGTGACAGGACATCTGCCGCCTGATTATTTTCCCGGGCTACATGGTGGAATTCAAGCCCTTCGAACCGAGCTGACATTTTTAGGACGGCGTTGCGGTAAGCTGCCATTTTTGGATCCATGGCATCGAAGTCTCCATTTTTTTGGGATATTGCGAGGTTCGAGTCCCCGCGCACCTCTAGGCGTTGAATGCCCATGGATACTGCCATCCGGAGACCATGTAAAAGGGCCTCATATTCGGCTGCATTGTTGGAGTCCGTGTACATAATCTGGAGTATGTATTGAACTGTGTCTCCTATGGGGGACGTCAAAACGATGCCAGCCCCCAGTCCGGCCAACATCTTGGAGCCATCGAAATGCATGATCCAATTTGAATATGTGTCGTACTCTTTAGGGAGTTTGGCCTCCGTCCATTCTGTGACGAAGTCGGACAAGACTTGTGACTTGATGGCTCGCCGTGGCTTATAAGTTATGTCGAACAGGAGGAGCTCAATGGCCCATTTTGCAATCCGGCCCGTTGCGTCACGGTTGTTTATAATATCGTTAAGTGGTACTTCCGAGGCTACTGTTATTGAACACTCTTTAAAGTAGTGTCGTAGCTTCCTGGATGCCATGAATACCGCGTACGCAATCTTTTGATAATGCGGGTACCGTGATTTGCAGGGAGTGAGGACAGTGGACACATAATAGACCGACTTTTGAAGGGGGAATTTGTGTCCGTCCGTTTCTCGTTCAACGACGAGCACTGCGCTTACAACCTGATGTGTTGCTGCAATGTATAATAGCATTGGTTCGCCAATGTTTGGCGTGGCCAGGACTGGGTTTGTTGCCAGTATGGCTTTTATTTTGTCGAGTCCGGCCGTGGCTGCATCCGTCCATTCGAAGTGTTCGGTGCGCTGAAGGAGGTGGTAAAGGGGTAGGGCCTTTTCTCCCAAGTGGGAGATAAAGCGGCTTAGAGCCGCCATGCATCCGGTTAATTTTTGTATTTGTTTGAGGTCCTTTGGGATATCCAATTGTGACAGAGCTCAGATCTTGGCTGGATTTGCTTCAATTCCTCTACCGAATACAATGAAGCCCAAGAGCTTTCCGGCTGGGATGCCGAAAACACATTTTTCCGGGTTGAGCTTGATGTCGTATGTTCGAAGGTTATCGAATGTGAGCCTCAAGTCGTCTACTAGAGATTCGACATGTCTTGTTTTGACGACCACATCATCTACATATGCCTCCACCGATTTGCCGATCTGGTTTGCCAGACATGTCTGAATCATGCGCTGATATGTTGCGCCGGCGTTTTTGAGCCCGAACACTACAAGAAATATGTCAACTTATGACCTTCTGTAAGTGACCCTCGAAGAATTGGTCATAAATTTATGACCATTTTAGACCAATTGGTCAAAAGCTGTCTGGGGGCTCTAAACCCTAAACCATAATGACCATTTTGGTCAGAAAGGTCATAATTTCATTAGAGGAAATGGTCATAAAGCTAGTAGCGCTGTCCACTGCCTCATGCCTAGTTGATAACGACCAATATAAAATGGTCACTACACTTGAGTTTGAATGAATTAGGATGATTAGGCAGCCACCTCAGCAACCTCGCTTATGTGTCACTATCTAGGTGTCATTTTTGTTTGAGTTTTAATATTCAACAGACAGACGGGGTACACACTGACAGGCGCGACCCATTTGACAGGTGGGGCCGAGTGCTTAATTCCTCCAAAAAAGATGCACGAGGCGGGACTCGAACCCATGACCTCACGCTTGGTTTGCTCGCATGCTTCCGCTGGGCTAGAGAGGGACAATTGCTCACATCTGGGAGTTTATCTATACATTATATAGAACTACGGCTCTCCCGTATCATTGACAAGTGGGACCTTCCGACCAGGTGGCATCGAACAGAGCAACGATTTGAAACACTAACAGGCGGGACCCATTTGATAGGTGGGTGAGCGAGCGTTTAATTCCCTAAAAAATATGCGCTAGCGGGGACTCGAACCCACGACCTCGCGCTGGGTTCGCTCGTTCGTTACCGCTGGGCTAGAGAGAGATTGTTGCTAATGTGTGGGTAGTTTTCCATATAGTATATAAAACCACGGCTCTCACGTATTAGTGACAAGTGGGACCTTCTGACCAGGTGGCGGTGGGTGGCATCGAATAGAGCAACACTTAGCGTTTTTCTAGGTCTTCCGACCAGGTGGCAGCGGGCGGTGGCGGAAGCAACCAGGTGCCCACGGCCTCGCCACAGGTGACCTCACCCACGGCCTCGCGACGGAAGCAACCAGCAGGGGGCGGAGGTGGGGGCGGGGCCGGCAGCGGAGGCGGGGGCGGGGCCGGCAGGGGGCGGAGGCGAGGCAGGGCGTGGAGGCGGGGGCCAGCAGGGGCGTAGGCGACCGACGGTGGTGGGGGCTCGCCGAGCATGGGGGACTCGCCGCCGCCGCAAGCACACCTCCCGGTATGCACCCCTCACCTCTTCCCCCCTCTCCTCTCTCGTCACCCGAGGAGTGGGAGATGGATTTCAGTCAGATGTTCTTCAGCATAGATGAATTTTGTTGATGCACTGTTAGGAGATAGCTTGCTTGTTTGGTAGATAATGCATAGATGAATTTTCTTGATGTGCTGTTAGGAATTGTTCAGCTTGTTTGTTAAGAATTCTTCAGGCCTTGTGGTTAGGCAATTAGCATATAAAATTTTCTGGAATTTTATCTTCCATTACTTCCATCCATTTTCATTAATTAATGTTGATGCACTTAGATTGATTTGCTAAGTTGCAACAATTTTTTGTCTTTGGCAGATGGACAGAAGCTGGATTAGAGAAGGAGTTAGAAAGTTTTCGAAAGAACATATGAAAGGAGTTGATAATTTCATGGCATTTGTTTGGGAAATTTTGCCAACGATGTTCACATTCTTTGCCCATGTTGTGAATGCCTCAACCGTCCAAGAATGGCTCAAGGAAGAGTGGAAGATCATCTGCTTCTTAATGGGATGTCCAGCACATATGATAGATGGATATATCATGGAGAACCTTTAGACAGACAACCTCAACATTTTGAAGCTGATACAGAGGCCCCTCATATGATGGGTGGTGGTGATGCTGGCATTAATTTCATGGAAAAGGTTTTGCGAGATAATGCTATTTTGGAGGAAGAGGATGGGCATGAAGATGATAGGATTCCTGACCTATTGAAGGATTTGTACGATGCTGAAGATCGTGCTGATGGACAGAAATCATTGTTTGCTGAGGTGTTAGAGGAGGCGAAGCGCGCAGCTCATGAAGGGGGTAAATTTTCAAGATTTACCTTCACCGTGAAGTTACTCCACATCAAGTCTTTCTACCAGATTAGCAATGCCGCATTCAACGCAATACTCCGTCTTTTGAGCTTGCAATTCCCTGATAGTTGTGTTCCCAGATCTTATGATGAAGCATTGAGCATAATCCGCAGGCTGGGGTTAGGTTATGTGTCAATACATGTGTGCTCAAATAACTGTGTCTTGTTTCAGAAGGATTTAGCAAAGCATGACAACTGTCCAAAATGCAATGCATCTAGGTGGAAAGATGCTGATGGGAAGAAGTCAATACCGGAGAAGGTACCGAGGCACTTTCCCTTGATACCAAGGCTGCAGCGGATGTTCATCGCGTGAGGTACAGTGGCACAAGCTGAAGTGGCAACCTGTGGACAATGAGCTGAGCCATCCAGCGGAAGGAGAGGCATGGAAAGAGTTTGACGTATACATTTAGATTTTGCTACAGATCCAAGGAACATAAAACTTGGCATTGCCACAGATGGGTTTAATCCGTTTGGGAACATGAGCACGTCTTATAGCATGTGGCCTGTTTTTGTGGTGCCGTACAACCTGCCACCATGGGCATGCATGGATCAGTCCAACTTCATGATGTCATTGCTTATCCCGGGTCCAGATTCTCCAGGAAAGGATTTTGATGTCTTTATGGAGCCCCTCATAGAAGAACTGCTCCAGCTCTGGACTGGTGTACCTACATACGATGCCTTGAGTCCGGAAGAAAAGTTCAATCTACGTGCTGCGATCATATGGTCCATCCATGATTTCCCGGCTCTGCACACTCTGTCTGGGAGGATCACAGCGGATTATCAGGCTTGTGTCCATTGTGACAAAGACCCTTGCTCAAAGAGAATAAGGAGCAAGATCTGCTATATTGGGCACCGCCGCTTTCTTCCCCAAAACCATCGCTGGCGAAGAAGCAAAGATTTTAATGGTGAGAATGAAATCCGTGACAAGCTAGCTGAATTCACTAAAGAAGAGCTGGAGCAGCAACTTGAAAAGGTGAAAGATGTGAGACCAGGAAAGCTGGCGAAGAAAAGAAAGCGTGAGGAAGGTCAATGTTGGGACCGGAGGTCTTGTTTGTGGGACCTGCCATACTGGGCTGATCTGAAATTAAGGCATAATCTCGATGTAATGCACATTGAGAAAAACATATGCGAGAATCTGCTAGGGACGTTTCTGAACATTGAAGGGAAGACAAAGGACACGGTTAGTTCTAGGCTTGATTTGGAGGACATGGGCATAAGAGAAGATTTGCATCTACAGCATAATGAAGATGAAGATTCATTTGAAATTCCACGAGCATGGTATACAATGAATAAAGAACAAAAGCTTGCATTCTGTGAATTCCTAAGAGTGGTGAAATTTCCAGATGGTTATGCTGCTAACCTAGCAAAGTGTGTTACTTCTGATGGATTCAAGCTTTCAGTACTGAAAACCCATGATTGTCACATCCTCCTCTAAAGGATTTTACCGGCGGGCCTCCGAGGAATCATGCACAAGGATATATATGAAGCGGTTGCTGAGCTGGGAAATTTCTTTAGAGAACTGTACTGCAAAACCCTCAAGTTAACTGTCCTGGAAAGACTTGAAAAAGAAATCCCAATTATTCTTTGCAAGCTCGAGAAGATTTTCCCTCCAGCTTTCTTCACCGTGATGGTCCATTTGGCGGTGCACTTACCCAAAGAGGCAATGCTTAGAGGCCCTGTGCAATACGGTTGGATGTACCCAATCGAAAGAATGCTGCTTACTTGTAAGCGTTATGTGCGAAACACGGCAAGACCTGAAGGTTCTATTGCTGAAGCATATGTCGTTGACGAGTGCTTGACTTTTTGCTCTAGATACTTTGGTGATGTGGAAACAAGATGGAACCGGTCGGGCAGAAATAGAGAGCGGTCTGATTTGCAAAGTGGTGATGTCTCTGTTTTCAACCATGGTGTGAACTTTCTTGGAGCCTCACAATACTTGGAGGCTGGTGATGAGTATGACAAGATGGTTTTGTTTGTGCTCAGCAATTGCGCCGAGGTTCTACCATATATCGAGTACGTTATATGTTGTGCACTCATTATATATATTTTTTCGCTTGGTTTGGCACCAGCCTAATGTTTTAATTCACATGTTTTATTGGCATTGCAGGAAATGCAAGGAAGAGTTAAATCAGGAAGAAAGCAATATCAATGTTGATAAAAGGGTTGCCAAGGTGTTTGCTAAGTGGTTTAAGAATCATGTGAGATCTTTAGCCACATGTTTTATGTTTTCTGTGTTATTCACCCATTGTTAAATACCATTGTTTGCTAAATAGCTTATTTGTGCAGATTGGAAAGTTGCATGAGGAGAAGAAGGTCAGTGATGATCTATTTGCTTTGGCATGCTTACCGGATAAGTGAGTGAGAGTGTATTCAGCATGCATTGCTGACGGTGTCCGGTACCACACCATTGACCGCGAGGAAAAAAGGAAGACACAAAATAGTGGAATCGTCACTGAGGGGTCACATGATGGTGAGATCATTGACTTCTATGGTCAGTTGAGAAGCATCGTAGAGTTGCAGTACAACTCTAGTGGAGGCATCCATCGCTCAGTTGTCTTATTTCGCTGTGACTGGTTTGAGCTTGGTAGCGAGAAGAGGAGAGACTCTTTTGTCAAATATGATGGCCACTTCAAAAGCATCAACACTGCAAGGTGCTGGTATAAGAGTGATCCCTTTATTCTAACAACACAAGCAACAATGGTGTTTTATCTGCCAGAGACTCTTTTGCACGCAAAATGGCGAGTTGTGCAAAACTTTCAGCACAAACACTTGTGGAGTGTGACTGAAACTGAAGTGGAAAAGGGCCCCGGTGATGGTGGACTAACATACCAAGATGATGACTCTACGGAAGTTCCATTGCAAGCTGATGATGACTCAATGGAAGTTCCAGTGCAAAGCAGAGTGCGAAGGGACCGGGAACGTGTGATCGTTGGTGCTGCAATAGTTGAAGGCATCAAGAAAAGAAGAAAGGTGGTAGAGGATGGACATGAAAGCGAGGATGAGGAAAACCGGACTGATCATACTATGCTGCAATATTGTAGTGATGATGAGGAAAACAGGAGTGGGCATAGAGTTCCTTGTTTTCATATCGATGACGATGAGTTGCGAATGGATTGGTAAAGGTAAATACTATTACTTAATGTTCTTTGCTTTGGTATCTATGGGACTGGTGACCTGATGTGATCAATCTTCTCTCCAGGTAGAAAAATCCTTGAAGATTCTAGGAGCAAAATGATGATCCTGATGGTTGTAGCAAGATGATGATCCTGATGGTTGTAGCAAAATGATGATCCTGATGGTTGTAGCAATAGTGATGTAGTTATCCTGATTCATAGTGCTTTAAGATTCCAGCAGCAAAATTGAGATGCTATGCTTGCTGTTTTGACCTGAATTGAGATGTTATTTTAGCTGTTATGCTTGCTGTCAAAATGTTGTCTTGTAATGCAAAAGATTGCAAAATGATCATACAGAAGATTTTTTGAACATCTTTAGTTCATGTTTTGGTCAGAATGTTGTCTTGTAGTTGTTGTGATCATTTAGTAGTTGTTGTGATCATCTTGTAATTGTTTTGGTCAGAATGTTGTCTTGTAGATGCTATTTTAACTGAATTTTGGTCAGAACTGAAGATGCTATTTTAACTGAATTTTGCTTCAACTGAACCCATTTCATTGTGAGCAAAAAAATATGCGCCAGCGGGGACAAGAACCCACGACCGTGCGCTTGTTTCACTATGTTTCTACCACTGGGCTAGGACAAGGCTATTAGTCTTCCACTCTATGCCAACCTTTTTGAATATATCAAACTAGTCAAGTATGAAGCACACACCTCACTGACAAGTGGGCCACTCGACCCACTCGCTGACAAGTGGGCCATTTTGCTATTGTACCCAAGCTACCAAAAATATGCGCGTGGCCAAAAAATATGCGCGTGCGGGGGCTCGAACCCACGACCGTGCGCTTATTTCACTGTGTTTCGACCACTGGGCTAGGAAGAGGCTGTTGGTTTTGTAATCTATGCCCACCCTTTTTAATATATCAAAGCAGTCATGTAGCAAACACCGAACTCGCTGATAAGTGGACCCGCTCCCTCTCTTTTCCCCACTTCTCCTCACCACTCGACCCGCTCCTCCTCTCCATCGACGGTGCCGCCCACCGCTGCCGGCTCCTTCCTCTCCCACCGCCGGCCTCCCCACCGCCGCCGGCTCCTTCCTCTCCCACCGCCGCCGACTCCTTCCTCTCTCTCTCTCGAGGTATGCATCCTTCCTCTCTCTCTCCTTCCTGGTTGGATTAGTTTTCTGCTACTGGTTAGATTAGGGTTCTTGCCGTCGCCTAGATTGGATTAGATTAGATAGGGATTGGATTAGATTAGGGTTTGATTTGGTTAGGGTTTGATTGGGACTGCATTAGATTAGATTAGGGTTGGATTATTAGGGATTGGATTATGTTTCCTCACAGATGTTCTTTAATAGATAGATGCTCCTTTCCAGCTAATATAGCATTGGAGGTGAGTTATTACTATGGCTTGCTTTAACCAGTGTTGTCCAGGTCCTTCATCATCCAGTGTTGTCGTCATAGCAGGGCTTCATTGTCCATTTGTACATATGAACTGCATTTGTACAGTAGTTAATTCTCTTAAGATAAGTTGTAATGCATGTTTGTCCTTGGCTGTATCTGGCATATTCTGAATATTAAGTGAAAAAGAAGCTTGTCTCTGTACACATTGTTGTTTCTTTTGCCTAGAATCATGGGCTGTGGTCTCTGAATTTTTTTTGTGGAATTCTGTATGGTTTATTTTGACGATCAAGAGATGAATGCCAAAGCATGTTGGTTGTTGCTAGTTTTATCTTGAGAAACTAGAGGCATCACAAACAAATGGATGTGTTGTTGCATTGAGGCAACTGGCAAGAGGATTATATTGAGGCAGTGAGACACTAGTGTGTTCTAATTTGTTTTTCTTTTTGTAATGTTTTACCCGAGTGGCTAAGCACTGCTATGTAGGTGTGCAAATACAATGTGATCATGCTAAGCACTGCTATGTTGGTGCTTATGTTCTGATGTGTACAAATACAATTATATCTAGGTGTTTGCACTGCTAAGATTTTCTTGGTCTCTTGTTTTTTCTGTTTTGATGTTATATTCATAGAAGTTTGCATATGTGTGCATCATGTAATGTGATCATGCTATCTCAAATGATCATAATCTATTGATGATGCATGAAGTATTTCCTGCTATAATTTTCTTCAGTCACACTGTTGTTTTGTTGTGCTTGATAAACCTGAGACTTCTTTCTATTGTAGTATTGAAATTGTTGTTTTGCTGTACACTATTGGTCCATTTATAATAGATATGGTTCTGGTCAATTTATAGTAGATATGGTTCTGGTCAATTTATATTGCTGTGTTCTGGTCAATTTATAGTAGATTTTAGTGTTGTTGCTGTTGGTGGTCACCTGATGATGTTGCTGTTGTTGTTGATGTTGATGTGCTTGTTTTAGTGTTAGTTTACTATGCTATTGATGTTGATGTGCTTGTTTAATTTACAATGCTGCTTTTCAGATAAGTGAGATGGCTGGCTTGGAAGGTGTCGAGTTCTTTCTAGATCGTAATTGAGAAATCTTGCAGTAGGCAGGTATGTTTATCATCACTCATTTCTTTATCATCACTCTGCTGTCTAGTGCTTGATTGCCACAATTAACCACTGCTTGACCCTCGCTGCAGAGGCTGCCTGACAAGTTTGCGAAGATGCTCGCCGGTCGTGAGCCCCACAAAGTGAAGCTGCGGGAGGCCGGCAGCGGGCTTCACAGGCTGTGGGAAGTGTTGGTGGTGTTTGATGGTGAAGGCCACATGTACCTAGGGCCCGACTGGGAGCATTTCGCCTGCGCCCATGAGCTACAGCTCGGGTACTTCCTTGTCTTCCGCTACGACGGCGACGCCATGTTCACCGTGAAGATGTTTGACAACACCATGTGCCGCATGTACTACCAGCACGACGACGATGCCAGTAAGCTCTCTGCCTCTCTTCTTCCTATCCTTTTGGCTTCCTCTACCTGCACGACTTCACACTTTGTTGCATTTGGCCAGGCAATGGGAGCAGCAGCGGGGATGATGAGGAGCAGAGCGGGGATGACGACAAGGAGAAGAGCGGGGATGACGAGAAGAGCGGGGATGACGAGGAGCAGAGTGGGGATGACGAGGAGCAGCCTATTCTGGCTGATGATGAACATGCTATGGTGGTGGCTGACGACGACCCTGCTATGGTGGTGGCGGATGACGACCTTGCTATGGTGGTGGCGGACGACGACCTTGCTATGGTGGTGGCGGACGACGACCTCGCGATGGTGGCGGCGCCTACAATCCCACAGCTTGGTGATAGGACCATGCCAATTGTGGTAGAGGAGTACATCCGCGTTGGGATTCGCCACTCTGAGCGCATCAGGTTGATGAAGGAGAAGAAGGAGGAGTGAAGGTGTTAAGAAGGTGTTCAGCATGTTAGGTTTAAGCTTGTTAGTGTAATATGAACATGTCAATGTTAAGTATGTCAGGTTTAATTTTGTGCATGCTCATGGATGCTGTATGACAGTGTCATCTAAACAAGTCATTTTTTAACAATGAATATTCAGTTTGGTAATTGATGGGAATTGAAATTTTTTATGCATGCTCATGGATGAAAGATAAAATTATGGGTTTTTGTGCATGCTCATGTATGAAACAATATAAGTTTCATTTTTTGAATGCTAAAAACATGACTCAAACACTAGCCACGGACGACCGCCGTGACTAAATCCGCCGATTTTTTAAAACACCGTAAAAATTCGAAGGGTGTGTCTAGGGCACATCTAGATGTGCTCTAGTTATTTCACATCTAAGTGAGTGAATCAAGCATAAAGAGAAAGAAAAAAGAAAAAGGAAAATATCCACACTAATCTCGACGTAAGATCAATGCCATAGGACTTAGATGTGCAATACTTATGGCACATCTAGATGTGCTTTAGCAAATCTGAAATTCAAAAATTGCTTTTCATTTTTTGAATGCAAAAGACATGCGTTTTTCCTGAAGCGGCTACAAGGAGGGGCACCCCAAATGGCGCCATTCCATGTCTATCTCAAAGTAGACCCTATTTTACGGACGGTCGCCAAAAATCATGCATTTCCGACCCTCGTAGCTACTCCCGGCAATTCGGACCACCTTCGGCCGATTCAGCTGGAACCGGCTGGAATTTGAATTGCGGGTCCTCCATAGCTTGCCCGTTATTTTCACTAAAAATGCTTTTTAGCTTCGCAGGTAGGCATTTCATCATAGAATCGACAACAGATTTGCACGGCTCAAACCCTAGCCACGGACGGCCGTCGCGACGAAATCGGCCGGTTTTTGAAAACACCGTAAAAAATTCAAAAAAAAATCAAAAAATGGGAGACCTCCGCATCACATCATCAAATGTGGCCTACCAACTAGCAAAAATACTAAACTTGCAATACCGGCGTTTTCTTGAAAAAGTGTTCTCAAAAACGACCTACCATGAACGAAGATTCATGGCTTTCAAGCCAAACTAGCAATGATATGGCCCCATCCGTTGAATAGTTTCTGATAATATGCCCAAATTGGGAGCATGCCTCTGTCTTGTGATGGCAAACAATGTTGCCAAAGCGAGGTTCCAACTTGTTTAACAAAAAAACTGTTTTTCATTTTTTGAATGCAAAAGACATGTGTTTTTCATGGAGCGGCTACAAGGAGGGGCACCCCAAACGGCGCCATTCCAAGTCTATCTCAAAGTAGACCCTATTTTACGGACGGTCGCCAAAAAGCATGCATTTCCGACCCTCGTAGCTACTCCCGGCAATTCGGACCACCTTCGGCCAATTCAGCTGGAACCGGCTGGAATTTGAACTGTGGGTCCTCCATAGCTTGCCCATTATTTTCACAAAAAATGCTTTTTAGCTTCACAGGTAGGCATTTCATCACAGAATCGACAACAGACTTGCACGGCTCAAACCCTAGCCACGGACGGCCGCCGCGACGAAACCGGCCGGTTTTTGAAAACACCGTAAAAAATTCAAAAAAAATAAAAAAAATGGGAGACCTCCGCGTCACATCATCAAATGTGGCCTACCAACTAGCAAAAATACTAAACTTGCAATACCGGTGTTTTCTTGAGCTACTCGGTATGATTTTAACCATGATTTCTACAAAGTTTACAAAAAAACCCTATTTTTTCTACACCCAAACCCCAAAGGATTTCCCTCCCACACCAAAATTTTCCCTCCACCAAAATTTCCCTCTCCCAAAATTTCCCTCCACTCCCTCTCCCACTACCAGGCGGGTCCCACCACTCCCTCTCCCACTAACACGCGGGATCCCCTCCCCTCCCCTCCCAAAATTTCCCCATTCCCCTCCCCTCTCCCCGACGAACCCTAGGTTCTCCCTCCCCGAGCCGCCCCGCCGACGACCACTCCCTCCCCTGCTCCGTGCCGCCCCGTAGCCCGTCCTCTGCTCCGCTCCTCCATTCCCCACCTGCCAGCCCCGACGAATCCCCCCTCCCCTCTCCCCACCCCGCAACCCTAGCCCCTCCTCCTCTGCTCCGCCCCGCCCCGCTCTGCTCCCCGACGACGAATCGCCGCTCCGCTCATCTACATCGACTACGGTGGTGACAAGAGGGTAGACGCGAGCGACGACTGCGACAGGAGCCACCGCTGCATCATCTACAACACGACGATGGGTACTCCCCTTGTTAGGTTTAGGATTTTCTGGTGGTTCGGTGGATATCATGGTGCATCTTCTAGGGTTAGGATCTCATGGTGCATCTTCTAGGGTTAGGATCTCCTGATGGTTAGGGTTAGGATCTCTTGGTGGTTAGGGTTCTTCTTCATGGGGATGGGGATGGGGATGGATTCATGGGGTTAGTATTCATGGGATGATATCCTTCTTGTTCATGGGGTTAGGGTTCATGTCGTTGGTAATGTGATTTTGAGATGGGGATGGATTCATGGGGTTAGGGTTTTGTGGGGAGGTGGTTCTTTAATCTAGACTTTATATGCTCTATTTTGATTTTGCATCCCTATCAATGTCGTTGCTTGATGTTTTGTGTTGTCATGTGGATGCCCTGTGGCAGCTCATCCATGGCCTTGTTTGTCATGCAGATCATTGAGCAGCATCAGGAGGAGGAGCTCAAGCACAGCTACCACAAAAGCAGTTTTTGTCCATCTCCATCTCCCTCTGCTGCCAATCCTTGTTATGGTTTGTTAATCTTTACTTGTCAGAGTGTATTACTTCAGAGCCATTTGCTTTGTTAATCCTTGTTATGCTTTGTTAATCTGTAGTCATAGCGATTTGCTTGCTTGATGACATTGAAGTTTATGTCTGTAAGAGGTCGTTTGTAGCCATACTAATAGTTAACATGATGTAGTAGTTTTCTCTTTGGAATCCCTAGCAGGTACTAAAGTTTTGGATTATATTGCATATTCCTTTAAAATTTACTTGGCTAGTTTAGTGCCACCTCTTGAGTTAAATAAGAACCTGGAGTAAGCTATTGTGCTGTAATTGTTGTGCCATTGTGTGAAGTATTGATATCCATTTGCATCTTCGTAGAAATGGCTACATGTTCTTTGAGAAATCTTCCTTTGAAGCCTTCTCCCTGTTTTGTATTTGCTAGAACAAGGATGTTATTCTTTTTGGGTGTTCGATTTGTTTTGCTTGCTGTGGCACTCTGTTATTTGTTCTTGATTATGGTCGCCACTAAATCTAAAGCTCTGTAGTTGTTGTTCCCATGCTATCTAGGGTTTGTAGGTTCCCATTCATGTTTGGTTTCTATCTTGTGAGCTCCTGCCATGCTTTGGTTTACATATAGAAAGCTTTCTGCTCACTGTACTACTAGAGTAGTTCATGTAGGTGTGATATATGCTCTCTGGGTTGGTCTAGTTAATTCATGGTGTTCATTACTAAATGATTAAGTCCATCTGCCATTACTGTGAGCTATACTAATACTAGCACGAGACATTGCCATTCCTGCGAGCTATACTAATACTAAATGATTAAGTCCATCTGCCATTCATGGTGTACCTGATAGTGTTGTCACAGTACCAATCATATACTGTAGACCATTGTGCTATACTAATACTAGCACGAGACGTTGTCAGATTTACCACATGATGTATATGTGATCATGTGGGGACTGGGGAAGGAAAGAGAGCGCGGGGTGGGCTCTATCAGCAGTACATGCTTAATTAGGGTTTCCATCAGCAGTACTTGCTAGTATTAGTATAACTTGGAGAAGAAGCTACTTGCTTGCTTATTAATTAGGGTTTGTATCAATAGTACTTGCTTGCTTCTCTTCAATTTCCTTCATTGCTTGCTTGTTTCTATCAGTAGCACTTTGCTTGCTTGCTTGCTTGTATTAGTAGCACTTATGCACTTTGCTTACTTGCTACTAGTGTACATGCATGCTTGTTTAGTGCACTTACATGTTTTCTTAATTAATAACACTAGATCACTGTATTGTTTATCCATCAAGTTTGTTTCACATGTATTACATGTATGTGCATGATGGTCCAAATGCTTTCCTTTATTGATACAAGTGCATCATTTTACTTTATCCCTGTTGTATCTGATTGTTGTTTATTCTATTTTGCAAGCACCACCTCAAGATCATCCATGGCAAGGAGGACAAGGTCAAGCATGAGGCCAACCGTTGGTATGCAACTTGCTCCTTGTGGTTATACTGTCAGTTTCATAAAATCTGTGTCTTAATATGCTAAGTGAAATGTATTGCTGCAATCTGAATAAGCTGGCTTAATTGTGCCTGTGTGCTGTTAGTCTTCCTTACCTGAATAACTAGGATTAAATGATAATAAAATTTCATAAGATATGTTTGGCTGTCTGTCCATGCATTCCAAACATTCACCTAATAGTTACGTTTCCTTTATCATGCAAAGAAGAGCCTCTCACCGAGTACGAGAAGGTTAGGGCTAGAAATATCATGAGGAACAATCGGATGTTCCAGTCCCTTGGCATCGGTGCAATAGCGTCGATGATTAGGAAAACAAATGGTGTACAAGAAGGTAGAAGTGATGAGGTTCAAGAGGGTAGTGGAGTTATCAATGATGACCCAGAGTACAATCCTAAGGAGGATGAAGTTATTGATGGAGAGGAAGTGGATGATGTTGTAGTCAACAAGATTGTTAAGGTGCAAACTCTGTCTTGCTTGGAGGGTTGGGGTTCTGTTATTCTATGTTATTCCTTGTGCTCACATATTTCTCTTGTGATCTAATGCTTTTTTCCGTGCTGTTTATACGAGGCACTGAAGGAATCTAGGACGAAGAGGCCTGGTGTTAAGAAGACAGTCAGCAAGAAGAACAAGAGCTCAGAAACATCTGCTGCAATGCCTCCAGGAAGGGTGATGGCCCCAGCTCCAGGACAAAAAAAGAGGATCCTGGAACCTGATGAACCTGCCCTTGATAGAGTCACAAGGCAGAAAGCAAGGATGGCGACTGCGACGGACCATCAGGAAAGTATGCTGCGCATGGACTCTCAGACCTCGGTGCAAACGGGTGATGAGTTGCCGCCCATGGATGAAGGAACCACTCTCAGCATGGATGGAAGTGGCACTGTCTGCCTAGATGAAGCAGGAACCATCTGCATTGATGAAGCAGGCACTGTCCACACAGACCTCAGCCCTGTTGCACCTTCTATTGACAGGAACGCTGTCATCAATGAAGAAGAACAGCAGCTTGTGCTTCAATCAGGCAAGTTGACCTTTGCAATGCTATCTTTTACTAGTGCATTTTCCAAATGGAATGATCATGTATGCTTTTGTCGATTCCTGCATTTGTCGATTTCTATTCTAATTTATGAGTTCAGTTTCATTTTCAGATGCAATGACTCCCAAGACTAGACTTAGAAAGGGCAAAGGGCTAGAGAGGATCACCAAGTCGCTTGGTAGCAAGGTGCCTATCCAAATTGCCGAAGGGATGATTCGTCCAGAGAAGCCTCTGCAGGCAGCAAAGCTTGCTTCTGAGTGTGGACTCGTTGCAAAAAGCCATCTTCCGGTTCTTCCTCACTTCAAGCTATACAAAAAAATGCTAGTCTATTGGAGAACTACATTGGGAAAGTTGCTGTAAGCTACTTGTTTCATAGTTAATGTGCTATCTATTTTCTGTTACACCTATGCATGATCACTAATATTGTTCCTACCTTGTTTGCTATCTTGGTAGGCAAATTTTGAGATGAACCCGGACTCGGAGACCATCAAGACCTCGTGCAAAGATATTCTGCAGAAATATTCAAAGAACAGACGCCATCAGATCAAGAAGAAGTATTTTGATACCGTAGCCGCAAATAAAGTCAGCATTAAGTCTCCGGTGCCTGATCTAACGGATGGTGAATGGCAAGCTCTGGTGGAGATGTGGTCTACCCCAAGACACAAGGTTTGTCTCTGCTTTGTTTGATGCTTTATGTTCTGCACATGATATGCTAGTGCTAGATCATGCTGACAGTATGCTTTTTTGTAGGAAACCTGTGTGTCGAACAAGATGAATCGAGAAAAAGTCGTGTACAATCACAGAACTGGTTCCAGGCACTACACAGCACACATTTTTGCCACTGTGAGAACTCTTCTCTAGAGACCTTACCGTTTGATCCTCATTGAATAACATTTCTGATTCTTGCTGAATAACATTTTGATTTTTGTTGAAAAACATTTCAGAAAGAAGAGCGTAAGGGTGAGGAGCTGTCTGCGATTGACTTGTTTAAGGCCACCCACAACAGCAAGAAGCACGGGTTTTCGGAGCCAGTCAAGACTGCTATAGTAAGTCACTCCATGCTTTGCCCTGTTTGATTCACAGCCAGCTTTGATGCTTTGATGATTTGATGTTGTTTGATTCGGAGCCAGTCAAGAACACACGCTATGTTCCATGCTTTGATGTTGTTTGATAGTTCAACAAAGATATCAGAACTTGCTGTAGCTATTTGATGCATTTTTATTATATGATGAAATTTGATCTGAATGTTAGTTTGATGATCGGCTCACTCGGGAAGCCATCTTATATAGAACCACCATTCTAGGCTTAATGAAGTGATCATATTGTTCCAATTGCATGTCTCCAGGTCACTAGTCATCATCTTCTTGTATAGATTTTGTGTGCTGGTTTGGTTACTTCAAATAATCCATTTGTGTGCTGGTTTGGTTTCTCTTGCTTGGTTTGGTTTGCAAAATGTGAAATAGATCTCCCACTAATGCCTATCATTTTCCTCCATATGCTAGCTTGAGATGGAAAAAATGAAGGACGCGCCGGTACCAGAAGGTGAAGAGCCAAAGTCTGCTGTTGAAATTGTCGAACAAGTCCTCAAGACCGAAGTCAAGCAAAGCACATTCCTCAGGAATGTTGGGCTCCAGTCATCTAGGAAAAACTCCGGCAAAGCAACAACTGAAGTAGCTGCTCATGTTCGTGGCCTTGAGCAGAAGCTGGAGAGGTCTGAGCTTCAAGCTGAAGTGATGCAAGAAGAATTGGCGGCAATCAAGATGAAGGCGGAAGAATCTGAAGCTGCACGCGACAAGGAACTTGAGCTGCTGCGCAAGAAGTCTCAAGAGCAGGAAGAGCAGTTAGCCCACTTGATGGCTCTCTTTGGAGCTAAGGTAGTTTGATGGCTGTGCAGTTTGTCTTTGAGCTGCTAAGGTAGTTGCATTGCTGCCTAGTTTGATGGCTGTGAACCTCTTTGTCTTTGAGCATTTTGTTGCATTGCTGCCTAGTTTGAACCTGTGAAGTTATGTGAACCTGTGAAGTTATGTGATCTAGTGAACCTGTGAAGTTATGTGAACCTGTGAAGTTATGTGATCTTGTGAACCTCTGTTTATTTTCTGTGAAGTTATGTGGATCACTTGTGCATTTGGGCCATGCTGTTTGAACCTGGGCTTGTGGATCACTTGTGCACCTGGGCCTTTCTGTTTATAGTTATGCCAAATAAGAACCTGGGCTCTAAAAAGGCCGAGGCCCAAACAAGATTTAGACTAAAAAGGCTTGGGCCTAAAAAAGAAATGACTGTAAGATTTTTTTACAAAAGGCTGCATAACACAAAATAAAAAGGCCAAGGCCCAAATTCGAACTAGACTAAAAAGGCTGTGGCCCAAAACAATAGTGGAATATAAAAAAATTCATCAGCAAAAGGCTCCATTCCCAGAAAATAAAAGGCCAAATTATTGGGCCAGGCCCATGCAGATAAGCAAAATAAAGAGAGAAAAATTAAATGGGCTGAATTATTGGGCTTGGCCCATCAAGACGGCTGAAATGGACCGGGCTGATTCTATTTTACGACCTTTTCATTTGGTCGTAAGTCTGCCACGTCAGCTTGCCACGGTGGATCTGACGTGGTGTGGTCGGATTGCTAGTGACCAAAACAGTTGGTCATTAAATCTACGACCTTTTTTTGGTCATAAACGTTTGCGACCATTCCAGAAGAAAGGTCGCTATAGTCAGTTTATGACGGCCAGCTTTTGACCTTATGTTTTTGGTCACAAAAAGGTCACAAATGGAAATTTGTGACCATTCAGTGACCAATAGTGGTGGTCACAAGTTGACATATTTCTTGTAGTGGAAGGGCATTATGTGGAAGCAGAATGGGCCGTATGGTGTGATAAATGCCGTTGCGGCTTGGTCTGATTCTGCCATCTTGATTTGATGGTAGCCGGAATATGCGTCGAGGAAACACAACGAGTCGTGTCCTGCGGTAGCATCGATAATTTGATCGATGCGGGGGAGGGGGAAGGGATCCTTTGGGCAAGCCTTGTTAAGGTCTTTAAAATCGACGCACAGGCGCAATGATTTGTCCTTGTTTGGTACCATCACCAGGTTTGCTAGCCAGTCTAGATATTTTATATCTCTGATGAATCCGGCCTCCAATAGCTTTGCTAGCTCCTCTCCCATGGCCTGTCTCTTAGGTTCCGAAAAACGCCGAAGAGCTTGCCTGATAGGTTTGAATTCTTTTAGGATATTTAAGCTGTGCTCGGCCAGCCTGCATGGGATTCCTGGCATGTCTGATGTGCCAGGAGAAAATGTCCCAGTTCTCTTGCAGGAAGTCTCGCAGTGCGGCATCTACATTAGGGTTTAAATGTGCCCCGATGGAAGCTGTTTTATTGGGGTCCGTTGGATGGACCTGGAATTTGACTATTTCGTCCACCGGTTTAAAGGAGGTGGACTTGGATCTTTTGTCGAGTACCACGTCGTCTCTATTCACCGTGGAGCGCAGCGCAGTCAGTTCCTCAGCCGCTAGGGCTTCGGATAGTGCCTCAAGGGCCTGTGCGGCTGTCTTGTTTTCGGCGCGGAGTGCTATGTCCGGATCACTAGCGAGAGTGATGACCCCGTTGGGCCCGGGCATCTTTAGCTTCATGTACCCGTAATGGGGTATTGCTTGGAAGATTGTAAACGCTTCCCGCCCTAGCAGAGCGTGATAACCGCTGCTGAACGGAGCCACATGGAATGTGACCTCTTCGGACCTATAATTATCCGGCGTGCCGAACACCACATCTAGTGTGATTTTTCCTGTACAGCGCGCTTCCCGACTGGGGATTATTCCTCTAAACGTTGTGCTGCTTCGCTCAATGCGGTTCCAGTCTATTTCCATTTTTTGAAGGGTTTCCTCGTAAATGAGGTTCAATCCGCTGCCGCCGTCCATGAGTACCTTGGTAAGACGAAAGCCGTCCACTATTGGACTGAGGAGCAATGCAGCTGGTACTCAGGTTGCTCGCAATTTAGGTTCATCACTGGCGTTAAAGGTAATAGCCGTGTCACTCCATGGGTTTATTGTTGCCACTTGGTAGATTTTGGCAAGGCTGTGGAGTGTGGCAAGGCTGTGGAGTGTCCTTTTTCGCATGTTATTTGATGCGAAAGTCTCGAAGACTGTTAATACCATATTGGTATCTCTGGGGTGGCTTTCTATGGCCTCCGGAATTAGGAGATCTTCGCCAATTTTGGCCACCTGCCGGAGTATCCAACATGCTCTAAGGCTGTGAGTTGGTGTGGCGTCCTCTGTACTGTGAATTTTACAGGGTCCATTAAGCCATCCTTCCAATACGGTTCCATGCCCTGTAGAGGGTTTTTGCTTTTTGGTGTTTGACCCGGGTGTCTGGCGATGATGCACCCTTTTATTTCGGACTGGGTTTGCATTCAGGGCCGGATTGTCCCACAATTTTATTTTGGTTTTCCAGGCGCTTTCCATCGCACAGTACTTTCGTACTATGGACGCTAAGTCAGCGAAGCGTGTAATATCACGGCGACTTATGGCGTTGAGGATTCCCTTGTTCGTGCAATTATTGTAGAAGAATGAAATCGCGTCTTCCTTGCGGCAGTCCTTTATCCTGTTCATAACCAGGAGGAATCTGGCCCAATAATGATGTACTGTTTCTTTGGGCTCTTGCCTAATTTGGGATAGATCGCTAATGTTCGGGTGGGTTGGTGGAATTAAATCCGAAGCCTCACCCCATCTGAGGCTCAGAGGCCGAGGAATTTCTGAACTCGAGAATTTGGATTCCTGGATGTTATCCAATGAATCTAGTCCGTCGCCTGACTCTAAGTTCAGGTCTTGAGTGATATCCTTCCCTCCGCAGGTATCCGGCTTGGAGGGATCGAGAATCCGAACGTAGCTAGTCCTTAAGATAGATGAGGGGTCGCTGCACTGTCCCTCTACCACGGCAACATGATGGGTGACTTGGGGAGAGTTAATCTCTCTCAGATCGGGCTTGGGCCCAATCTGGTCGTAATCCGTAGCGACTCCCAAGGCGGCGATGCGATCCAAGAGCTCGTTTATGGAGGAGAGCTCCATTGGATCTAATTGCTCGGCGAGTTCCGAGCTGACATGAAGATTGTTTTCGATGGCTCGATAGGTCATCGTCAGCGCAGAAGCCGAACAGGCGGTCATAAGAAAACCACCTAGCCGGAGGGTTTGGCCGACAGCCAAAGCTCCCTTAGCAACGGTGCCGTCTTTAAAGACGGGGCGAGGCATCCTTCCTGATGGCAACGACATAGAGGAACTCTCAATGAAAGCACCAAAGTCGGTGTCAAAACTGGCGGATCTCGGGTAGGGGGTCCCGAACTATGCGTCTAGGCCGGATGGTAACAGGAGGCAAGGGACACGAAGTTTTACCCAGGTTCGGGCCCTCTCGATGGAGGTAAAACCCAACGTCCTGCTTGATTAATATTGATGATATGGGTAGTACAAGAGTAGATCTACCACGGGATCGGAGAGGCTAAACCCTAGAAGCTAGCCTATGGTATGATTGTTGTTGTTTATGTTGTCCTACGGACTAAAACCCTCCGGTTTATATAGACATCGGAGAGGGTTAGGGTTACACAAATTCGGTTACAATGGTAGGAGATCCACATATCCGTATCGCCAAGCTTGCCTTCCACGCCAAGGAAAGTCCCTTCCGGACACGAGACGGAGTCTTCAATCTTGTATCTTCATAGTCCAGGAGTCCGGCTGAAGGTATACTCCCTCCGTTCCCAATATTTTACCCTCTCTCTCCCCGCCCCGCCCCGCCGCTGGTGCCGTCGCTATTCTCCGACCGCCTCCTCACCGCGCAGCCCCCCCCGCCGTCCATACCAAACCACGTCTCGACATGGCTGCCACCATGCTCGTGCTTCCGCCGTAGTTTTGGTCGTCGATCGGAGGAGGTTTGGCCGTCGCCGTCCTTGCCGGTGGCAGAGGGGACACGACTGCCGGCGACGTACCACAGCGGCCGAGGCAGATTCCGACGAGAGCTCCAGAGCGGCCAGTAGCCGGCCGGCAACCACCCCTGCTGCATCGAGGTGATCATCGCGGCCTCTTTGCCACCACGGCCGCAAGGTGTTCGACCTTTTGCCAACAAAGGTATGGACAGTGGAGACGACTTTTTTCTTCCATCACTTCCTTCGTTCATCGGACGATTCGTCGTCGGATGATGACGATCTTGTGGTCGCTGCACTGGTCGTTCACGACCATATTCAACGGCAGCTTCCTCGGTACAGGGGGTCAGTCCCTGGCCGTGCTCCCAACCTGAACCGCAACAGGGAGAGAGGCCATGCCCTGCTCTATGCCGATTACTTTGCCAACACCCCGCTCTTCAAGCCGGATAAATTTCGTTGCCGTTTTCGTATGGAAAGGCATGTGTTCAATCGTATTTGAGAGGGAGTGGTTGCTCATGACCCATACTTCGAGTGCAAGACGGATGCCCTTGGCAAGCTTGGATTCTCCTCCTACCAGAAATGCACCGCGGCCATTCGCATGCTTGCATATGGAATTCCAGGCGATCTGGTGGATGAGTATGTGCGTATGAGTGAGACAACATGTCTGATGTCAATGTACAAGTTTTGCCAGGCTGTGATCGAGGTTTTGGCGCAGAGTACTTGAGGCAGCCAACTGCCGCTGATACAGAGAGATTGTTGGCGACCAACGCAGCTAGAGGCTTTCCAGGTATGCTTGGCAGCATAGATTGTATGCACTGGGAGTGGAAGAACTGTCCATTTGCTTGGCAGGGCCAGTACAAGGGGCATGTTAACGGGTGCACTGTCATATTAGAAGCGGTGGCATCACAAGATCTTTGGATATGTCATTCTTTCTTCGGCATGGCAGGTTCTCACAATGATATCAACATGCTGCAGCATTCTCCAGTCTTTGCGAGGCTTGCAGAAGGCCACTCCCCACTTGTCAACTTTGAGATCAACGGCCACCATTACAACAAGGGATACTATCTAGCAGATGGTATATATCCTCAGTGGTCAACTTTTGTGAAGACAATCTCGAAACCCCAAGGTGAGAAGAGAAAGAGATTTTCCCAAATGCAAGAGAGTGTTAGAAAGGATGTGGAACGTGCTTTTGGTACGCTTCAATCCCGGCGGGGTATCGTTCGAAACCCTGCACTGTCATGGGATGAAAGGAAGCTTTGGGAGGTGATGACTGGTTGTGTGATCATGCACAACATGACCGTCGAGGACGAGCGTGATGAGAGTATCTTCGACCAAGGTTTGATTATCAAGGTGAAAATAGTGAGCCCCTGCACCAAGACCCGACCACATTTGAACAGTTTGCCCAATTCCACCGTGAGATGCGTGATTGGCACACTCATGTGAATCTTCAAAATGACTTGGTTGAGCACATGTGGGATCACATTGGCAACCAATAGATGTATTTGTCCATTTTATGTTCAGTCAAGACAATTTCGATTTGGTTGTAAAACTATTTTATTAAAGACAATTTCAATTGGGTTGTAAAACAATTTTAATTTTCAGACAAATATTTGGGTTCGAAACTAGTTTTGATGCAAATTTGGGAATTTTTTGGCCCTGACGGACAGGATGGGGCAAAAGGATGTGGCCGCGTGCTGGGCGCACGGCCACCGCATCCCAGGACAGGCCCGGACACGACCCCAAATCCCTACCCAAAGGGACAAAAACCAGACAAAACGGACGTCCGTTTGGGGTCGCGCAGTGGAGTTGGCCTAATAGGCACGGGGGGGTCCTCTTTTCTATTTTTACCTCGTCTCCTCCGCTTCTTATTCTTGCTCTCGAAGCCTTCTGCGAGCCGAGCTCCGCCGCGCCTGCCGACCTTCACCAGCCGCCTCATTCGGGAACACAGTGTCACCCCATCTTTGTCGTAGCTCAGCAGCACCCCTCCACCTTCTGTTGTCGCAGCTAGGTAAACATTGCAGCAATAGATTTAACATCAGTCTTGCGTCTGAATAAACTATGCTTTCTCTAGAATCCACGAACAGTTCATCAGTAGCCCCGCCACTACCATTAGGTTTAGCAATTATTTTCTTTTTTCAAACTGCCCGTAGATCCAAAATTGTAACAATTTAGTTGACACCTGTTTATGCCACACTTAGCAGAAAACTCTAGCAATCCTCAACTTTAGTTAGCTTGCCTTCGTGTGTTCAGCGGCTTACCCTTATATCATAACTCCCTAGGCATTTAGAAACTACCTCTATTGCTAAGCAAGAGTCGGTTCACCGTTTAAGGCTACTTATCTATTATACTATTTTGTTCCTATCACTGTAGCGACGAGTCATTATTTCTTGAGTAACTCGCTAGTTATATTTCTGCAGCTTTCCGTTGTCTTTAGGCGACTTAATATGTCAAAATCCACTATTTGCAGTTGGGTACCTTCCCAAGTATCTGAGCTCGTGCTTAAAGATTATCAAGATCAAGGTCTTCTAGCGCCTCAAGAAGAAATTGTCTGGCGAGCCGGTCAAGGGGATGATGTTGCTTGACCCGACAAAGGAGAAGTTGTGGTTTTTACTCATCATATCCTTAGAGACTTTACTCCGCTTGGGTCAAAATTGTTTTGGGATGTCTTGAACTATTTCAATCTTCATCCTCAAGACTTGGATCCAAACTCCATATCCAATATCTGCCACTTTCAAATCCTATGCAAAGCATATCTAGAAATAGAGCCCATTGTTGCTCTCTTTATGGAATTTTTCTATATGGACCACCAAACTGAGAGTGTAGATGGTACGATATTAGAACACGGCGGAATTTCAATCCAGAGACGACGAGACGGCGGCTTTCCTGCAGTTACCTTACCAAGTCATCCTAAGGGATGGATCAAGACTTTGTTTTATTGCAAGAACACCGCCCCAGCTAATGAGAATCCCTTGCCGGGTTACAGAGAGGACCGCCTTCCCATGGACTTGGATCTGCCAAGTAACATTATTTTAGAAGTGCATGCTGAAGCCACACCAATCTATCCAAAGCTCAGGGCTTTAATAGACAATGGTTAACAGGGGTTGATCTAACCCGGTATTGGGTTGCATGGAGGATTCTCCCTCTAAGCCGCCGACCCAGCTTAATGTGTGAATACTCAGGTGAGTCAAATGACCCTCGGCGATACAACTCTGATAATTTTACCACTGAGGAAATCAATAAAACAGTAAAAAGTCTGCTCGGAGAGCCTCAAGAGAGCTGCAATAATATAGGGTTGTTACCGTCTTTCAAGCTTAACCCGGACCCATCTATAAGCATTCCTTTATGTCCGGCTTACAAATCCTTATCTTTGTACTTAGTTTTCGAACCCTTTTTTAATTATGCATCCCGACTGTCTTCTGGAATAGAAAAAAGAAAACTCAGGCAGTCAAGAATAAGACTATGTCGGCTCAGAAGAAGAACAAAACCACTACTGTTACTTAGGGATGAAAACAGAGCGGAAACGGACGAAACTGAGTGCTATCATATTTGTTTTCACATTTTTTGCAGAAGCGGAAACGAATACAGAAACCCCAGAAATGAATACGGAAACAGATACTACCGGAAATAGACACGAGGCGAATACAAAGCAGACACGGAAACAAAAATAGGCATCGATCGGAACTTCAAAAACCCCTTGAATCATAGAGAAATACACACAAAACAAACAAATTTAATGAGTTGTTCACACCACTACAAAATAAGAGCAACTTAGCATAGTATTGTAGTAGTACCAGACAATTGCGTATATGGTCAAGCTGAGTACATGTGTTGTAGTAGCAGTTGGGCCTTAGATCCATTCTACTAATTGTGTCATTGTGTTCTCTTTAGTGGTCGGGCTACAAAGTAGCTATAGGTCTATTGTAATAACAGAAATTCCATATTCACGGAAACGGAAAGTTCTGTTTCCATGCAAGTTCCACCGGAAAACACTACTCCATTTTTGTTTCCGTTTCCGCATAAAAAATTCCATTTCCACTTCCATTTTGCAAATTTCCATTTCCGTTTTCATATTTCCTCTCCATTTCCATTTTTCCTCCGGAAAAATGGAAAGTTTCCACTCCATTTTCATCCGAGCCGGCTATCGTGGGCGAGTCAGCAGAAGTTGATGGCCAATCAGAGGTAGAACTCGATTCCCTTGGCCGCTTCTTTATGGAACTAGATGATGCCTCTTGTTCTCAGGATGAGGTGGAAACAAGCCGGGTGGATGATGCTGAGGTAATGTCTATCTCTTCCGGCTCAGACTCCTTGCCTCCAAAGAATATAAGGTGGGTTGTCCAGAAAGTACGCTTTTCTCATCCAGATGCTCATTTAGACCCGTACTTTATTTTGAAGAAAATGCAGCGTGACTCAAGGCGCCAAACTCGGAGTGGTGGCTCTGGAGATCTGGTGATCAGGTTAACTCATGAATCCTCCACTCGCAAACGACGTAACGAGGGGCCACACAACCTAACTCCCTCTTTGCCTAAAGGCGGCCTTATCAGGCAACCACTTAACCCGTCTGATCCCAATTATCAGGAGTCACCCCCATCTTAGGAGACTCATCTTCTACACAGCTGTCATCCTTGGTTATAAACCCTGGGCAAGTAACTGTAATTAATATTTGATGGCTTAATTTATTATTATACATCTTTGAATATATCAACTTGATCACAGGACCAAGGCCAAGAGTAATAAGAGGAAAATGGGTGAGTCTCCAACAAACCCAGATATCACTGAGTCAGAGGACCAGGTATTGGTGACCCCTGAAGCCAACATTGAGAACCCTGAAGATCATTGCAACAATCAGGGTGACCCACCCCGTAGACTGAAGCCACGGCCTCTGAGGCCATAAATGTTGATGCTAACCCAGCAGACAATCTTAACCCGTTGAGTCCTATTCTCGCCTCAAGCCCTATCAAGGCGACTGAAGCAACTCCCCCTCATGAGAAAAATGATGAAGACATTGCTATTATTGGGGCGAGTGATAAAACACCAGAACTCTACAACATTCTCACTAAGCACACACCCAAGGATGAGACACCCTTGCTGGAAAAGGGTAAGGCAAAACTTGAACTTCCTAATTATGAAGAGTTCAGCACAGAAGAGCTGCATGTGGGCTACCTAAGCCGCCTTTCAACAAGTTGTGAAATGGAAGCCGACTTAGTGAGCATGATGAAACAGAAATACGAGGTATGAATAAACATGACCCCTTTCAGCTTTATACATATATGCCCACGTAGCCCCCAGGTCTTGAACATAGGAAGACTTTGAGTATGTATAATACTTTCATTAAAATCAGATAATATTGTCATGTAGCCCCCTAAGGGCCGGGTTATCACGCAAATGATAAGCCGGTTCTTTAGAAAACTCCTTAATAAAAGAAAATGCCATGCAGCCCCCAAGGGCCGGCTCAAAATTCTGAGATGAACTGGGTCTTCTTATATTGTTTACGATAGAAAAATGGCATGCATTAGCCCCCAAGTGCAAATTATATTGCTTGCAATCTGCTTGGGACTTCTCCATTTATCTTGATCTGATAAAGCCCCCATGCACCAAACTTAATACTACTGTCGGCTTACATTAATATGTATGAATTGCATTATCTCTTCATTATGCAGGAGGCTTTAAGCATCGCCGAGTCAAACTTGACCGTCTTAAAAAAGGATGTGGAAACTAAACAAGCCCAGCAGACCAAAGCAGAATCAAGCCTGCAATCCTCCTTGAAAGAGCTGGAAAAAATCAAGGCGGACTTTGAGACGGAAAAAGAGTCTTTTGAGACAGAGAAAAACGCCTTCATCCAATGAGCCGAAGCTGCCTTGAAGCAATTGGCTCCAATCGCGAAAGAACTGGCCGGGTTGAAGCAATATATAACCCAAATGGTCCAGGACATATTTGGTAAGCCATCCATCAACCTTTGAAAGAGAACACTAACTCGCCTAGTGCCATATGCATAAGAAATAACTCTTCTGGCGACTCATACGTTTCAACTTTCGATGCAGGTGATAGAACGCACAACTTTCCAGACAACATCATGAAGTTGAAAGCAGTATAATCACTTATAGAGCTATTGTATACTGGAAGCATGCAAACTTTAAAGGCCATAATGGGAAAAAAGGACTTGCCCAAATTTATAAAAGATGCTTTAAAGAAGTTGTCCACTATTCCCAAGCAGGTAGAGGAACTAAAGAGATCAGTCGGCCGTTCTGGAGCAACAACTGCCCTATGCCGGGCAAAGGCTTATTTCCAAAACTAGGGCTATCAGAGATGGCTAGCGGGTTCCCTGAATATAAGGATGATGGTACTCCTTTTTCTCAAGCTTATTTTGAGCATTGTGTGAAGCAATTGTGAGTACTAGCAAGTCAGCTTGTTGCCGGCATGGAACTGAAGAAGTACCAATGGCTTATGACAACAATAACATGTGTATCCTGCCGCCAACACTGATTTATTGTGACTTAACTCCAAAACGGTGTAAGCATCTCTTTGCCCCTGATGTTGACCCATCTCCAATCTTGAACGACAAAGTTGTCTTCCAGGATTTAACAGATATCAATTGGAACCTGGACCACTATTGGGGTACACAAACAGGGGTGTGTGTTTCCCCTGACTTGTGCACAACGAAAAAGCTCCACCATGGCAGCCAGATCTTGATAAAGGAATAGCTACCTCAACACACAAAGCATGGCCAGGCCAGAGAAGCCACTCTTTGTAAGGTCAAGGAGCGGATCAAGAAGACCAAGTCAACGTACTATACAACAGAGAACCACCTTGGGAAGGACTCCCTTGCTGGGCAGGAGATCCCGGCCAGGTCGAGGCCGCCCCCTAGGACAAGTCCAAGATTGCCCTGGAAGGCTTGCCGAGTCCGCCAAAGGCAGGAACTCCCGCCAAGGCACCACCACTCTACCGCTCCACCACACAACGACGCAAATCACTTATCAGTGCGGTGTCGAGCCTCTAGATGATTAAGTGGCTTCCACTAAGCACGTGGCGGCCCGTCGGAGGACAAATCACACCCATTTGACACTCATCAAGAGGCATGTCGAGAAAATAAGCAGAAGATGGCTAAGCGGCACGGCAGGCTTCCCGGGCTTCACCCTCAGCACAACACCTAGCAGTGCATTCAATGCACTTTGTCCTAACTGCCATAGTTAGGTGTGATAGCATTGTTAGCTATCTAATCACTGGATAAAGACTTTGTTGCCATTGTGGTTATCCCTTAGCTTTAAAATGAGGTCCAAGGCAACCTAGAGAAGGATTCGGACCCTTGCACACTTGTACGCGTGTAGCTATTCTCCCTGAGGCCACCTTGCCAGGTTTGAGCATTGTGTGTTCCTATGTTCCTCCATTCAATCGACCAAAGCAGGAGTAGGAGTTTACGCCTCACGGTGGACCAGACCTAGGTAAATCCCACCAGTGTCATCATCGTCGCGCTGCCTTATGGCTTCCGCTCTTTGTGCAACGTGATCTCCCGCTTTGCCGAACCACAAACGGTCTCATGGCCCCATAGGTGATCATGTACCCGAAGTTGTGAACAGCGCGTCCATCACCATCATCATCTTCATCCTCATCCTCTTTCTCCATGGCTTCAAAGAAAAGGAATAGTGCTATTATCTAGTCTCGTCCCTCCCAAACACTATCGCTCATCCCCGCCGCTGCGGCGGCGACGGCTGGGATGAGGGGCGGCGGTGATACGGTTGCCTTGGGTGGCGCGGATAGCGTGGCCACCATGCTACCCCATGGCCAGAAGAAGGAGCGAGATGTGCGGCGGCATCGCCCTCCTCGTGGTCTTCTGTCAAAGCATATGCGATCCCAAAAGGTGTCGCTTGGGCGGGAAGATAAGAAAACGGTGCGAAATTGGCATCCCCTCCCTCCTCGCTCACCAATGATCAGGTTGCATGATGGTGAGGCCACCAGCGTCGATGAGCCCGCATGGAGCTCGGTTCTGCATTTATCCCGCCAAGGGTAAATCCTGAGTTGAGCGCTGGAGCGAATCCGTTGGTTGGCGCTCCCGACGAGCGAACCTCGACAAGGCCTTCTGCGCCAACGTGCCCTTCACGCCAGCCATGGTGAGACCATTGGAATTAGAGGAAAAGGGGGTGGGGCCGATTCTCTTCGTTTCCCACCATATGACATTAGTTGCAAACGTTTTCGTTGACTCCCCCAGCTTGTGCCGGGGCTGGGTGCGTAACTAATGGACTGCCTAGTCCCTCCCTCATGCTCCTTCCCATTTTTTTATCTTTGTAGAATGAAAATGGTCATGCGAGCACAAGTCTCCCCAAGAGGCACGTATAGGAAGGGCAACCACGGGTGGAAGAGGAGATGTTATGCGTAGTCAAATATACACCCCGACAAGATGGATCATAGACAAAAGCTAAGTTGGCATGCTTGTTAACTTTTCTCCAAACTTGCACTTGCACATCCCTCGGAAAACCAAGATTTCATATGGCAAGCCCCTCGTACGATGGAACCTTACTGTATTTGTCTGTGCCCTCGCCTTGTTTCGAGCCTGATCAACAAAGAGGGTGGCAGCGTCAAGGACTGTTAAGGAAAAACTCACCGGCAGTGTACCCTTGCCAGCTGAATGCTAAGGACCCATTCCTCAAAGCAATTGTGGCAGTATGCTATTAGCAGGCAACCAAAATACACAAGGTAAACTAACCATACCAATATCAATGGGTAAATACAAGAGGGATGGCATGCATTAGCATAATAAACATCAATTCGACAAGCACCAAAGCAAGAACAGTACGGATACTAAAGACATGATACATGTTGTGTCTTATTACAGGGCACCACGGCAAGAGCAATGGCTCAAGGCTAGGCCCGACGACCTCCGGGAACCCTTGGGACTGGGAGAACCTTGTCAGCGAGGGGGGAGCCTTCGCTGCAGCGGCAGAAGTGTCGGCACCTGACAACAGTTTCTTGAAACCATCAGCAAGATTGAGGTCAGGGTGGAAGAAGGCGAGGTTGCTCAGAACTAAGAAGAGAGCATCGCGAGCAAGCTCGGGACTCATCGGCGAAGCAGGCGGCCTTGTCTTCCTCGTACATATTCAGCCCTTTGATCAAGCCTTCAAAGAAAAACGTAATCTTGACACTTGGGACTTCATGCTTACCAACGGAGAAGGCCGAACTCTTCATGTCCATCTTCGAGATCTGGGCAGTGAGGTGTTCAGCTATATCTACCATGCTCTTGATCCAGAGGTCACGCTGCTGGATTTGGTTTTCAAGCTTCTCTTTTGCGTCCTTTTGGAGAGTCCTAGCCTTGGTCAGATCTGTCGTTAGAAACCTTTCACGGCAACCAGCAGACTCAATTTCCTTCTCGAAGGAGCCAAGTCTTGCCTTCATATCAGAGATGGCTCTGTTGGTGGTGTCAAGGTCCTGGCTCTTGGAGGAAAGCTGCGATTGTTCCTCCTTTAGGATGGTCTCTGCTTTTTGTGCTTCTTCCTTTAGAGCCACGATCTCCTTGTTGCTCCTAGCAAGGTCCTCCATCAACTTTCTCACTTGATGTTCAAGATTAGTCTTGGTGGCAGATGCAGCAGCTAGCTCATTGGTAACATTCTTCAATTGGGTTGAGGATTCAAGGGTAAGGGCGCTGAGAGTGGCCTTGTGGCTGTCCTCCAAGTCCTTGGTGCGCTGTTGAACAAGGGCCTCCAGTTCTTCATCATTGCCGCAGAGGGTGGCCTTGAGGTTTCCTTCCCAAGTGGAGATGTCCTTCTCCTTGGCGTTTAGAAGCGCTTCGCGCTCTGCCAAGCGGATCTCTTGGGTAGCGATATCTTCTTTGCCCATGGTCAGCACCTCCTCTTGTTGCATGATGGAGTGGGACTGCTTCTTATACCACTCATGCAGCTCATTGGCCTTATCCGCTAGCTTCTTGCCCATAAGATCAACACAATCACGCTGCTCCTTGACTGCATACACCTTGAGATTGTACCTATGTTGTTCATCTGTGAGCCCTACCACCATGGATTCCAGGAAAGCCAAATCTTTGGTGCCATCAGCAGAGTCACCAGTTTCTTCAACTCTCTGAGACAGCGGCACAAGTATGCGTTTGATTTCTTCATCAAAGTCTGTGTCAGCTGATACAGATGAGCTTGAAGCAGAGGTCCCAGGTTGAGCAAGGATCAGCGCCAACTTGCCTGGGGAAGAAAGTGGAGCTATGCCCAAAGGGTAGTTTGGAGGCAAGGGCCCCATTGATTGGAGAGGGATTTCTCCTCAATGACTACGTCTGGGCCAGATGCTCTACGGGGGATTTTCTCTGTCTCTTCAGGGGATTCTTGTATACCCCCGATAGTCTGTTCCTGGCCTTCTGTGGCAGCGATCCTGGCGGCCTCCTCAGCAGCATCTTTCGAATGCTGGCCACCTCCTCCAAAAGCTCCGGTTCTTTAGCTGCCAGGGCTACAAACAAAAACAATAGACGATCATAATAAGATACCAGATATTGCTAAGTCAAAGGCCAGGAAGCAAAGAAATTCAAGTAAGAAGAGACAAGGGCAGGTGGATTACCGGGTGGTGCTTGTTGTGGGGGAGCATCCCCCTCCCTGACAACATTGATTGTCGGCATGTGGTCCATGTCCACCCCCTTGGTGCATGTGACCTCGGCACGAGCAGACCCCTCGGTGGAGGCCCTTGCCGGTGATTCTCCTACTTGGACTTTGGTTGGTGTGGGCCCCTCCTGGTGGACCCCACCCTGCTAGATCTCCTCTTCTCCCTGAGAGGGGGATGAAGCATGTTCCTTCGCATCTCTCCAGGTGGGCGAAACCTGCCCCATGCCTTCGCGCCGGGGGATGGGCTAGGGGCTGGGCACGGGATCCCCCATCCTATCCCTCGCCAGACCCGTGCTCGTCGAAGACCCCAGCGCTGCCGCGTGCTTGGTATATTTGGCCCACTGGATGAGGGGTTGTTCATCTCTGCCAAGTCAACAAAACAAGATTGAATCAAAAACTATCAAGTGAATAGTGCCTCAACAAGAAGCTCAGTTGTTCTCCTTACTCTGGGTCCACGACCATGGAGCTGAGCTGGTACGCTGTAGGTGGTGGGGTTGCCCTGCCCCTCTTCGGAGTTGGTGGAGCAGAGCTTCCTGGCAGCTTTGAGCTTGTTAGTGGGGCCGAGTTCTCTGGCGGGATCAAGCTTTGTGAAGAAGCTGGGCTGGACTGGGGGCTAGGATCAACCCCGATGACAGCATGTTGCTTGGCGGGTGGAGTCTTGGGCTCTGACAGGCGAGTGGAATGGCCCCGTTCCACCTCTGGCTTGTTACCCCTAGAGGTGGTCTTCTTCACCCTCTTTGTGACCGTCAAGAAGGCAGGGGCCGCTGTTCCCCGGCTGGCCCGCTTGCGAGGACGTTGATCTGGATCTGGCCCTAGGGCTTGAGGTCCCACTGTGAGCCATTCCTCCTCCACCTCGAGCTGCTCTACCTCCTCAGCTCCGCTTTCCTCTTGGACCTCTACTACTATGACATGATGGATTCTCGTCCTGGCAGGGTCAAGCCCGGCAGCCTCCTTCATGTCATGTTCCTCACTCCCTTCGTCAGAAGAACCTTCACCTTCAGCATCCTCCTCCTCTCCCAGCCTTGAGTGCTCCGTCCTCTGAAATCCGCTTTGTGATGAATGCTTCCTCTGCCGGGGAGGTGCGCTTGACAAGATCATTCTCCACCCTGGAAGCCCTTTCTTCCAAGCCAGAGACCCACTCTATTTCTGCATCCAGTACATGCAATTGCCAATCAGCCGCAACTCCGTAGGCTTTGTAATCGGGCATCCATTTCAGAATCTGGTCCCGAGCAGAGTTGAGATGCAGTGGGAGAACCCTTGCTGGCAGATGGAACGGCCCCAGGCTGCCAAAAAGTTGTTCGTATAGCCAGACGTGGCCATATAGCGACAAGTTGTTGACGGGGCATGGGTAAAGGCGCATCCAGTCGGCAGAATTCCCATATTCCGAGGCAAATCTATCCCTCTTCTAAAGTGGTGCAATGTGGCGCCGGAGGAAGTCAAACCCCACATGCTCAACAATTAGTCCAGCAGCTTTGAGGCGAGCAATCCTATTCAGTGCAGGGCGGAGCCTGTCATCAGTGAGGCCCAACTTACTCCAGTCGCTGCCGTGTATGACGCATTTAGTCCGCACTGCGCAGAACTCCAGAGCATCCTTCTCTTGAATCTAACACTAATCCGCACTCCATTCCTCCCATCTGTTGCGCTGCTGGCTGGGGAGATAATACCATTCATCCTTCTTTCCCTGGTGAATCCAGCTTATCTGTCCCGAGCGGTGAGATTTGTCTTCAACCCGTGGGATGAAGAAGTGCCTGAACAGGTCCATGTTGGGGGCGACTCCAACAAAGTTCTTGCATAGATGGGCGAAGATTGCCATACACGCCATTGCATTGGGCGTTAAATCCAGAAGGTGAAATCCATACACCGTCATCATGGCAGCAAAGAAATTAGAAAAGGGGGAGGTGAGGCCACACAGGGATTACGCGTAGAAGAAGTGGTATGAATCTGATGTTACCTTAGCCCCCTCCGACAATACCATGGGCGCCCGATGCCCTTTCGGAACTTCCCTTCCCCACATATATGCGTACTTCACGATCAAGGTGTTACCATCCAAGTTCGACGGGAAGAAGACCACGTCTTCCTATCACTTCATGTCCAGCTCCTCCACCCTTTTCTTCCTGCCCTCCGATGCGGCCTCTTTTCATGGTGCTCGCCCGCTTCCCCTTCATGGTTCCCGTCTTTCGTCCCATCTCTTGGGCTCACAGAATGAGCAAAGGATCTAGCAGAGCTTTAGGGGGGTGTTAGCGATGGGAGTAGTTGCTTGGCTTGAGGAAGAAGATGAAGGGAGGAGAGACAAATGCGAATGAGCAGCGCCCCTTCACATTGCCTTTTTCTTGGGAACAGGAGTGGGGGGCTGGCTCTTCACTATCTCTCCTTAGAACTTACCATTTTTGCAGATGCATTACCCATTAACTGCTAGTGTTCCACAACCCCATGACCTGCGGTAATAACATGGGGCGGACGTTGGATTGACTAGTCTTCATAACAACCGCTGCATGTGCAGCACTTCTTCGACGTGTGTCCGTGCACTGTTTGGGGCCTAACCTAACGTGCCCAGCGACACGTATGGCTCAGGCCCGGTGGCTTCTGTCAGGGTACACAAACATGGGTGTGTGTTTCCCGTGACTTCTGCATCGACAAAAAACCTCCACCCTAGCAGCCAGAGCTTGACGAAGGAATGACTACCTTAACACATAAAGCAAGGCCAGGCCAGAGAATCCGCTCTTTATAAGGTCAAGGAGCAGATCAAGAAGACCAAGTCAACGTACTATATAGCGGAGAACAACCTTGGGAAGGTATCCCTTGTCGGGCAAGAGAGCCCGGCCGGGTCGAGGCTGGCCCCAAGGACAAGTCGAAGATTGCCCCGGTAGGCTTGCCAGTCCGCCAAAGGCAGGAACTCCCGGCAAGGCGCCACCACTCCACCGCACAGTGACGCAAATCACTTATTAGTACGGTGTGGAGCCTCCAGATGATAAAGTGGCTTCCACTAAGCACGTGGCGGCCCATTGGAGGACAGATCACACCCATTTGACAGCCGTCCAGAGGCGTGTCGAGCAAATAAGAAGAAGATGTTTAAGCATAGTAGGATTGACGGGCTTCACCCTCAGCATGACACCTAGCATTGCATTTAATGCACTTTGTCCTAACTGCCAGAGTTAGGTATGATAGCATTGTCAGATATCTAATCACTGGATAAAGACTATTTTTCCACTGTGGTTACCCCTTACCTATAAAAGAAGGTCCAAGGCAACCTAGAGAAGGATTCAGACCCTTGCACACGTGTATGCGCGTAGTTGCTCTCCCCGAGGCCACCTTTCTGGGTTTGAGCGATGTGTGCTCCTGTGTTCCTCCATTCAATCCACCAAAGCAGGAGTAGGGTTTTATGCCTCACGGTGGCCCGAACCTGGGTAAAAATCACCAGTGTCATCCCGTCGCGCTGCCTCATGGCTTCTGCTCTTTGTGCAAGGTGATCTGCCCATTTGCCGAACCACAAAGGGGCTCATGGCCCCACAGGTGATTGAGTCCTCCCACAACAACCACCTTCAGATCGAAAAAACAGAAGAGGCGGCGCCGGATAACCCGGAAGCTTCAACCACGGGTGGTCATCAGGGTGCTAACTGTTGCGCCCAAGATGTGATTCTATCCCAATCACGTGATGAACTCATGATTGGGGCACAACTGCATTTTGAGCGCATAGTAAGGTGGATATCATTACAACATACCATGTACTGAATAGATGAGAGTACAAGATAAAGGCTTGCACTCGCCACAAGCGACAAACGAATACAATAGTTCATCAATACATAACAATCATCATACAGAAGAGAAGGATCCGTCTATGGATGAAATCAAACGAAAAATAAGAACGACATCCACCCTGCTAATCCCGGGTTCCCCGACCTGGAGCCTCTCCCTTGATCGAAGAAGAACTCCAAAAGCAATCAAGCATCGCTCTCACGTCGGGTCATCACATTACCTGTACCTGCAACTGTTGTTGTAGTAATCTGTGAGCCACGAGGACTCAGCAATCCCATTACTATGGGTATCAAGACTAGCAAAGCTTAATGGGTATGGAATGGATAAGTGGTGAGGTTGCAGCAAGCGACTAAGCACAATATGATGGGAAACTACGCAACGGTCGCCAACTAGTAATGATCAAGAAGTGATCCTGAACTACTTACATTCAAACATTACCCAACTGTGTTCTCTTCCCGAACTTCATTGAAAAGAGACAATCATGGTTACACACATGGTTGGTGTATTTTAATCCGAATCTGGTATCAAGTTCTCAACAATCGGATATTGAAAACTCCCATCTGCCACATAACTGCGGGCACGACTCTAAAAATTTAAACCCTTCAGGGTGTCCCAACTTAGCCCATGACAAGCTCATGACCCACAGAGACAATCCTCCATCGTGGGACCCTCCAATCAGACTCGGAATCCCAGTGCACAAGACATTTCGACAATGGTAAAACAAGTCCATCAAGACCTCCCGACGTGCCGACACCCTAATAGTAGCCACGCGTATCTCGTCTCAGGCCACGACGGATGAGCTAAGCTTACTGTTGGGCCTTGCTAGAAGAGTTTTATTCAAAGCGAACTGTCAAGAGGGGCCCATAAACCCTTGTCGTGTTAGGGACACAAAATCAAGGAACATAACACTGGTATGATGGAAACTAGGGCGGCAAGAGTGGAACAAAACACCAGGCAAAAGGCCGAGCCTTCCACCCTTTAACAAGTATATAGATGCATTAATTAAATAAGAGATATTGTGATATTCCATGATATCCATGTCCCAACATGGAAGTACCTGCAACTGCACCTGCAACTAGTAACGCTATAAGAGGGGCTGAGCAGAGTGGTAACATACCTAAACAATGGTTTGCTAGGATGGTGGAAAATATTAAAGGTTGTTTCATGGCATATTGGGAGGCTTGATACTCAAGTGGTAGGTAGTGCAACATAGCGATAGCATCGACACAACTAGCATAGCAAAGATAGTAGTGAGTCCAAGGTGACGGTCATCTTGCCTGAAATCCCGCTAGGAAGAAGATCGAGTCCATGAAGTAGACAAACCAACATAGTAGAACGGATCCTCACAATCACAATGTATCCAGAACTATCAAGAAGAAGAACAACTGGAAAGAAGCAAACACCATGGTAAACAACCATCACATAAACATGACATAATGCACAAGCAAGTATAATGCATGTCCGGTTTAATGAGGCATGGCATGGAAAAGTGCAACAAACAATACTACAAATTAAGTGGAGCTCAATATGCAACGAGTTGCATATTGACGAAACACCACATTCAAGTATTTAGTTCACTCTCGTTTAAGCTACTCCACAATATTAAATGTTGGTTAACATGGCAAGAGGTGAAGCATACATAAAACTACCTATCTAGGCAGTTTAAATGAGGCCGGAAACAACACACAACAATTCCGGAAAATCCCCATGTGCATATTTCAAATTTGGTACTTTTCTACCTAAAACCATATTTTATTGTTGTTAAACAGGAAAATAAAGTGCAACATGTTAATCTATGCATTTTTCTAAGCAAGTTACATATATAATTTATTTAATTCGAAGCTACAGTTATTTAGTTATGAAATAAACCATTTTAGCATGTTATTTATGCAAAACAAATGAAAGCAGCAATTTAAATATTTTAAACATAGGTGAAGGTTGCATATTGTGAAACTAGATAAAATTCTAAGCATTTTTCATATATAAAGTTTTTACATATGATGCGTAGTTCATGAGTTATTATATGCGTGAAACATAGGGGGGTTTTCTACAAAGTTGAAAAATAGGCTTTCTCTAGATAATTGGTAAATTCGCAGCGACTAAGAAAAAAGGACATGGGCCAAAACTCGCTACGGGCCGAAGTAGCGGTAGGCTACACAGGGGGTGGTAGAGTGCTCACCATGGGCTACTGGGCCCGGTCGGTGGGGGTGCAGGCTAGGCCTGACACTGAGTTGGGCTGGAGAGGTCCACGCGTCGGCAGGGTCATCGACCATAGCGGTCATCGACCGTAGAGGTCAACGCCTGCATGGTTGTGGCCCGTTCGAACGAAGCAGGGGGTCGAGGAGAACACATGCTCCTGGCGGCACTGGGAGCTCCGGCAGGGACGCAGGAGGCCAGGAGCAGGATCAGAGCGGACGGATCTTGCGGGGACACTAAGAAGATGACAAGAGACAAAGAGGTTATGGGAAGATGCAAGGGTCAACGAGAAGGAAACTAAGATGAAGAGAAGAGGGGAGCAACAAGAGGAGTACTGCTGGTTCGGTCGGCCGGTGGCAGGACGAACGAGGTGCCATCGGGGTCACAGAGGAAGGCGTGGAGGCACGGTTCGAGCAAGCTCGGGTGCAGCGGGACTCGGCTCCTGAAACATCTCCAACGTATCTATAATTTTTGATAGTTCCATGCTGTTTTATTATCAATCTTGCATGTTTTATAATCATTTTATAGTCATTTTATATCATTTTTTGGTACTAACCTATTGACACAGTGCCAAGTGCATGTTGCTCTTTTTTCCTTGATTTTTACATCACAGAAAATCAATATCAAACGGAGTCCAAATGCCACGAAACTTTACAGAGATTTTTTATGGACCAGATGGAAAATATTGGGCCATGGTTGCACCTGAGGGGAGTGCCGAGGAGGGGACAACCCATCAGGGCGCCAGGACGCCTAGGCGCGCCTTGGTGGGTTGTGCCCACCTCGGGTGGCCCCTGGACCGCCTCTTTGCTCTATAAATACCCCAATATTCCAAAAACCCTAGGGGAGTCGACGCAATATTCATCCAGCTGCCGTAGAGTCCAGAACCACTAGATCCAATTTAGACACCATCACGGAGGGGTTCACCACTTCCATTGGTGCCTCTGCGATGATGGGTGAGTAGTTCTTCGTAGACCTTCGGGTCCATAGTTAGTAGCTAGATGGCTTCATCTCTCTCTTGATTCTCAATACAATGGTCTCTTGGAGATCCATATGATGTAACTCTTGTGCGGTGTGTTTGTTGAGATTGATGAACTTTGAGTTTATGATCAGATCTATCTTTTTATATCCATGAAAGTATTTGAGTTTCTTCAATTTCTTTTATGCATGATCTCTTATAGCCTCATATTTCTTCTCCGATATTTGGGTTTTGTTTGGCCAACTTGATCTATTTATCTTGCAATGGGAAGTGGTGCCTGGTAGTGGGTTCGATCTTACGATGCTTGATCCCAGTGACAGAAAGGGAACCGACACGCATGTATCGTTTCTACTAAGGATAAAAAGATGGGATCTATATCTACCACCGTAGATAAACGGATCTCGTCTACATCATGTCATCATTCTTATTGCATTACTCTATTTTTCCATGAACTTAATACACTAGATGCATGCTGGATAGCAGTCGATGTGTGGAGTAATAGTAGTAGATGCAGGCAGGAGTCGGTCTACTAATCTTGGACGTGATTCCTATGTAATGATCATTGCCTGGATATCGTCATAATTATTTGAGGTTCTATCAATTGCCCACCAGTAATTTGTTCACCCACCGCTTTGCTATTTTTCTCGAGAGAAGCCACTAGTGAAACCTACGGCCCTGGGTCTTCTCTCTCAGATATTTGCCTTTGCGATTTATTTTATTTGCCTTTTATTTTCAGATCTATTAAACCAAAAACCCAAAAATTCCTTGCTGCAATTTATCTTATTTGTCATTCGATCTATCAATATTTACAACTTTCTCCCGTCCACACGCCATTTCTGGCACCATTAGCCAAAAGGGATTGACAACCCCTTTAACACGTCGGGTTGCGAGGTGTTGTTATATGTGTGCAGGGGTTGTTTACGTTGTGTTGCTTGGTTCTCCTACTGGTTCGATAACCTTGGTTTCATTTCTGAGGGAAATACCTACCGCCGCTATGCCGCATCATCCCTCCCTCTTTGGAAAAAAACGGTGTAGTTTCAAGCGACATCAAAAGGAATCTCTGGCGCCATTGCCGGGGAGGAACTTCAACATAACCAGGTTCCTAATCACCAATCTCATCTCCTCGCAATTTACATTATTTGCCATTTGCCTTTCGTTTTCCTCTCCCCCACTTCACAAAAATTTGCCGTTTTATTTGCCTCTCTTTTTCGTTCGCCATTTTCTTGCTGGATCTGTTTTTGTGTGCACTCTTGTTTGCGTGGTCATGATGCCTCAAAGAAAATATTATGATGTTCCTTACCCAAATATTTTGCTTGAAATTGAGAAAAGTACTAAGAAATATATGACTACACAGTTTGAGCATAATAAGTATTTCACTAAAGAACTTAAGGAGCACTCTGTTGTGCTTGATGCTATTAAAAAACAACTTGATGATATCAGTAGAGAAGTTTGCAATCTCCAATCAAAGTATGCTTTTGCTGAAAGTTTGCTAGGAAAAATATTCGATGCAAAAGCTACCTTAGTAAATAAAATGGCTGCTAAACCAATCTCGTTAGAAGATAAAAGTGATGAATATCTTAAAATGATTGGTGTTTCTTCTATTGATTCCTTGTTTAGTAAAGTTAATATTGATGAAAAAGGACTGGATAAGAGTCAACTTTAAGTAGAAGGCGTCCCAATATTTCAGATAGTGAAAATCTTGTTGAAAAAATTGATGAAAGTGGGTTTGAAGATGTCAAAACTTTAGCTAGTGATGTGCCCACTCTTTTGGATTACAAAGACTTTACTTATGATAGTTAATCTTTGATTGATTGTATTTCTTTGTTGCAATCCATGATAAATTCACCCCATACTTATGAAAAAAATAAAGATTTTACTAAACATATTGTTGATGCCATGATGAAAGCTTTAGAAGAAAAAATGGAATTGGAAGTATCAATTCCTAGAAAATTTCATGATGAATGAGAACCTACTATCAATGTCAAGATTAAAAATTATGAGTGTTTTGCTTGGTGTGATTTGGGTGCTGGTGTTTCTACAATTCCGAAATCCTTATGTGATGTGCTTGGTCTTACCGATATTGAATCATGTTCTTTGAATTTGCACTTGGCGGATTCTACTATTAAAAAGCCTATGCGCTGAATTAATGATGTTCTTATTCTTGCAAATAGAAATTATGTGCCCATAGATTTTACTGTTCTTGATATTGATTGCAATCCATCTTTCCCAATTATTCTTGGTAGACCATTTTTACGCACTATCGGTGCCGTGATTGATGTGAAAGAAGGCAATATTAAGTTCCAATTTCCTTTGAGGAAGGGTATGGAACACTTACCTAGAACTATTATTAAGCCACCCTATGAATCAATATTTAGGGCATCTTATGGATCTCGAACCAAAGATGACAACACTTAGATCCTTGCTTTATGCCTAGCTAAGGGCGTTAAACTATAGCGCTTGTTGGGAGGCAACACAATGAATAAAATTTATTTTGCTTTTTGCTTTCTGTTATTGAGTGTTAGCACAATTATGCTATTGTTATAATTGTGTTTTTTTGTTTTAATTAGTGTTTGTGCCAAGTAAAACCTTTAGGATCTTCTTGGGCAATAGTTGTTTGATCTTGCTGAAAAAACAGAAACTTTTACGCTCAAGAAATTAATTTTAAATTTTTACCAGAGCGCTAAAATACCCATTCCACTTGAAATAGATCAATATACAAATTTCTCAGGTCGTCCTAATTTCTCAGAATTTTTGGAGTTACAGAAGTATTCGAAATAGTCAGATTGCTGCACACTATTCTGTTTTGACAGATTCTGTTTTCTTTGTGTTGTGTGCTTGTTTTGATGGCTCTATGGTTTTCTTTGATGAGTTTTAGCCATAGAAAAGTTGGAATACAGTAGATATAATACAAAAACAAAATATGAATTGGTTTGATATAGCACTTATAGCAGTGGTTTATTATTCTTATACTAACGTATCTCACGAAGGTTTTGTTGAGTTTTGTGTGACTGAAGTTTTCAAATTTTGGGTAATCTTATGATGGATGAAGGAAGGATGTAAGAGCCTAAGCTTGGGTATGCCCCGGCATCCCAAGATATTATCCAAAAATGAGCAACCAAATAAGTTTGGGGATGCCCCCGAGTGGCATCCCCGCTTTCTTCCAACAACTATCGGTATTTTACTTGAGGCTATATTTTTATTCGTCACATGATATGTGTTTTACTTTGAGCGTCTTGTATGATACGTGTCTTTGCTTGTTTTATTTTGTGTTTTAAGTCATCAATCCTTGCTGGACACACCTATTTGAGAGATCCAAAATTATGTCATGACTTGTTAGAATTGCTCTCTATGCTTCACTTAAATCTTTTATGAGCTAGGACTTGCTCTAGTGCTTCACTTATATCTTTTTTAGCATGCTGTGCTTTGTTATTTTTGAAGATTTTCTCTCTTGCTTCACTTAGATTTATTTGAGAGTTAGTAAAATTTTGAAGATATTCTCTCTTGCTTCACTTAAATTATTTTGAGAGAAAGAAAATTTGTTATGCTCATGATCTTCACTTATATTTGTTTGAGCTTATGAAAAGCAACACATAAAATTAGTCCCAAAGTGATAGCTATCCAAGAAGGATAAAGAAAAAATGTCATGAAGATGATTGGACAAAATAAACTTGATTCTTAGTAATAGTTTTGAGATATGATGTGTGATATGTGAGTCATCTTAATGAGTAATTATGCTTTAGTAAGAATATTGGTGTTAAGGTTTGTGATTCCCCATGCATGCACGAAAGTCAATAATCATGCAATGAAATTATATCCTACTTATAGTGCCTTATTCGGTGTTAATTATGCTTAATGCTTGCTTATGAGATTATTCGTTTCTTGGTTGGTCGCTTCCCAGTCTTTTGCTAGCCATCATTTTGCACTAAGTATGATAACTACTTGTGCATCCAAAATCCTTTAAACCAGTTTTGCCACATGAGTCCACTATATCTACCTATATGCGGTATTATTTTGCCGTTCTAAGCAAATTTGCATGTGCCATCTCTAATTTTCAAAATAAACTTCTCTTTTGTGTGTTTGTTTCGCTCGCGGAGCGGTGAGGGGTGGCTAATATTTCCATGCTAGATGTGTTATCCTCAAGATGAGTGTTTATTCACTTGTCATTGCACGAGAGTAAGGCAAAGGCATTAGGGATGCCTAGTCCCAAAATGCAAAAACAAATGGATTTACTTTATGTTGTCAAATAATAAATTCCTTGGAAAGTGTTGGTATGGAGGGCACCCGTGGATACGGTTAGCCATGGAAAGTGAAAGTTATGGTGGAAAAAGGAATAAACTTCATTTTCTGTTTGGGAACTGCCTATGATATATCTATGGATGGAAAGTATTGGGAACTCTAACTCGTTTTCATTGGTGGGATGGATATACCTCCCAAAATGTTTTATCTCAAATTTTTCGCTTTGAGCTCTGGCACCTCTACAAGTCCCTACTTCCCTCTGCGAAGGGCCTATCTTTTACTTTATGCAATTTTTATTTTGAGTCTCCATCTTCTCTTGTAAAAGCACCAACTAGGAGGCAATATGATTATGCTTAAGTATTGGGTGTACTTAATATTCGAGTGTGTTTCATGAATGGATCAATGTTTGAGCATGATGGGCTAGGGATAACTTATTTTAGCGTTGATATTTTGAAAGACATGGTTGCTTGTTGATATGCTTGAGTATCTAAATTATTATGTCAAAACTAGACTATTGCTATGACTCACATAAAAGTGCAAATGTCCAAGCTATAAAGAAAAGAATATGATATGACATGATGAACAGCACTACACATCAAAAATTCTGTTTTTATCACTTGCCCACTCGAGGACGAGTAGGAGTTAAGCTTGGTGATGCTGATATGTCTCCAACGTATCTATAATTTTTGATTGTTCCATGTTGTTTTATTATCAATCTTGGATGTTTTATAATCATTTTATAGTCATTCTATATCATTTTTTGGTACTAACCTATTGACATATTGCCAAGTGCCAGTTGCTGTTTTTTCCATGTTTTTTGCATCGCATAAAATCAATATCAAACGGAGTCCAAATGCCACGAAACTTTACGGAGATTTTTTACGGACCAGATGGAAGATATTGGGCCCCGGTTACAACTGGGGGGAGTCCCGAGGAGGGGATAACCTACCAGGGCGCGCCTGGAGGCCCATGCGCGCCCTAGTGGGTTGTGCCCACCTTGGGTGCCCCCCGGACCGCCTCTTTGCTCTATAAATACCCCAATATTCCAGAAACCCTGGGGGAGTCGACGAAATATTCATCCAGCCGCCGCAGAGTCCAGAACCACAATATCCAATCTAAACACCATCACGGAGGGGTTCACCACTTCCATTGGTGCCTTTGCGATGATGCGTGAGTAGTTCTTTGTAGAATTTCGGGCCCGTAGTTAGTAGCTAGATGGCTTCATCTATCTCTCTTGATTCTCAATACAATGGTCTCTTGGAGATCCATATGATGTAAATCTTTTGCGGTGTGTTCGTTGGGATCGATGAACTTCGAGTTTATGACCAGATCTATCTTTTTATATCCATGAAAGTATTTGAGTTTCTTTGAACTCTTTTATGCATGTCTCTTATAACCTCGTATTTCTTCTCCGATATTTGGGTTTTATTTGGTCAACTTGATCTATTTATCTTGCAATGGGAAGAGGTGCCCGGTAGTAGGTTTGATCTTACGGTGCTTGATCCCAGTGACAGTAAGGGAACCGACATGTATCTACTGCCATAGATAAACGGATCTCATCTACATCATGTCATCATGCTTATTGCATTACTCTGTTTTTCCATGAACTTAATACACTAGATGCATGCTGGATAGCGGTCGATGTGTGGAGTAATAGTAGTAGATGCAAGCATGAGTCGGTCTACTAATCTTGGACGTGATGCCTATGTAATGATCATTGCCTGGATATCTTCATAATTATTTGAGGTTCTATCAATTGCCGAACAGTAATTTGTTCACCCACCGCTTTGTTATTTTTCTCGAGAGAAGCCACTAGTGAAACCTACGGCCCCCGGGTCTTCTTTCTCATATATTTTCCTTTGCGGTCTATTTTATTTGCCTTTTATTTTTAGATCTATTAAACCAAAAACCCAAAAATACCTTGCTTCTATTTATCTGATTTGGCATTCGATCTATCAAAATTTACAACTTTCTCCCGTCTCCCATCCACCCGATCTATCAATATTTCTGGCACCATTAGCCAAAAGGGATTGACAACCCCTTTAACACGTCGGGTTGCGAGGTGTTGTTATATGTGTGCAGGGGCTGTTTACGTTGTGTTGTTTGGTTCTCCTACTGGTTCGATAACCTTGGTTTCATTTCTGAGGGAAATACCTACCGCCGCTATGTTGCATCATCCCTTCCTATTTTGGGGGAAAACTGACGTAGCTTCAAGCGACATCAGCTCCTGGCTCAAGTGAGGCGGGGCCTCGGGAGTGTAGACTCGGCGGGAATGTTGCAGGAACGCGGCGGAGGCGGCCGAACTCCGGGACGGTGCAGAAACTGCAGGAGACGGTGAAGGCGAGGAGGGTCCGGCGAGGCTCCCAGTGGTCAGCGACATGTGGGGACAGGCGGGAGGGAGGTGGAGCGGTGCTGGTCTCTGACGAGGCAGCAAGCAAACTCCCTATAGAAAAAACAGAGTTAAATTTGAGAGAGAAGGAACCGGAGGGAGAGAAGATTAGAGGAGTGGGAGAAAGAAGCAGGGGCACGTCTGGCTGTGGACTCTGCCGGCGACGGGCACAGGTGCTTCGATGAGCTCCTGGACAGTGGCTCGGGCATGAGGGAGGGCACTCAGGGATGCCCCAGATCGAGGCCCCCGACTGGATCAGGTGGTGACTGGCTAGGTTTGCAAGACGAGGAGGTAGGTGGTCGGATGGATCAGGAGGATCCCGATGTAGATGGTGAGTGGGTGGCGACGGCGGGTGGGGGGATGGATGGGACAGCTCCTTAGTTTAGGGTTCGGTTTGTTTATAAATAGGTAGGGGAACTAGATGTTGGCGATTTGGTCCCTCCGATCAAAATCGGACAGTCCGAGATAAATAGCTTAGGGGAGTCCAACAAAGAACCGAAGATATTTTAGGGATGTTTGAGGATGATCCGGATCCAATGGTGATGACTGAGCGGGTCGGGTTCGGGGCAGTCTCAGACGCGCGCAAGAGGGTGTGAGACCTGAGCAGAGAGGTTAGGTGGTCAAACAAGAGGGAAACGAGAAACCCGGTTGATCTCGGAACGGTCAATAAAGACAAACGGGAAGCGACACTATCAACAGATGCAAGTTTTAAAAAAATGGCGGCAACAGAGTGCCGATGCAATGTGAATGATGTGATAATGAAATGCAACAAGCAAATAAAACACAAGGCGACAACAAAAAACATGGAAGGCATCTAGAGCGCCGATCTCAGGTCATTACAACACTCCTCCACTTACAAGAGATCTCGCTCCGAGATCTAAGGATGGCACCAGCAAGAAGCGGAAGAGGAAGAGGTAAAACAAAGTCGCTTCATTGAGAAATGAGCATAACCGGGAACCTTAAGAGATTGAAACTAGAAGAGATGACATGACAGAGATAATGAAATTGAAAACACTCCGTTAGACAAGAGAAACAAGGAATACAACGAGAACAAAGAGGCTGAAGGGATAAGATAGGCTTTGAAACCATTATGGTTAAATGAAATAGAGAAGGAATAAGAACGGAAGAACTCAGACAACAGTCCAGTTGAAAAGAGAGGCAAGACTTGATAAGGTGAGAAGAACTAGAAGAGATGACACAACACTCCGACTAAATGGATAAGCAAGGAAAATAACATGATCCTGAGAAAACAAGATGATTGATCGAAGAGAGCAACATCACAATGCTTCCAGAACAAAAGAATGTAATGAAAAGAACAGATAGAAGAGGAACCAACACCTTCTACCACAACAAAACTTGAAAGAGCAAGCTTATGAGGAATGCTAGAACGGAGTTGGAATAATCAACAACCAAAAGAATAAGCTTGTTGTGGGCTTATGGAAAACATCTCGAAATTATGAGGTGATGACCGGCCACTAACGGGAACAATTGCTTGCTTGAGATTAACAAAGAGATGAAAAACTTCTTCCACCAAGATGATAAAGAGATAACTTGGATCATTGATATGTAACACCCTGGATGTAACTTGTCATATTTGAAACTCCGACTCTTGCCATTTTTGGCTTTAAGTTATGAGATTCCCTTCGTGGTTGGGTTTTTGTCTTCGTTTTGCATTTTTTTCATGTCATGCATTCCATATCATGTCATCATGTGCATCGCACTTGCATTCGTGTTCGTCTCATGCATCCGAGAATTTTCCTCGTTGTCCATTTCGCAATCTGACACTCCCACATGCATCGGTGCACCTCTCTTGTCCCTTTTCATCAGCGGGTGTTAAACGTTCTCGGAATGGACCGAGATTTGCCAAGTGGCCTTGGTACACCACCGGTAGACCGCCTGTCAAATTCCGTTCCATTTGGAGTCCGTTTGATGCTCCAACGGTTAACCGGATAACCGCAAAGGCCTCTTGTGTGTTGCCTCCCAACACCACTCCAAACAGTCCAATAACCCGTCTAAACCACTTCCATGTCATCTGTTGTCGAATCACGATCGTGTGGGCGAAAACTACACCTCATTTGGACACTCAAAACTCCCTCTACCTATAAATATAGAGAGAATTCCTTATTTGACACTTTCTTAAAATTTGCTTCCTTATTTGACCCAAATAAAATTTTCTTCCCTATTTGATACCTAAATTAATTTTTGTTCCTTATATGACACTTTCGTCCATTTTAGACACTAACAACGTTAACTATGTGGTGAAAAGACCATTTTGCCCCTAATGCATTTTGTAAATGTCTTGGATGAAGTAAAAGAGCAATTAGTTCACCTATGTTTTAAGGATGTTCAAAGGATGATCCACATGTATATGTATGCTTCAATATTTTGTCTTAGTAATCTGGACTATGCATGTAAAACCCATACAAAATATCCGTAGAATTTACACCAGCATATATATGATCAGTACAGTACCATATTTTGGTTAGTTCTCATAGTCACATACCACTAAATCCTCCAATTAGCACTTCGTGCTGAATTTGCTCATGTGTTCCAAAGTACAGAATTACACATAGTCACATACTACTAAATCCTATATAGGCTAGTTATATATTGCTAGTATATAATATGTGATAACTTGTACACAGTGAGGAAAAGGCAATGAAGAGATTAATGAGACTATGAGAGCGACACGCTCCGGTGGCAAACAGTCGGCGTCCCCTGTTCTCGCGGGCGTGTGAATCGAGTTGTGCCAGCGATCTACTAGTCGGCGATTTGTACTTAGTACATGCAACGGTCCAAGTGCATCTGGTGCAAATCGATCCAGCTGTACGTACTTGTACACGAGTCTCCCGACGGCCAAAAAGTAATCAGCTGTGGCTAGCTTGTACATACTGCATCTCGCTGGAAAGTAGTCGGTTGTATTACAAGCCACTCCTACGTCTCGTCCAAAAGTACATGCATCTCGCTGGAAAGTATATGGTACTGTACTTATTTGCAAAAAATAAGTAATCATAGATATGCTAGTACAAGTTCTACGGATGTATTGTACGACTTTTACACACACATGCCAGTTTATCTAAGAAACAAAATATTGGAGCATACATATGCATGCACAACATCTATTGAACATCCCTAAAACACGGCTGAACTGATTGCTTTTTAACTACATTCAAAATAGTTACACAATGCACTAGAGGCAAAATGGTCTTTTCACGTCACACTTAACCCGATTAGTGACTAAAATAGACAAAAGTGCCATATAAAGAATGAAAATTACTTTAGGTGTCAAATAGGGAAGAAAATTTTATTTTGGGCCAAATAGGGAATCAAAATTTAAGAAAGGGCCAAATAAGGAATTCTCTCATAAATATATGCACTCCTCCGAAATCCCAGGTACCGAAACCCTAGTCTCCCTCCACCTCGCGCGGCTGGACACGTCCGTTTCGGTTGGATGCGTCCGCGCCGCCGCCACCGACGAACCGTGTGCCGCCATGTGTCCCGCCATCCCGACGGCTCCGCCCGCCGCCGCCTGCCCGCTCGGGCCCGAGGCCGGCCCCCACGGCCCGTTCGCCGTGCGCTGCCGCCTGCCTCCTCCCGCAGCGCGTCCGCCACCCGCCTCGTCGGCCCCGGCGCCTCGCCGCCAACTGCGCTCGCCGTCGCTGATGCGCCTCCACCGCCCTTCGCCGCTGCTCGTCGACGCCCTTCGCCGTCCGCCTTCTCCTCCGACCCCACATCGTCGCCCGGCCTCCTCGACGCCGACCGCACGCCACCTCCTCCGCTCAACGTCGCCGGCCCCTCCTTCCCCGAGCTCCGGCCACCGCGTAGCGTCTCCTATGGCGAGATCCCAGCGAAACTCGAAAGGCGTGCCCCAAAACCCTAGATCCGTTTTCGGGAGGTAAATTTCGTCCAAGTCTTTTGCTTTGTGACATTTTTGCCTCCTTTGACCTGTCATATCTCGGTGACCGTAGCTCCAAATGGTGCATATGATATGTCGCATTGTTCGTCTCGTTGAGCTCTTCCTGGTAGAAGCATTTACATACATGTTCATGAACATTATGATGCCAGTTTCATTGATGCAAGTGTGCTATAAAATGTTAACTGCTGTTGCTTATCAGTTTATGAGGGTTTTTCATTTTTGTTGCATTTGATGTGTGCATCAATGAGCTTGAGGTCTACATGTGTCTTGAACTAAAACATGTCATCTTTATAGAGGTGCTTGTCTTGTATTTTTGTGATCTATCTTGTGACTAGCACAAGCATGCAAATTAGGCTTCGTGCTGTTGCTATTATCAGGGACTTAGGATTTTGCCAAGTCCTTTTTCTGTTGTTATTTTGATGCCATGTAAACATGATGCTACAATGAGATCCATGCTTATTTTGGGATACTTCAGTAAGGATGTTTTGAGCATGTGGTTATGCTCTATCCATCCATGCCCCTGTTTGCAATTATGGAGTGATCTAGCATGTCTTGTTCTTGCTCTACTGTTGCTATAAAATGTTCCTGGTAGAATGTTAACATGTTAATCAATATTGCCATGGTTGTTGCCAGTGATCTATCCATCTTATGAACTTGCTCTTGCCATGGTTAGCTTCATGAACATGTAATCTTGCTATTGGTGTGCTTATTTTGTCATGCAATGCTTTGTTGTGAGTGATTTGAGCTCGCAACGTTGCTATCATGAATCTATTTATGTTATGCTCTGTTTTCTGCTAAGTCTAAAACTGTTAATAAAACTTGCTATGTTTACATGGGTTCCATCATATCTTCTATGCCTTTTTGGCTCATGATCAGTAAGGTAATTTTGATCTACGCATTTAGTAGAATCATGCAATGCCTTTGTTTGCTATGATATATTCCTGTACCATGTTGTTTGGTTGCTCATTGCTTCATGATGTTGTTTTTGACATGTTAGTATTTTCACTAAGTCTGTGATGCTGATATCTTTTGCACTTTTGCCATGCTTGTTTGAACCTACTATTGTGTGATTTAGCCATAGCTCAGTGTTCATGTTTTGTCAAGAATCTCTTGTACATCACTGCCATATGCTTTGTTGCTATGCTGGAGTGCAATAGCTTAGTTTCTTGTTGCAATCTAGATGGCAGCGTGCTGTTAATCACAGAAGAGCACCATTCTTGCTTGCCATTTGCAAACCGTGCATCCGTTTCCAGCGATCTTTATATTGATTTCAACCGAAATCATCTCATCTTTTCAGAGGCACACTTGGTTTGCCAAGTTGATGCCTTCATCATTCTTTCCCTTCCGGAGCACGCATATGCATTGCATATCATGTCTTGCATATCATGCCATGTATTGCATCATGTGGCTTGTGCATTGCACCGTGATTGATTGTTGTTCCATTGCTTGTGTTCTTGCTTTGGGTAGAGATGGGAGACGAGTACGTGACTGAGTAACATGTTGAGTACGCTACCGAGGATCAAGCTTTCGACAACTCTGAGAACTTTGCAGGCAAGATGACCATACCCTCGAAATCACTTCTATATTTGCTTGCTAGTTGCTCACTCTATTGCTATGTCGCGCTACCTACCACTTGCTATATCATGCCTCCCATATTTCCATGTCAAGCCTCTGACCCACCTTTCCTAGCAAACCGTTGTTTGGCTATGTTACTGCTTTTGCTCAGCCCCTCTTATAGTGTTGCTAGTTGCAGGTGAAGATGAAGTTTGTTTCATGTTGGAACATGGATATTGTTGGGATATCATTGTTATTCCTTATTTACCTTAATTCATCTATATACTTGATTTTGTTCCACTCTAGCAAAGGGTGGAAGGCTCGGCCTTATGCCTGGTGTTTTGTTCCACTCTTGCCGCCCTAGTTTCCGTCATGCCGGTGTTATGTTCCTTGATTTTGCGTTACTTACGCGGTTGGGTGTTATGGGAACCCCTTGACAGTTCGCTTTGATTAAAACTCCTCCAGCAAGGCCCAACCTTGGTTTTAACATTTGCCACCTAAGCCTTTTCCCTTGGGTTCCATGGACTCAAGGGTCATCTTTATTTTAAACCCCCGGGCCAGTGCTCCTCTGAGTGTTCGTCCAAACTGGGCGATGTCCGGCGCCCCCTGGGCAACCAGGGTCTATGCCAACCCGATGTCTGGCCCATCCGGTGTGCCCTGAGAACAAGATACGTGCGAGTCCTATCAGGATTTTTTGGCACATCGGGCGGCTTTGCTGGTCTTGTTTTACCATTGTCAAAATGTCTTGTAACCGGGATTCTGAGACTGATAGGGTCTTTCAGGGAGAAGGAATATCCTTTATTGACCGTGAGAGCTTGTGATGGGCTAAGTTGGAACACCACTGCAGGGTATAAACTTTCGAGAGCCGTGCCCACGGTTATGTGGCAGATGGGAATTTGTTAATATCCGGTTGTAGAGAACTTGACACTTAACTTAATTAAAATGAATCTACCGCATGTGTAGCCATGATGGTCTCTTTTCGGCGGAGTCCGGGAAGAGAACACGGTCTCGTGTTATGCTTGAACGTAAGTAGCTTCAGGATCACTTCTTAAGCACTTATAGTTTCTCTACCATGTGTTGCTTTTCTCGCTCTCATTTGCGTATGTTAGCCTCCATATATGCTAGTGCTTGCTGCAGCTCCACCTCACTACCCTTTCCTACCCATAAGCTTAAATAGTCTTGATCTCGCGGGTGTGAGATTGCTGAGTCCTCGTGACTCACGGATACTTCCAAACAGTTGTAGGTGCCGAGGATACCAGTGTAGGTGACGATACCGAACTCAAGTGGGAGTTCGACGAGGATTCGGGACGTTACTATGTTTCTTTTCCGTATGATCAGTAGAGGAGTCCAGTTGGGACGATCGGGGATCTAGCATTTGGGGCTGTCTTCCTTTATTTTTGGTTCCGTAGTCGGACCTTTGATTGTACCTTGGATGATGTATGGATTATTTATGTATTATGAGAAGTGGCGATTGTAAGCCAACTCTTTATCCCTTTCTTATTCAGTACATGGGATGTGTGAAGATTACCCCTCTTGCGACAAGCCTACCATGCGGCTATGCCTCTAAGTCATGCGCGGCATGTGGGAGATATAGTCGCATTGTGGGTGTTACATGATAAACACCACAACAACAACAACATTCCTTAGGGAAGGTTTTAGGTGAAATATAACCCAAGATAACTCCAACAACGAAATTGCTGGGTTGAAAAGGTCTCATGAAGAAAGAGAAAAATGATGGTTTAAAATATGTCAATCCTGACAAATTGTGAATCATGAAACATGAAGGAAAATTGTAAGAATGACATAACACCACCTCAAAAATAAGGTAGAAAGAATTGCACTTTGGAATGCAAGAAGAAGAATACTTGAGCTCCCCCAACAAAAATCTTGATGAGCACTTTGAGAATGAAAGAAATCTTTGATGAACCACCATGTTGAATCATCTTGAGAACTCCGGTAAAAAAAGAATGATCAAATGAAAGGAAGGATGAAAATAATGAGATGAAGCCTTGCAATAATTTAGATGGAGCTTCATGATGATATAGTGAGGAATATTTGAACTCTGAAAAAGAAATGAACAACTTGGAACCGAGAAATACTTCATCATGAACAACTCCGAAAGAAAAGAATTGAATCACCTCGAGGAAACAATAACAAGATTTATTGTATGTTTATCCTTCATCAACTTCAATTGATGACAAGCAACGGATTTGGCGTACTACTTATTCCCGTTGAAAGGTGTTGTTCAAGGGCGCCGAGGTACCTCCTCCCCTTACCGAGGACCGCGGACTCAGCGCAAAGCGCCATGCCAATCCGGTAAGTTTTCATATCTCACAAGGTGCAGGTGAAGAAGAGCAAGAAGAAGGCCACGGGGACCCGAAAGGGTCTCCGGCGCAAGGTTGTATCGGACTCATCGACCGATGACTCCGACGCGCACTCCTCCCATGAAAACGAGGAGTAGGAGGAGGAACGTTCTCCCCCCAGCCTGGGGAGACAAGAAAAGGAAGGCCGACCCAACCGGGGAGGTGGAAGGGTCCAAGAAGGGAAGGACCCTCCTTACGGACTGCTCCACAACGGCCGCCTATAGCGGCGACGAGTGGTTACCCAGGGAGAAGCCCCTGGCTAAGTCGTAAGTATCCGGACACCATAGTAATTCATCGTATGTTTTATTGCACTGTTTCTCATTACGCCGCATATGATTATGCAGTCCGTCCCGAGCCCATCTCGACGTATCTTCGTAGGACGGTTCATTGGACTCGTCGGATATGAATAGCGATTCACTTCCGACCGCCTCCACCCCTCGCCCTACGGATAACGTCGAGCTGTTGTCCCGAAAGGCACCAAGCCGAGGGGAGGTAGTCCTGGGGGAGCCTCGAGGCGACCTTCCGGATCCTAGGCGCAAAGGGAGCAAGACTCCCACGGGCTCCAAGTTCGGCCGCCAGCCGAATACTGCCCCGGAACCTTTGGTGGTTCCGGACTCCGGCAGGCGATCCCCCATTAAGGGGGGCAAGCCGGCCGTGCCAGTGTCCTCTGTCCATCCTGAGGCACTGGACAACTTGCTGGAAGCGCTCCGCGGCGCTTCCATCGACAAAGAGCACCGCACTATCATGAGTGCGGTGATCAAGAAAGTTTAGTCCGCCAAAAATAGACTAACCGAAGCTTGTGCTAGCCTCCTAACAGGTTTTGAGGTAAGCAATCAAAATATAAGAAAATATTACCGCATAGACAGCAGCCCCTGATTCTCTGTTCGGCATTCGCGAAGAAAGGCCGAATAGAGGGTCAAATGATGACTCAAGAGTCTAATCAGAATATGTCTATATGTATGTGCAGACATCACTGCTGGCCGCTGCCGCACGTACTGCGGAGGTCTTTGCACTGAAGCAGGAACTAGAGCGGTCCGAGGACAAGCTCGGCCTTACCAAGAGGTAGCTCGAGGAGAGCAAAGGTAAGCAATACCTTGTCTACGCTTTAAAAAGAAGTTCGGTTGTAATGTAATAGGATCATCATGAATTTGCCAGGGCCCACGACCGAGGTGGCGACCCTAAAGAAGGCGTTGTTCGAGGCCGAAGACAAAGCGGCCAAGGAGCGCCTTGAGCGGGAAAAGCAAGACGCCCGGGTAGAAGAGGTGCAGCAAGACCTCGAGGCTCTCGCCAAAAAACACGAGTCCTTGGAGCTTGACTCTAAGACACGAGAGTCCGAGCTTGCGAAGGCGCTCGAAAGCGCACGGAGCACCAAGGCTGAAGCCCACAAGGCCCTCCAGGAGATGGATGCGGTGAATAAGATAGCAGCGGGTAAGGCATTCATTATGCAAAGCAAGCATGTGAAGGAAACTTTCCTTTTACTTACCCAAGTTCGGAGCTCTCCAGGAGCGTTCGCAGATCTTCCCCGTAGTGTACTGGATGCCGCAGAGTTTTACCAAGCTGAGGAGGGGAGCTCGACAGAAAAGTTGTTCTGGTCTCAGTATACTGGGACCGAACACCCAATGCCCTTGAGCGACCAGCTGAAGCAATTGGTTGAGCTTCACAAGGCGGCCGAACAGGCCATGAAGGGTCTTATAGTTTGGATATGGCCTGGTGAGCCCCTGCCCGGCAGCTACTTCGGTCTGGGGAGGCGGCTTGTGGATGCCTGCCCACGGCTTGAAGTCATAAAGCGGTCCGTCTGCATCGAGGGTGCGCGCAGGGCTTTTACCCGGGCAAAGGTGCACTGGGCGAAGCTGGACGCCATGAAGCTGGTGAAGGAGGGGCCGCCAGAGGGCAATGAGCATCGCTGCCTCGAAATGTATTATGAGAGTGTCCTGAAGGGTTCCCGCCTTCTGGCGGATGAATGTGCCAGAGATGTAAGTTTTGAATGAACATGCTCATGTGATCTTGTATTGTGAAACGAGTTCATTTGCACTATGCAACGCTTTTTTAATTTATAATATTACCTTCTATGCGGCCATTTATAAAATCTGAGAGTTGGCCAGTCGTCGGCTTTTGCCCCCATGTAACTAGTACTGGGGTGTTCGGGATAAACCTGAGCACTCTTTATCCCAATTTTGGGTCCTTCGAGGGAGGTGTTCAACACAACGAACCAGACAATCGGACTATAAGGCTTTATCACTCTCACTTAGCCATATAATTCTACAATTTTAAATGTTGGCGAAGCCCCTAGTATTCGGAAGGCCGAATTTGGGGCGCTATACACGCCTAAGTCGGGCAAGGCCGACTCCTCGCCCAAAGCGGAAAAAGTCTTTAAGGACTTGAGACCTCTCGAACAGCGACCAGCTCTCGCCTTATCATGACAGTCAGTTTTCGGCTTTCTCTACTGAGGTGCTCGTCCGGAAGAACTGGGACACAATCGCAGTAGTTCTCCCAGCGCTACCTTAGCCGATATAGCAGAACGTAAGGTACCAAAGCATGGGAGCCGAGCAAACCCAACTATTTACCCAAGAGATGATTCGGAGCTGATGCATATAATGCTATAAGTTCGGGGTGCCGCACTGTCAAAAGTGTTCGGACTTCTCACACCGTATTATGGGGTAAACGAAAGCCCCTGGCGTATTGACCGTAGCAGAATGTACGGGTGCAAGTTGTCGTAAATGAACATGTAAGAAAAAAGGGATAAATAATGCAATAATAGACTAATGCTATGCATTGTTATTTAAATAATACGTCGAAGCATACTGATACAAGTAGTGTAATAAGCAGAAAATAGGACTATTTGACATGTCCTATCCAAGGGCAAGTTGCATAGGATAGTAGAAAGCGGGTATGTCGATTATTATTAGATACCACCTGGGGGTTCCCGTGTACATCTTAGCTTCTTGCCTCCTTGGTTGTTCATTCCCGTAATTGTCCCGCAATCGTACTGCCGGACAGGGCTTCCAGAGAGTTAGGTCCTGAAAGAGAAAAAATGATAAAGGTATACAACCCCTAGGGCGGTTAAGTCGCATTGTGGGACGTGCCCTGATCGTGCCCCCTCCTATGTCCATGTTATTTTCAGTGCGTAATTATGTACGCGTGGCACAGATTTCATCGCTTGACTGGGACTGGGACGCGCGAGCTCTGAATGTGCCAGGCGATCTTGTTGCAGTTTACTCTGGACTCGCTTAACGGTGTCTAGGGGCTGTATCACCGAATTGGTGGTTTGCCTTAAAAGGTTGCTTTGTGCTTCTGCTGCGAGGGCCGCAGTGTGCTCTTCCATGCGGAGCGAGTGTTCTGTGTTTCCATTGACTGTTATGACCCCCTAGGTCCTGGCATCTTGAGCTTGAGGTATGCCTAATGCGGTACTGCATTGAATTCTGCAAATGCGGTTCGCCCGAGCAGTGCATGATAGCCACTGCGGAACGGGACGATATCGAAGATTAACTCCTCGCTTCGGAAGTTGTCCGGAGATCCGAAGACCACTTCCGGTGTGATTGAGCCTGTGCAATGGGCCTCTACACCTGGGATGACGCCCTTAAAGGTGGTTTTGGTGGGTTTGATCCTCAAGGGATCTATATCCATTTTGCGCACTGTATCCTGATAGAGCAGGTTCAGGCTGCTGCCGCTGTCCATAAGGCCTCGAGTGAGGTGAAATCCGTCGGTGATGGGGTCTAGGACCAGTGCGGCGGATCCGCGAGGACAAATACTAGTGGGGTGGTCCCTGCGATCAAAGGTGATCGGGCAAGCGGACCATGGGTTGAACTTTGGGGTGACGGGCTCCATCGCATAGACGTCCCTTAGTGCACGCTTACGTTCCCTCCTGGGAATGTGGGTTGCGTATATCATGTTCACCGTCTTCACTTGTGGGGGAACCTCTTCTGTCCTCATGTGTTCGGCGGCCGGGGCTCCTCCTCGTCATCACTATGCAGCCCCTTGTCCTTGTTTTCGGCATTTAACTTGCTGGCCTGCTTGAACACCCATCATTCTCTGTTGGTGTGATTGGCTGGCTTATCGGGGGTGCCATGGATTTGACACGAGTGATCAAGTATGCGATCCAAACTGGACGGGCCCGGAGTACTTCTTTTGAATGGCTTTTTCCACTGACCGGATCTAGAGCCTCTGAATCCGGCATTGACTGTCATATCATTGGTGTTATCGCCGTTGTTGCGGCACTTTTGTCTGTTACGACGTGGTCTGTCGTTGGCATCTTTGGTATCCGAAATGCCCGGATTCCTTGATGTGTTGTTCCTGTGAGCCAGCCTGCTATCCTCGCCCGCGCAAAAGCAGGTCATGAGTGTCGTGAGGGATTCCATAGACTTCGGCTTCTCCTGGACGAGGTGCCGGGAAAGCCACTTGTCACGGATGTTATGCTTGAATGCTTCTAAGGCCTCTACATCCGGACAGTCGACAATCTGGTTTTCTTAGTTAGGAACCGTGTCTAGAATTGCCTAGCCGATTCCCCTGGCTACTGAGTTATATGGCTCAAGTCATCAGCATCTGATGGTCACACATAAGTGCCCTGGAGGTTGTCAAGGAATGCGTCTTCCAAATCCTCCCAACTGCCGACGGAGTCTGCTGGCAAGCTATTCAGTCAATGCTGAGCTGGTCCTTTGAGTTTTAGTGGAAGGTACTTGATGGCATGCAGATCATCACCGCGAGCCATGTGGATGTGAAGGAGGAAATCCTCAATCCATATAGCAGGATCTGTTGTACCATCATACGATTCGATATTGACGGGTTTAAAACCCCCCGGGAATTCATGATCCATAACTTCATCAGTGAAGCATAGGGGGTGTGCGGCGCCTCTGTGCCGGGCTATATCATGACGCAGTTCATATGATTCTTGTTTGCTGTATTCAGCCCGGCCGAATTTACTTTTAGTTTATCCGGCGCGACAGTCATCGTCCCGCGTTGGCGCGCACGCCCGTGACCCGTATATTGACCTTGCATGTTTTGCCCTGCTGTCCAATACGTCTTGCAGGTCCCATGTGTTTCCTCGGGCCTCGGTGTTTTTGTTTGAGTGGCGGTGGTGTTGGGGAACGTAGCAGAAATTCAAAATTTTCCTACGTGTCACCAAGATCTATCTATGGAGAGACTAGCAACAAGGGGAAGGAGAGTGCATCTACATACCCTTGTAGATCGCTAAGCGGAAGCGTTCAAGTGAACGGGGTTGATGGAGTCGTACTCGTCGTGATTCAAATCACCGATGATCTAGTGCCGAACGGACAGCACCTCCGCGTTCAACACACGTACAGCTCGATGATGTCTCCCACGCCTTGATCCAGCAAGGAGAGAGGGAGAGGTTGAGGAAGACTCCATCCAGCAGCAGCACAACGGCGTGGTGGTGATGGAGGAGCGTGGCAACCCTGCAGGGCTTCGCCAAGCACCTACGGGAGAGGAGGAGGTGTCACGGGAGGGAGGGAGGCGCCAAGGGCTCAGGTATCGATGCCCTCCCTCCCCTCCACTATATATAGGGGCAGGGGAGAGGGGGGAGGCGCAGCCTTGCCCCTTCCTCCAAGGAAGGGGTGCGGCTAAGAAGGGGGGAGGAGTCCATCCTCCCCAAGGCACCTCGGAGGTGCCTTCCCCCTTTAGGACTCTCCCCTTTTTCCTATATCTTGGCGCATGGGCCTCTAGGGGCTGGTGCCCTTGGCCCATGTAGGCCAAGGCGCACCCCCTACAGCCCATGTGGCCCCCCGGGGCAGGTGGCCCCACCCGGTGGGCCCCCGGGACCCTTCCGGTGGTCCCGGTACAATACCGATGACCCCAAAACTTGTCCCGATGGCCGAAACAGGACTTCCTATATATAAATCTTTACCTCCGGACCATTCCGGAACTCCTCGTGACGTCCGGGATCTCATCCGGGACTCCGAACAACATTCGGTAACCACATACAAACTTCCTTTATAACCCTAGCATCATCGAACCTTAAGTGTGTAGACCCTACGGGTTCGGGAGACATGTAGTCATGACCGAGATGTTCTCCGGTCAATAACCAACAGCGGGATCTGGATACCCATGTTGGCTCCCACATGTTCCACGATGATCTCATCGGATGAACCACGATGTCAAGGACTCAATCAATCCCGTATACAATTCCCTTTGTCTAGCGGTATGGTACTTGCCCGAGATTCGATCGTCGGTATACCGATACCTTGTTCAATCTCGTTACCGGCAAGTCTCTTTACTCGTTCCGTAACACATCATCCCGTGATCAACCCCTTGGTCACATTGTGCACATTATGATGATGTCCTACCGAGTGGGCCCAGAGATACCTCTCCGTTTACATAGAGTGACAAATCCCAATCTCGATTCGTGCCAACCCAACAGACACTTTCAGAGATACCCGTAGTGTACCTTTATAGCCACCCAGTTACGTTGTGACATTTGGCACACCCAAAGCACTCCTACGGTATCCGGGAGTTGCACAATCTCATGGTCTAAGGAAATGATACTTGACATTAGAAAAGCTTTAGCATACGAACTACATGATCTTGTGCTAGGCTTAGGATTGGGTCTTGTCCATCACATCATTCTCCTAATGATGTGATCCCGTTATCAACGACATCCAATGTCAATGGTCAGGAAACCATAACCATCTATTGATTAACGAGCTAGTCAACTAGAGGCTTACTAGGGACATGGTGTTGTCTATGTATCCACACATGTATCTGAGTTTCCTATCAATACAATTCTAGCATGGATAATAAACGATTATCATGAACAAGGAAATATAATAATAATCAATTTATTATTGCCTCTAGGGCATATTTCCAACAGTCTCCCACTTGCACTAGAGTCAATAATCTAGTTCACATCGATATGTGATTAACACTCAAGGTCACATCCCCATGTGACTAATACCCAAAGAGTTTACTAGAGTCAATAATCTAGTTCACATTTACCATGTGATTAACACTCGATGAGTTCTGGGTTTGACCATGTTATGCTTGTGAGAGAGGTTATAGTCAACGGGTCTGAACCTTTTAGATCCGTGTGTGCTTTACAAATCTCTATGTCATATCCTAGATGCAGCTACCACGCTCTATTTGGAGCTATTCCAAACAACTGTTCTACTTGGAGCTATTCTAAATTATTGCTCCATTATATGTATCCGGTCTCTCTACTTAGAGCTATCCGGATAGGTGTCAAGCTTGCATCGTCGTAACCCTTTACGACGAACTCTTTTATCACCTCCATAATCGAGAAAATTCCTTAGTCCACTAGTTACTAAGGATAACTTTGACCGCTGTCTGTGATCCATTCTTGGATCACTCTTGTACCCCTTGACTAACTCATGGCAAGGCACACTTCAGGTGCGGTACACAGCATAGCATACTGTAGAGCCTATGTATTAAGCATAGGAGACGACCTTCGTCCTTTCTCTCTATTCTGCCATGCTCGAGCTTTAAGTCTTAACTTCGTACCTTACAACTCAGGCAAGAACTCCTTCTTTGACTAGTCCATCTTGAACACCTTCAAGATCATGTCAAGGCATGTGCTCATTTGAAAGTACTATTAAGCGTTTTGATCTATCCTTATAGATCTTGATGCTCAATGTTCAAGTAGCTTAATCCAGGTTTTCCATTGAAAACACTTTCCAAATAACCCTATATGCTTTCCAGAAATCCTACGTCATTTCCGATCAACAATATGTTAACAACATATACTCATCAGAAATTCTATAGTGCTCCCACTCACTTCTTTGGAAATACAAGTTTCTCATAAACTTTGTATACACCCAAAATCTTTGATCATCATCAAAGCATACATTCCAACTCCGAGATGCTCACTCCAGTCCTCAGAAGGATTGCTGGAGCTTTGCATACTTATTAGCATATTTCAGGATAGACAAAACCTTCCGGTTGTATCACATACAACCTTTCCTCAAGAATCGTCGAGGAAACAATGTTTTGACATCCTATCTGTAAGATTTCATAAATAATGCAGTAATTGCTAATACAATTCCAACAGACTCTTAGCATCGCTATGAGTGAGAAAGTCTCATCGTAGTCAACTCCTTAAACTTGTCGAAAAACATCTTAACGACAAGTCGAGCTTTCTCAATGGTGACACTTACCATCATTGTCTGTCTTCCTTTTAAAATCCATCTGCACTTCAACAGCCTTACGACCATCGAGTTGTTCTGCCAAAGTCTACACTTTGTTTTCATACATGGATCCTATCTCGGATTTTATGGCTTCTAACCATTTGTCGGAATTTGGGCCCACCATCGCTTCTCCATAGCTCGTAGGTTCATTGTTGTCTAGCAACATGACTTTCAAGACAGGATTACTGTACCACTCTGAAGTAGTACGTATCCTTGTCACCCTACGAGGTTCGGTAGTGACTTGATCCGAAACTTCATGATCACTATCATAAGCTTCCACTTCAATTGGTGTAGGTGCCACAGGAACAACTTCCTGTGTCCTGCTACACACTTGTTGAAGTGATGGTTCAATAACCTCATCAAGTCTCCACCATCCTCCCACTCAATTCTTTCGAGAGAAACTTTTCCTCGAGAAAGGACCCGATTCAAGAAACAATCCCTATTGCTTTCGGATCTGAATTAGGAGGTATACCCAACTGTTTTGGGTGTCCTATGAAGATGTACTTTATCCGCTTTGGGTTCGAGCTTAATCCTGAAACTTTTTCACATAAGCGTCGCAGCCCCAAACCTTTAAGAAACGACAACTTAGGTTTCTCTAAACCATAATTCATACGGTGTCATCTCATCGGAATTACGTGGTGCCCTATTTAAAGTGAATGTGGATGTCTTTAATGCCTAACCCATGAACGATAGTGGTAACTCGATAAGAGACATCATGGTATGCACCATATCCAATAGGGTCAACTATGATGTTCGGACACACCATCACACTATGGTGTTCCAGGCGGTATTAATTGTGAAACAATTTCCACAATGTCTTAATTGTGTGCCAAAACTCGTAACTCAGATACTCATCTCTATGATCATATCATAGACATTTTATCCTCTTGTCACAATGATCTTCTACTTCACTCTGAAATTACTTGAACCATTCAATAATTCAGACTTGTGTTTCATCAAGTAAATATTCTCAACATCTACTCGAATCATCTGTGAAGTAAGAACATAACGATATTCACTGCATGCCTCAGCACTCATTGGACTGCACACATCAAAATGTGTTGCTTCCAACAAGTTGCTATCTTGTTCCATCTTACTGAAAACGAGGCTTTTCAGTCATCTTGCCCATGTGGTATGATTTGCATGTCCCAAGTGATTCAAAATCAAGTGAGTCAAAACGGTCCATCTGCATGGAGTTTCTTCATGCGTATACACCAATAGACATGGTTCGCATGTCTCAAACTTTTCAAAAATGAGTGAGTTCAAAGATCCATCAACATGGAGCTTCTTCACGCGTTTTAAACCAATATGACTTACATGGCAGTGCCACCAGTAAGTGGTACTATCATTACTATCTTTTGGCATGAAAATGTGTATCACTACGATCGAGATTTAATAAACCATTCATTTTAGGTGTAAGACCATTGAAGGTATTATTCAAATAAACAGAGTAACCATTATTCTCCTTAAATGAATAACCGTATTGCGATAGACGTAATCCAATCATGTCTATGCTCAACGCAAACACCAAATAACAATTATTTAGGTTTAACACCAATCTCTTTGGTAGAGGGAGCGTGCGATGCTTGATCATATCAAGCTTGGAAAAACTTCCAACACATATCGTCAGCTCACCTTTAGTTAGTCTCCGTTTATTCTGTAGCCTTTTGTTTCGAGTTACTAACACTTAGCAACCGAACCGGTATCTAATACCCTGGTGCTACTAGGAGTACTAGCAAAGTACACATTAACACAATGTATATCCAATATACTTCTATCGACCTTGCCAGCCTTCTTATCTACCAAGTATCTAGGGTAATTCTGCTCTAGTGGTTGTTCCCCTTATTACAGAAGCACTTAGTCTCGGGTTTGGGTTTTACCTTGGGTTTCTTCACTAGAGCAGCAGCTGATTTGCCGTTTCATGAAGTATCCCTTCTTGCCCTTGCCCTTCTTGAAACTAGTGGTTTCACCAACCATCAACAATTGATGCTCCTTCTTGATTTCTACTTTCGCGGTGTCAAACATCGCGAATACCTCAAGGATCATCATATCTATCCCTGATATGTTATAGTTCATCACGAAGCTCTAGCAGCTTGGTGGTAATGACTTCGGAGAAACATCACTATCTCATCTGGAAGATCAACTCCCACTCGATTCAAGCGATTGTTGTACTCAGACAATCTGAGCACAAGCTCAACAATTGAGCTTTTCTCCTTAGTTTGCAGGTTAAGAAAGTCATCGGAGGTCTTGTACCTCTTGACATGGGCACGAGCCTAAAATCCCAATTTCAGCCCTCAAAACATCTCATATGTTTCGCGATGTTTCAAAAACGTCTTTGGTGCCTCAACTCTAAACCGTTTAACTGAACTATCACGTAGTTATCAAAACGTGTATGTCAGATGTTCGCAACAACCACAGACAACGTTCGAGGTTCAGCACACTGAGCGGTGCATTAAGGACATAAGCCTTCTATGAAGCAATGAGGACAATCCTCAGTTTACGGACCTAGTTCGCATAATTGCTACTATCAACTTTCAACTAATTTTTCTCTAGGAACATATCTAAACAGTAGAACTATAGCGTGAGCTACGACATAATTTGCAAAAACCTTTTGACTATGTTCAGGATAATTAAGTTCATCTTATGAACTCCCACTCAGATAGACATCCCTCTAGTCATCTAAGTGATTACATGATCCGAGTCAAACTAGGCCGTGTCCGATCATCACGTGAGACGGACTAGTCATCATCGGTGAACATCTTCATGTTGATCGTATCTTCTATACGACTCATGTTCGACCTTTCAGTCTCCGTGTTCCGAGGCCATGTCTGTACATGCTAGGCTCGTCAAGTTAACCCTAAGTGTTTTGCGTGTGTAAATCTGTCTTACACCCGTTGTATGTGAACGTTAGAATCTAACACCCGATCATCACGTGGTGCTTCGAAACACGAACTGTCGCAACGGTGCACGGTTAGGGGAGAACACTTCTTGAAATTGTTGTAAGGGATCATCTCATTTACTACCGTCGTTCTAAGCAAATAAGATGTATAAATATGATAAACATCACATGCAATCAAATAGTGACATGATATGGCCATCATCACTTTGCTCCTTTTGATCTCCATCTTCGGGGCTCCATGATCATCATCGTCACAATCATGACACCATGATCTCCATCATCATGATCTCCATCATCGTGTCTTCATGAAGTTGCCTCGCCAACTATTACTTCTACTACTATGGCTAACGGTTAGCAATAAAGTAAAGTAATTACATGACGTTTAAGTTGACACGTAGGTCACAAATAAAGACAACTCCTATAGCTCCTGCCGGTTGTCATACTCATCGACATGCAAGTCGTGATTCCTATTACAAGAACATGATCAATCTCATACATCACATATATCATTCATCACATCCTTTTTGGCCATATCACATCACATAGCATACCCTGCAAAAACAAGTTAGACGTCCTCTAATTGTTGTTTGCATGTTTTACGTGGCTGCTATGGGTTTCTAGCAAGAACGTTTCTTACCTACGCATGAACCACAACGTGATATGCCAATTGCTATTTACCCTTCATAAGGACCCTTTTCATCGAATCCGATCCGACTAAAGTGGGAGAGACAGACACCCGCCAGCCACCTTATGCAACTAGTGCATGTTTGTCGGTGGAACCGGTCTCACGTAAGCGTACGTGTAAGGTTGGTCCAGGCCGCTTCATCCCACGATGCCGCCGAATCAAGATAAGACTAGTAACGGCAAGCATATTGAACAATATCGACGCCCACAACTACTTTGTGTTCTACTCGTGCAAAGAATCTACGCAATAGACCTAGCTCTGATACCACTGTTGGGGAACGTAGCAGAAATTCAAAATTTTCCTACGTGTCACCAAGATCTATCTATGGAGAGACTAGCAACAAGGGGAAGGAGAGTGCATCTACATACCCTTGTAGATCGCTAAGCGGAAGCGTTCAAGTGAACGGGGTTGATGGAGTCGTACTCGTCGTGATTCAAATCACCGATGATCTAGTGCCGAACGGACAGCACCTCCGCGTTCAACACATGTACAGCTCGATGATGTCTCCCACGCCTTGATCCAGCAAGGAGAGAGGGAGAGGTTGAGGAAGACTCCATCCAGCAGCAGCACAACGGCGTGGTGGTGATGGAGGAGCGTGGCAACTCTGCAGGGCTTCGCCAAGCACCTACGGGAGAGGAGGAGGTGTCACGGGAGGGAGGGAGGCGCCAAGGGCTCAGGTATCGATGCCCTCCCTCCCCTCCACTATATATAGGGGCAGGGGAGAGGGGGGAGGCGCAGCCTTGCCCCTTCCTCCAAGGAAGGGGTGCGGCTAAGAAGGGGGGAGGAGTCCATCCTCCCCAAGGCACCTCGGAGGTGCCTTCCCCCTTTAGGACTCTCCCCTTTTTCCTATATCTTGGCGCATGGGCCTCTAGGGGCTGGTGCCCTTGGCCCATGTAGGCCAAGGCGCACCCCCTACAGCCCATGTGGCCCCCCGGGGCAGGTGGCCCCACCCGGTGGGCCCCCGGGACCCTTCCGGTGGTCCCGGTACAATACCGATGACCCCAAAACTTGTCCCGATGGCCGAAACAGGACTTCCTATATATAAATCTTTACCTCTGGACCATTCCGGAACTCCTCGTGACGTCCGGGATCTCATTCGGGACTCCGAACAACATTCGGTAACCACATACAAACTTCCTTTATAACCCTAGCATCATCGAACCTTAAGTGTGTAGACCCTACGGGTTCGGGAGACATGTAGTCATGACCGAGATGTTCTCCGGTCAATAACCAACAGCGGGATCTGGATACCCATGTTGGCTCCCACATGTTCCACGATGATCTCATCGGATGAACCACGATGTCAAGGACTCAATCAATCCCGTATACAATTCCCTTTGTCTAGCGGTATGGTACTTGCCCGAGATTCGATCGTCGGTATACCGATACCTTGTTCAATCTCGTTACCGGCAAGTCTCTTTACTCGTTCCGTAACACATCATCCCGTGATCAACCCCTTGGTCACATTGTGCACATTATGATGATGTCCTACCGAGTGGGCCCAGAGATACCTCTCCGTTTACACAGAGTGACAAATCCCAATCTCAATTCGTGCCAACCCAACAGACACTTTCAGAGATACCCGTAGCGTACCTTTATAGCCACCCAGTTACGTTGTGACGTTTGGCACACCCAAAGCACTCCTACGGTATCCGGGAGTTGCACAATCTCATGGTCTAAGGAAATGATACTTGACATTAGAAAAGCTTTAGCATACGAACTACATGATCTTGTGCTAGTCTTAGGATTGGGTCTTGTCCATCACATCATTCTCCTAATGATGTGATCCCGTTATCAACGACATCCAATGTCCATGGTCAGGAAACCGTAACCATCTATTGATTAACGAGCTAGTCAACTAGAGGCTTACTAGGGACATGGTGTTGTCTATGTATCCACACATGTATCTGAGTTTCCTATCAATACAATTCTAGCATGGATAATAAACGATTATCATGAACAAGGAAATATAATAATAATAATCAATTTATTATTGCCTCTAGGGCATATTTCCAACAGGTGGGGTGCAGGCTGAACTTCAGGCTGAAACGCCTCTCTGGCTCGGCCACGAGGTGGCCGGTCAGCCACATCATACACTGGAGATGGAGGTTTCAATGCTTCCTCCTCGAGGTGAGGTAGCAACCTGCGCTTTGGGTAACTCTTGGAGGGGTGCTCGAGTTCGTATTCCTCGGCCGCAAGGACTTCGGTCCATCTGTCTACTAGCAAGTCTTGATCAGCTTGAAGCTGTTGTTGCTTTTTCTTCAGGCTATTTGCTGTGGCCATAAGCCAGCGCTTGAAGCGCTCCTGCTCGATGGGATCCTTAGGCACGATAAATTCTTCGTCGCCGAGGCTCACCTTGTCTTTGGAGAGAGGCATGTAATTGTCCTCCTCCGATTCTCCATCTGCTGCCTGCTCTGGAGGGCTAGCTTGTTCACCCTCCTGCTCTACATCATGCTGGAGGGGATTGTGGTTGTCTTCAGCACTATCCGGAGTGTGATTGTCTCTTGTGCCGGTATCACTACTTTTGCTGTGGCGGGACTTAGAGCGGCGCCGCTGACGTCGGCGCTTGGGTTGCTTCTTGGAGGGGTCATCCTCTGCTGTCTCGTCGCCATTGCCTTGTTTGGGGGTGTCCACCATGTATATATCATATGATGAGGTGGCGGTCCAGCACCCTGTGGGCGGTGGTTCCTGTTCGTCTCCTGCAGCATCGTCCATACCGTCGATGTCTTCAAAGTCGAAGTCGAGCATGTCGGTTAAATCGTCGACAGTGGCTACTAAGTGGGTGGTGGGTAGGCAGCGAATTTCTTCGTCGTCCGCATCCCATTCTAGCCGGACATAGTTCGGCCAAGGTTCTCCTGACAAGGAGAGATACCTTAATTAATTTAGCACATCGCCGAAAGGCGAGTGCTGAGAGATATCCGTGGAGGTGAACTCCATGATCGGTGCCCAATCGGATTTGATAGGCACGGATGCTGGCGGCTCGGAGTCCGTGTCTGGAGACGAATCCAGTGGTTCGGCGACACGGCTCTCGTAAGGAGTGAAGTCAGTATCCGGCTCCATCGCCACTGGGAGTGCGGCCTCCATGGCGGGGTCTATCCATCCGTCCCCAGATGGCGCAATTTGCTCCGGATTGAAGGCCGGAGTAGTTGCAGATGCGATCTCCCGAACACTGTCCGACGATAGAGTTATGTCATGCTCGTCGTGATTGTGCAGCACACCTGACATGGGCTTGAATCCGTCGAAGATCAAGTCTCCGCGGATGTTGGTAGTGTAGTTCAAGTTTCCAAACCTGACCTGATGGCCAGGGGCGTAGCTCTTGATCCGCTCCAGACAGCCAAGCGAATTGGCCCGCAGTGCGAAGCCGCCGAATACGAAGATCTGTCCGGGGAGGAAAACCTCACCCTGGACCACATCATTACCGATGATTGAAGGGGCCATCGAGCCTTACGGTGATGGCACAGTGGAACTCTCAATGAAAGCACCAATGTCGGTGTCAAAACCGGCGGATCTCAGGTAGGGGGTCCCGAACTGTGCGTCTAAGGAGGATGGTAACAGGAGCCAGGGGACACGATGTTTACCCAGGTTCGGGCCCTCTTGATGGAGGTAATACCCTATGTCATGCTTGATTGTTCTTGATGATATGAGTATTACAAGAGTTGATCTACCATGAGATCGTAGAGGCTAAACCCTATAAGCTAGCCTATGGTATGATTGTATGTTGTCATACGGACTAAACTCTCCTGTTTATATAGACATCGGAGGGGGCTAGGGTTACACAAAGTCAGTTACAAGGGAGGAGATCTACATATCTGTATTGCCAACCTTGCCTTCCACGCCAAGGAGAGTCCCATCCGGACACAGGACGAAGTCTTCAATCTTGTATCTTCATAGTCCAATAGTCCGGCCAAAGGATGTAGTCTGGCTGTCCGGAGACCCCCTAATCCAGGACTCTCTCAGGGGCACCGCACATGCCTAAAGATCAACTTGCGTGTCTATGGGGTGCCCCCTCCCCCGTATATAATGGAGGGGAGGAGTAGGCTAGCCGGCCACAAGGGGCGCGCCCAAGGGGGGGAATCCTACTCCAAGTAGGAATCGGTCCCCCGCTTTCCTAGTCCAAGTAGGAGAAGAAGGAAGGAGAGGGAAAGGGAGAGGGAGAGGGAAAGAGGGGCCGCGCCCCCTCCCCTAGTCCTATTCAGACTCCCCTTGGGGGGGGGGGCTCCATCTCCTGGCTACTGCCCTCTATCTCTCCCCTAAGGCCCACTAAGTCCCATTACTTCCCTGGGGGGTTCCGGTAACCCCTCCGGCACTCCGGTTTTATCCGAAACTATCCGGAACACTTCCGGTATCTCAATAACATGATCCAATATATCAATCTTTAATGTCTTGACCATTTCGAGACTCCTCCTCATGTCCGTGATCTCATCCGGGACTCCGAACAACCTTCGGTACATTAAATCACATAACTCATAATACAAATCGTCATCGAACATTAAGCGTGCGGACCCTATGGGTTCGAGAACTATCTAGACATGACCGAGACACATCTCCGGTCAATAACCAATATGGGAACCTGGATGCTCATATTGGCTCCTACATATTCTAAGAAGATCTTTATCGGTCAAACCGCATAACAACACACATTGTTCCCTTTGTCATCGGTATGTTACTTGCCCGAGATTCGATCGTCGGTATCATCATAACTAGTCCAATCTCATTACCATCAAGTCTCTTTACTCATTCCATAATGCATCATCCCACAACTAACTCATTAGTCAGATTGCTTGCAAGGCTTATAGTGATGTGCATTACGAGAGGACCCAGAGATACCTCTCCGAAATACAAAGTGACAAATCCTAATCTCGATCTATGCCAACTCAACAAACACCATCGGAGACACCTGTAGAGCATCTTTATAATCACTCAGTGATGTTGTGACGTTTGATAGCACACTAAGTGTTCCTCCGGTATTCGGGAGTTGCATAATCTCATAGTCATAGGAACATGTATAAGTCATGAAGAAAGCAATAGCAATAAACTAAACGATCATAGTGCTAAGCTAACGGATGGGTCTTGTCCATTACATCATTCTCTAATGATGTGACCCCGTTAATCAAATGACAACATATGTCTATGGCTAGTTAACTTAACCATCTTTGATCAATGAGCTAGTCTAGTAGAGGCATACTAGGGACACTCTGTTTGTCTATGTATTCACACATGTACTAAGTTTACGGTTAATACAATTCTAGCATGAATAATAAACATTTATCATGATATAAGGAAATATAAATAACAAATTTACTATTTCCTCTAGGGCATATTTCCTTCATTGATATCATGCTCATATGCTTCATCAGTGCATCATGCTATTATTATGGCTCAGCTCATCATTACATTCAAGTTTAACCGGACATTAATGGAACTTGAACATCTATTGGCTGAGTAATAGTGCCATCGAGACGATCTGACCAGTGCAACCACATTTGCCTTTACGGGAAGGCCCTAATGTGGTCTATTGTCATGCCTCTCACCGGTGCCTCCGACTAGGGAAGGTTATGGGAGCGCGCTACCCTGATCAGGTAGGCGGACATAAGCCTTTTGTGCCTGTAGTTGTTGTAGGTGCCTTTGTCCCCATTTGGGACCATTTTGTTTTGCCACAATGGCGGCCGTTGGATGTCGAGAGTGGCATCGGGGCCACCCATGACTTAGCCCAAAGGGGAGTTTGTCGGAGTGGCCGGGAGAGGGTCATGCAATAGATCGGTTTTGTCGGAACATCGTTGGTCCACCCGAATGGGAGCACGAGGCATTGGGTTCCGTAGTGTGGGTATAGTGTAGTAACCTCTGTAGAGTGTATAATCTACCGATAGCCGTGCCCACGTATATGGGCCCAGTTCGTAGTAGGTCACACTATGGGTTAACAATAATAATAATAACTTGACTAATAAACAACCCTGATTCAATGAGGAAAGAAGTTGATTGATCTTTATGTGATTGTGAGAGGATCATAGTGATATCGTGGAACATGTTGATTGTACTGTGAAGCCCGCGACAGTAAGTTGATGCATGTGGTGGGTACGAGGTAACATTCGATCAGAGTTAGTTGGTTCATGGTATGTTAAACCTACTGCATGTTAATATCATCCTGTGTATGTCATGAGTAGCATTGTCATGCTCCTTCCATATGATGCTAGATGTGTTATGTTCAACATGTTCATGCCCTGCTCATTTGATGTTGTTCTAGTGATATCATGCTCATCATTGTTTAACCGAAAAATGACATGTTGTTGTTTGGCCTGATTTCTTTTGGTTGCTATGATCTTGCGAGTACATTCAAAGTACTCACCTGGCGTGTCATGCTAGTTTGCAGGTCATGCCGTGTTTGCTTGACCGTCGAGGATGCCGAGTTTGTGAGCTAGGGTAAGCATTCCGGCCAGAGTCCCTGTGGAGGGGAGTTCATCGATGTCGTTGTGTTCCTTTGCTAGAAGTTAAACCTAAGCAGGCGTAGTGTCGCCGGGCCGAGATATTCCGTTGTAATACTCGAACCCTTGTACCCCGAGTATTTGTAATAAAGAGCTGATTTGTTATATACCAAGAAGTGCCTTATTTTTAGAAGACTCGATCTCTGGGCTAGAATACGGGGTGTTCCGGTCTCTTTGAGCCGGGGTGCCACATATAGTTAGGCCAAAGATGAGCAATGTTCCAAGGCTTGTGCGTCTCTTCCTTAGAGGTACAATACTTCTTGTGTTCACGTATGTCGATGAGATAGTATGACCCATTATAGAGGTTCTTGCTAACCACAAATGGCCCATCCCAAGGAGGTGGAAGCTTATGCATGCTTGTCTGGTCCTGAATCAAATGGAGCACTAAGTCACCTTCCTGGAAAGTCCAGCTCCAAACTTTGTGGCTATGATAGCGATGCAGGTCCTATTGGTAAATCACTGATCGAGCTACTACGAGATCGCGTTCTTTTTCCAAGGCATCCAGAGCGTCTTGACACGGCATCTCATTATCTGCTTCAACGTAAGCCACCACCCTGGGCGAGTCATGATGAATATCACACTACTAGGAAAAGGCCTACTAGTGGCGCACCTGTTTTCGCTACTAATGGCGCACTACAGGTGCGCCACTAGTGCCATGCCATTAGTATTTTTTACTAATGGCGCACCACATAGAAGTGCGCCATTAGTAACAATTTTTTTAAAAAATATTTTGAATTTTTTTTGAAATTTGTTTTTCAAATTTTTCTTAATCTCAGGTCACTATGGCTTAACCTCGGGTCAATATGCTTAATCTCAAGTCAAATCGCACTCTGTGGTCAAACTTCCTGAGAGGTCACCCATCCTCACACTACTCCAGCCTGAGCACGCTTAACTTCTATCCAACCCCAGCACCAGCTCACTTCAAAGGAACTTGTTGATATATCTATCATATCAATCCTATTAAACCTTGTCGATGTCTAGGACTTTGTTCATGTTCATGAGTATGATGAAATTTTGAAAAAATATTTCAAACTTCCCGGTCATATTACGTATCATATTCTGAAAAAAAATTCCAATTTTTTTTTGAAACCAATTTTTTTGTTACTAGTGGCGCACCTAGCAAATGGTGCGCCACTAGTAAGTTTGATTTTTTTTTCTTTTCCCCCCTCTAGATCTTAAAAGCCCTGTATCTTTCGTTCTGTTAGGTTTTGGGGGATTTTGAAGATGTTGAACAGTGTTCCCCTGTTTCAATTCGGGTGTAACTTTTCGAGTAGATGATTTTTAATATAAAAAACTTTTCAATCCGAGTTTGTATGCAAAAGTTATGCCCATTTTACAAATTCCAGAGAGATTTTGCAAATAAAGTCGAAATTCATATTTGTAAATTTTCCCAACAAGTAGACCACATATCACATGGGAAACTTTTTTTATTTTTTTGACATTTCCATCATTTTTTCTTTTATTTTTTTTAAACTGAAAAGGCGGTCAACAGGGGGGGTGCATTCGGTGGAATTTTTGGGCCAAGTTAGTAATGGTGCACCGTGGGAGTGGTGCACCATTACTAGTTAAAACTTAGTAATGGCGCACCAGTGGATAGTGCGCCATTACTAGTTAAAACTAGTAATGGCGCACTGTCCACTGGTGCGCCATTATTAACATTTTTTTATTTCAAAACTACTAATGGCGCACCACACTAGTAATGGCGCACTATCCCACGGTGCACCATTAGTAACATTTTTTTTTCAAAACTACTAATGGCGCACCACACACCAGGTGCGCCATTAGTAATATATTACTAATGGCGCACCTGTATGTGGTGGCGCACCACATTCATGGTGCGCCATTAGTGTCCATATTATCTATAGCCCTTTTCCTAGTAGTGTCACTTGGGAGAACCGCCTCTGCACCATAAACCAAGAAGAACGAAATGTAGCCAGTTGATCTATTGGGGTAGTCCGTATGCTCCAAAGAACAGAAGGCAACTCTACAACCGAACAACCCAGCATGCGTTCCAAAGGAACCATGAGCTGGGGCTTGATCCCTCGTAATATCTCCTGGTTAGCACGTTCTGCCACTGACCATCGGACTGTGGATGAGCCACCGACGAGACATCAAGCCGGATGTGTTCCATTTGACAGAACTCTTTCATAACACCTTTAGATAGATTTTTCCAATTATCAATGACGATACTATGAGGAAAACCAAAGCGGAAGATCAGCTTTTTCACAAACTGAACTATAGTCTCTGCCTCACAATTGCTGACTGGCTCTGCTTCTACCCACTTTGTAAACTTTTCAACTGCAACCAAAAGGTGAGCCTTCTTGTCCTTAGACCTCTTGAAATATTTAACCATATCAAGCCCCCAGACTGCAAACGGCCATGTTATTGGGATCATCTGTAATTCCTGAGCTAGCACGTGAGCTTGCCATGCAAATTTCTGACAACCATCGCACTTATGGTCAATGTCCTCTACATCAGCATGAGCCGTTAACCAGAAAAACCATGGCAAAAAACCTTAGCCACCAAGGATCTTGACCCGACATGATGACGACTCATGACCCACAAGTGTATGGGATATATCGTAGTCCTTTCGATAAGTAAGAGTGTCGAACCCAACTAGGAGCAGAAGGAAATGATAAGCAGTTTTCAGTAAGGTATTCTCTGCAAGCACTTAAATTATCGGTAACAGATAGTTTTGTGATAAGGTAATTTGTAACGGGTAACAAGTAATAAAAGTAAATAAGGTGCAGCAATATGGCCCAATACTTTTTGTAGCAAAGGACAAGCCTGGACAAACTCTTATATAAAGAAAAGCGCTCCCGAGGACACATGGGAATAATCTCCAAGCTAGTTTTCATCACGCTCATATGATTCGCAGTCGGTACTTTGATAATTTGATATGTGGGTGGACCGGTGCTCGGGTACTGCCCTTCCTTGGACAAGCATCCCACTTATGATTAACCCCTCTTGCAAGCATCCACAACTACAAAAGAAGTATTAAGGTAAACCTAACCATGGCATGAAACATATGGATCCAAATCAGCCTCTTACGAAGCAACTCATAAACTAGGGTTTAAGCTTCTGTCAATCTAGCAACCCATCATCTACTTATTACTTCCCAATGCCTTCACCTAGGCCCAAACAATGGTGAAGTGTCATGTAGTCGACATTCACATGACACCACTAGAGGACAGACAACATACATCTCATCAAAATATTGAACGAATACCAAATTCACATGACTACTTATAGCAAGACTTCTCCCATGTCCTCAGGAACAAATGTAACTACTCACAAATCATATTCATGTTCATTATCAGAGGGGTATTAATATGCATAAAGGATCTGAACATATGATCTTCCACTGAATAAACCAACTAGCATCAACTATAAGGAGTAATCAACACTATTAGTAACCCACAGGTACCAATCTAAGGTTTTGAGACAAAGATTGGATACAAGAGATGAACTAGGGTTTGAGATGAGATGGTGCTGGTGAAGATGTCGATGGAGATTGACCCCCTCCCGCTGAGAGGATCGATGGTGATGATGATGGTGATGATTTCCCCTTCCCGGAGGGATGTTTACCCAGCAGAACAGCTCCGCCGGAGCCCTAGATTGGTTCTGCCAAGATTCCGCCTCGTGGCGGCGGAGTTTCGTCCCGTGAGCTTGCTTATTATTTTTTCCAGGGCAAAAGACTTCATATAGCCACCCAATATTTTTTATGTATTCCAAAACGTGCTCCCGTGAAGTTTCAAGACTTTTGGAGTTGTGCGGAATAGGTCTCTAATATTTGCTCCTTTTTCGGCCTAGAATTCCAGCTGCCGGCATTCTCCCTCTTCATGTAAACCTTGTAAAATAAGAGAGAATAGGCATAAGTATTGCGACATTATATGTAATAACAGCCCATAATGCAATAAATATCGATATAAAAGCATGATGCAAAATGGACGTATCAACTCCCCCAAGCTTAGACCTCGCTCGTCCTCAAGCGGAAGCCGATATGAAAAAATATGTCCACATGTTTAGAGATAGAGGTGTCGATAAAAATAGAATACGGACATGAGGGCATGATGATCATTCTTATAACAACAATATATATATATATATTGTCATATGATTTCTTATGCTAAAGTAACAATTCATTCACAATTTCAAGTATGAATCAGAAACTTCATTGAAAACTAACAAACTATAATCTCAGTCATTGAAGCAATTGCAATTTATCATAACATCGGAAAGAGTCAATGTAAGAGCTTTTTAGCAAGTCCACATACTCAACTATCATTTAGTCTTTCACAATTGCTAACACTCATGCAATATTTATGGGTATGAAGTTTTAATCGAACACAAAGAAAGATAGGGGCTTATAGTTTTGCCTCCCAACCTTTTACCTCAAGGGTAATGTCAACAATAATAGTTCATGATAACTTACATCCAATTGGGTATATATATCAGGATCTTTCCAACACAATGTGCTTGCCAAAGGATAAAATATAAAAAGGAAAGGTGAAGATCACCATGACTCTTGTATGAAGTATAAGACAAGAATAAAAGATAGGACCTTCGCAGAGGGAAGCAGAGGTTGTCATGTGCTTTTATGGTTGGATGCACAAAATCTTAATGCAAAAGAACATCACTTTATATTGCCACTTGTGATATGGACCTTTATTATGCAGTCAATCACTTTTATTTCTTCCACATCAAAAGATCGTATAAAGCTTATTTTCTCCACACTAATAAATCATACATATTTAGAGAGAAATTTTTATTGCTTGCAACAATGACAACTTACTTGAAGGATCTTACTCAATCCATAGGTAGGTATGGTGGACTCTCATGGCAAAACTAGATTTAAGGATATTTGGAAGCACAAGTAGTATCTCTACTTGGTGCAAAGAATTTGGCTAGCATGAGAGGGAAAGGCAAGCTCAACATGTTGGATGATCCATGACAATATAATTTATTTTGGATGTAAGCAAACATAACCCATTATGTTGTCTTCCTTGTCCAACATCAACTCTTTAGCATGTCATATTTTAATGAGTGCTCACAATCATAAAGGATGTCCAAGATAGTATATTTATATGTGAAAACCTCTCTTTCTTTATTACTTCCTATTAATTGCAATGATGACCAAAACTATGTTTGTCAACTCTCAACAACTTTTATTCATCATACTCTTTATATGTGAAGTCATTACTCTCCATAAGATCCATATGATCTGTTATTTCTTTTTATTCTTTCTCTTCTCTTTTATTTTTATACCCTCTAGATCATGGCAAAATAATCAGGCCCTTGACTCATAACTAATCTTTATTATATATAGCTCACGGACTCTATTACATAGAAGCATCATAAAGCAAAACTCAAAATTAAATCATACTAAAACTTTATTCTACTAGATCAAGATATTACCAAAAGGATCGAACTAAGAAAAACGGTAAAGATAAAAGTGTTATGGTGATACGATACCGGGGCACCTCCCCCAAGCTTGGCAGTTGCCAAGGGGAGTACCCATACCCGATACTCAGTTCTTCTTTGTTGGTGAAGAAGATTTTGGTGATGATGGATAGTTGCACATCGAGCATAGGAGTTCCTCCAATTTGTGGATAATGCCCTTGAGTGCGATGATATGCTCCTTCAACAAAATATTTTCACTTGTGAGATACTTGTTTTGAATGCGAGCTAACTCAATCATCTTGAAAGCTTCAATCTCCGTTCGGGTAAGGATATTGTGATGAGGTTGAAGGATGTCTTCGTCTTCGACTGCCGGAACTTGATCTCCCATGGCCTTCTTGATCCCATCATCCTTGTTGATCTTGCCAGGTTCTTCTCTCTTCAGCTCTATCTTCATTAGCCAAGCATCATTGCCCTCATTGTTGGAGGAGGGAGACGACATGATGCCTGGCCTTGACAACCCTGGCAGAAAACAGCTTGAAACAAAAAAAGAGATATTTGCGTGGTACGGTGATCAAAACCTTCGGGAGATTATATAATGAATTTTTACCGACCAAAAGAAGTATTATGCAAGAAAACAGAGTCCGGAGAGCACACGAGGTGCCCACGAGGTAGGGGGCGCGCCTAGGGGGTAGGGCGCGCCCTCCACCCTCGTGGACGCCTTGTGTCCATCCCGGACTACTTCTTATTTTCTATTTTCTTAAATATTCCAAAACAGCGGAAAATTGCAATTAGAACTATTTTGGAGTCGGTTTATTTACCGTACCACATACCTATTCCTTTTCAGAGTCTGAAACGTTTCAGAAAGTGTCCCTTATGTATTCCTCCGGGGTTACAATTTCAATAACATTAGTATCAACATTTATAGGATTCTTGAGATATAATGTTTGATTCTTTGATCATTCACCACCCTGGGATTTGTGCCTTCGAAGTTGTTGATTTTTATGGAACCGGAATGATAGACCTCCTCGATAATGTAAGGCCTTCCCATTTAGAGAGGAGTTTTCCTACAAAAAATCTTAAATGAGAGTTGTATAACAATACATAATCACCTACATTAAACTCATGTTTTTGTATCCATTTGTCATGCCATCTTTTAACTTTCTCTTTAAATAGTTTGGCATTCTCATAGGCCTGGGTTCTCCATTCATCAAGTGAGCTAATGTCAAAAAGCCTCTTCTCACCGGCAAGTTTGAAGTCATAGTTGAGCTCTTTAATGGCCCAATATGCCTTATGTTCTAGTTCGAGAGGTAAGTGACAAGCTTTTCCATAAACCATTTTATAAGGAGACATACCCATAGGATTTTTATATGCATTTCTATAGGCCCATAATGCATCATCAAGTTTCTTGGACCAATTCTTTCTAGATCTATTAACAGTCTTTTGAAAAATTAATTTAAGCTCTCTATTACTTAGTTCTACTTGACCACTAGACCGTGGATGATAAGGGGATGCAATTCTATGGTTAACATCATACTTACCAAGCATTTTACGAAAGCACCATGAATAAAATGTGAATCACCATCAGTCATTAAATATCTAGCGACTCCAAACCTCGGAAAAATAACTTCTTTAAGCATCTTAATAGAGGTGTTATGATCAACACTACTAGTTGGAATAGCTTCTACCCACTTAGTAACATAATCAACAGCAACTAAAATATGTGTATACCCATTAGAGGAAGGAAATGGTCCCATATAATCAAAGCCCCAAACATCAAATGGTTCAATAACAAGTGAATAATTCATAGGCATTTCTTGGCGTCTACTAATATTACCAATTCTTTGACATTCATCACAAGACAAGACAAACTTACGGACATCCTTGAAGAGAGTAGGCCAATAAAAACCGGATTGCAATACCTTATGTGCAGTTCTATCTCCAGTATGGTGCCCTCCATAAGCCTCAGAGTGACACTTGCGTAGGATCTGTTCCTGTTCATGCTTAGGTACACAACATCTAATAACACCATCTACTCCTTCTTTATAAAGGTGTGGGTCATCCCAAAAGTAATGTCTTAAATCATAGAAGCACTTTTTATTTTGTTGGTATGTGAAACTAGGTGGTATAAATTTAGCAACTATGTAATTAGCATAATCAGCATACCATGGAGCAATACGAGAATCATTTATGACAGCTAGTTGTTCATCCAGAAAGCTATCATCAATAGGTAGTGGGTCATCAAGAACATTCTCTAACCTAGACAAGTTGTCTACAACGGGATTCTCAGCTCCCTTTCTATAATAATATGCTAATCAAATTCTTGTAGTAGGAGAACCCATCTAATAAGTCTAGCTTTAGCATCTTTCTTTTCCATAGGATATTTAATAGCAGCATGATCAGTGTGAATAGTTACTTTAGAATCAACAATATAAGGTCTGAACTTATCACAAGCAAATACAACTGCCAAAAATTCTTTTTCAATAGTAGCATAATTTCTTTGGGTACTATTTAGAGTTTTACTAGCATATTGGATAATATTTCATTTCTTATCAACTCTTTGTCCTAGAACAACACCTACAGCATAATCACTAGCATCACACATAATTTCAAAAGGTAAATTCCAATCAGGTGGCTGAACAATAGGTGCAGAAATCAAAGCTTTCTTAAGTATTTCAAATGCTTCTACACAATCATCATCAAAGACAAAAGGAACATCTTTTTGTAAGAGATTAGTCAGAGGCCTAGAAATTTTAGATAAGTCCTTAATGAACCTCCTATAAAAACCGGCATGACCAAGGAAACTTCTTATACCTTTAATGTCCTTAGGACACGGTATCTTTTGAATAGCATCAACTTTAGCTTTATCAACTTCAATACCTCTTTCAGAAATTTTATGCCCCAAGACAATACCTTCATTAACCATAAAGTGGAACTTCTCCTAATTCAAGACATGATTAGTTTCTTCACATCTCTGCAAAACTCGATCAAGGTTGCTTAAGCAATCATCAAAAGAAGTTCCATATACAGAAAAATCATCCATGAATACCTCAACAATCTTTTCACAAAAGTCAAAGAATATAGCAGTCATACATCTTTGAAAGGTAGCATGTGCATTGCATAAACCAAAAGGCATACGTCTATAAGCAAAGGTACCGAAAGGGCAAGTGAAAGTTGTCTTTTCTTGATCCTCTTTTGACACAGGTATTTGAGAAAAACCATAATAACCATCTAGAAAGAAAAAATGTGTATGTTTGGATAATCTTTCTAGCATTTGATCAATAAAAGGTAAGGGGTAATGATCTTTTTTAGTAGCTTTATTTAATTTTAGGAACTCAATTACCATTCTATAACCTGTAACAATTCTTTGTGGGATCAATTCATCTTTATCATTAGGAACAACAGTAATACCTCCCTTCTTAGGGACACAATGGACAGGACTTACCCATTGACTATTAGCAACGAGATAAATTATACCTGCCTCCAGAAGCTTTAGTATTTCTTTTCTTACCACTTCTTTCATCTTAGGATTTAACCGTCATTGGTGATCAACAACCGGTTTAGCGTCTTTCTCCAATTTTATTTTCTGCTGGCATAGAGTGGGACTAATGCCCTTAAGATCATCAAGAGTATATCCAATAGAAGCACGATGCTTCTTGAGAGTTTTCAATAATTTCTTTTCTTCATGCTCTGAAAGGTTAGCACCAATAATAACAGGATATATCTCTTTCTCACCAAGATAAGCATATTTAAGAGTATCAGGCAAAGGTTTAAGCTCAAACACGGGATCACCCTTGGGTGGAGGAGGATCCCCTAGGATTACAATAGGTAAGTTGTGTTTCAAAATAGGTCCCTGTTTAAAGAATACTTCATCTATTTCCCTTCTCTCATTCATAAACATATCATTTTCATGGTTGAGAAAATAATGTTCTAAAGGATCATTAGGAGGCACGACAATAGAAGAAAGACCAATAATTTCATCTTTACTAGGAAAATTCCTTATCATGGGTTTGTCTATGAAATTTAGCAAAATTAAACTCATGAGACATATCCCCGAAACCAATAGTAACAACATCCTTTTTGTAGTCTATCTTGGCATTAGCAGTATTTAAGAAGGGTCTACCAAATATAATGGGACAAAACTTATCTTGTGGGGAACCAAGAACAAGAAAATCAGCAGGATATTTAACTTTCCCACACAAGAATTCAACATCTCTAACAATCCCAACTGGTGAAATAGTTTCTCTATAGGCAAGCTTAATTTTAACATCAATTTCCTCTATCTCAACATGTGCAATATCATGCATAATTTCTTTGTATAAGGAATGAGGTATTGCACTTGCACTAGGACCCATATCACATAAGCAATGATAGCAATGATCTCCTATTTTAACAAAAATAACAGGCATGCCTACAACAGGTCTATGTTTATTTTTAGTGTCAGGTCTAGCAATTCTAGCAGCTTCATCACAGAAGTAAATAACAAACCCATCAATATTATCAGACAAGAGATCTTTAACCATAGCAATACTAGGTTCAACTTTAATTTGCTCAGGGGGAGTTGGTGTTCTAGTATTACTCTTACGAACCATAGTTGAAGCTTTAGCATGATCCTTTATTCTAATTGGAAAGGTGGTTTCTCAATATAAGCAGTAGGAACAACAGGATCGACATATAAGTGATAGTCTTTTCTTCAAATTTAATAGGTGCTACTTTTACTTCAATGGGAGGATTATATATAAACCACTTCTCCTTAGGGAGATCAACATGAGTAGCAAAGGATTCACAGAAAGAAGCTACTATCTCAGAGTCAAGTCCATATTTAGTGCTAAATTCACGGAAAACATCGGTATCCATAAAATATTTAACACAATCAAACTTAGGTGTTATACCTGAATCCTTACCTTCGTCGAGATCCCAATCTTCATAGTTGCGTTTAATTCTTTCCAATAAATCCCATTTGAATTCAGTAGTCTTCATCATAAAAGAACCAGTACAAGAAGTATCGAGCATGGAGCGATTATTGAGAGAAAGCCGAGCATAAATTTTTTGAATAATAATTTCTCTTGAGAGCTCATGATTGGGGCATGAATATAAAATTGACTTAAGCCTCCCCCAATCTTGAGTGATGCTTTCTCCTTCTCGACGCCAAAAATTATATCTATAATTACGATCACGATGAACAAGATGCATAGGATAAAACTTCTGATGAAATTCCAATTTCAATTGGTTGTAGTTCCATGATCCCATATCATCACATAGCCTAAACCATGTCAATGCCTTTCCCTTCAAAGATAAAGGGAAGACCTTCTTCTTGATAACATCCTCGGGCATACCTGCAAGCTTAAATAATCCACAAACTTCATCCACATAGATTAGGTGCAAATCGGGATGTAATGTTCCATCACCTGTGAAAGGATTAGCTAGCAGTTTCTCTATCATACACGAAGGAATTTCAAAGTAAACATTTTCATTAGGTTCAGTAGGTTGACAAGAAACTCTTTTCTCTACTGGTTGGGGTGAAGATACCCCGAACAAGCCCCTCAAAGGGTTATGTTCCATAGTAACAAGTGACAGTAAATTTCAGCACACTATATAAATTTTTCCTTACCAAATTCCACATACCAAAGGCGCTTCACTCCCCGGCAACGGTGCCAGAAAGGACTCTTGATGACCCACAAGTATAGGGGATCTATCGTAGTCCTTTCGATAAGAAAGAGTGTCGAACCCAACTAGGAGTAGAAGGAAATGATAAGCAATTTTCAGTAAGGCATTCTCTGCAAGCACTGAAATTATCGGTAACAGATAGTTTTGTGATAAGGTAATTTGTAATGGGTAACAAGTAATAAAAGTAAATAAGGTGCAGCAACATGGCCCAATCCTTTTTGTAGAAAAGGACAAGCCTGGAGAAACTCTTATATAAAGAAAAGCGCTCCCGAGGACACATGGGAATTATCGTCAAGCTAGTTTTCATCACGCTCATATGATTCGCGTTTGATACTTTCGTAATTTGATATGTAGGTGGACCGGTGCTTGGGTACTGCCCTTCCTTGGACAAGCATCCCACTTATGATTAACCCCTCTTGCAAGCATCCACAACTACAAAAGAAGTATTAAGGTAAACCTAACCATAGCATGAAACATATGGATCCAAATCAGCCCCTTATGAAGCAACTCATAAACTAGGGTTTAAGCTTCTGTCACTCTAGCAACCCATCATCTACTTATTACTTACCAATGTTGGGGAACATAGTAATTTCAAAAAAATTCCTACGCACACGCAAGATCATGGTGATGCATAGCAACGAGAGGGGAGAGTGTTGTCTACATACCCTTGTAGACCAGAAGCGGAAGCGTTTAGCACAACGCGGTTCATGTAGTCGTACGTCTTCACGGCCCGACCGATCAAGCACCGAAACTACGGCACCTCTGAGTTCTACCACACGTTCAGCTCGATGACGATCCCCGGACTCTGATCCAGCAAAGTGTCGGGGAAGAGTTCCGTCAGCATGACGGTGTGGTGACGATCTTGATGTTCTACCGTCGCAGGGCTTCGCCTAAGCACCACTACAATATTATTGAGGATTATGGTGGAGGGGGGGCACCGCACACGGTTAAGAGAACGATCACGAAGATCAACTTGTGTGTCTAGAGGTGCCCCCTGCCCCCGTATATAAAGGAGCAAGGGGGAGGGGCGGCCGGCCAGGAGGAGGCGCGCCAGGGAGGAGTCGTACTCCTACCGGGAGTAGGACTCCCTCCTTTTCCTTGTCCAACTAGGAGAGGGGGAAGGAAGGGAGAGAGGAGAGGAAGGAAAGGGGGGGCGCCGCCCCCCCTCCATGTCCAATTCAGACTAGAGGGGGAGGGGGCGCGCGGCCTGCCCTGGCCGCCCCTCCTCTTCTCCACTTTGGGCCCATGAGGCCCATTAACCCCCCCCGGGGGGGGGGGGGTTCCGGTAACCCCCCGGTACTCCGGTTTTATCCGAAACTTCTCCGGAACACTTCAGGTGTCCGAATATAGCCGTCCAATATATCAATCTTTATGTCTCGACCATTTCGAGACTCCTCGTCATGTCCGTGATCATATACGTGACTCCGAATAATCTTCGGTACATCAAAATATATAAACTCATAATGAAACTGTCATCGTAACATTAAGCGTGCGGACCCTACGGGTTCAAGAACAATGTAGACATGACCGAGACACGTCTCCAGTCAATAACCAATAGCGGAACCTGGATGTTCATATTGGATCCTACATATTCTATGAAGATCTTTATCAGTCAGACCGCATAACAACATACGTTGTTCCCTTTGTCATCGGTATGTTACTTGCCCGAGATTCGATCGTTGGTATCTCAATACCTACTTCAATCTTGTTACCGGCAAGTCTCTTTACTCGTTCCGTAATACATCATCGCGCAACTAACTCATTAGTTGCAATGCTTGCAAGGCTTATGTGATGTGCATTACCGAGAGGGCCCAGAGATACCTCTCCGACAATCAGAGTGACAAATCCTAATCTCGAAATACGCCAACCCAACATGTACCTTTGGAGACACCTGTAGAGCTCCTTTATAATCACCCAGTTATGTTGTGACGTTTGGTAGCACACAAAGTTTTCCTCCGGCAAACGGGAGTTGCATAATCTCATAGTCATAGGAACATGTATAAGTCATGAAGAAAGCAATAGCAACATACTAAAACGATCGGGTGCTACGCTAATGGAATGGGTCATGTCAATCACATCATTCTCCTAATGATGTGATCCCGTTAATCAAATGACAAGACATGTCTATGGTTAGGAAACATAACCATCTTCAATTAACGAGCTAGTCAAGTAGAGGCATACTAGTGACGTTCAGTTTGTTTATGTATTCACACAAGTATTATGTTTCCGGTTAATACAATTCTAGCATGAATAATAAACATTTATCATGATATAAGGAAATAAAATAATAACTTTATTATTGCCTCTAGGGCATATTTCCTCTAGTCTCTCATTTGCACTAGAGTCAATAATCTAGATTACACAGTAATGATTCTAACACCCGTGGAGCTTTGGTGCTGATCATGTTTTGCTCGTGGAAGAGGCTTAGTCAATGGGTCTGCTACATTCAGATCCGTATGTATCTTGCAAATCTCTATGTCTCCCACCTGGACTAGATCCCGGATGGAATTGAAGCGTCTCTTGATGTGCTTGGTTCTCTTGTGAAATCTGGATTCCTTTTCCAAGGCAATTGCACCAGTATTGTCACAAAAGATTTTCATTGGACCCGATGCACTAGGTATGACACCTAGATCGGATATGAACTCCTTCATCCAGACTCCTTCGTTTGCTGCTTCCGAAGCAGCTATGTACTCCGCTTCACATGTAGATCCCGCCACAACGCTTTCTTTTGAACTGCACCAACTGACAGGTCCACCGTTTAATGTAAACACGTATCCGGTTTGCGATTTAGAATCGTCCGGATTAGTGTCAAAGCTTGCATCAACGTAACCATTTACGATGAGCTCTTTGTCACCTCCATATACGAGAAACATATCCTTAGTCCTTTTGAGGTATTTCAGGATGTTCTTGACCGCTGTCCAGTGATCCACTCCTGGATTACTTTGGTACCTCCCTGCTAGACTTATAGCAAGACACACATCAGGTCTGGTACACAACATTGCATACATGATAGAGCCTATGGCTGAAGCATAGGGAACATCTTTCATTTTCTCTCTATCTTCTGCAGTGGCCGGGCATTGAGTCTTACTCAATTTCACACCTTGTAACATAGGCAAGATCCTTTCTTTGCTTGATCCATTTTGAACTTCTTCAAAACTTTGTCAAGGTATGTTCTTTGTGAAAGTCCAATTAAGCGTCTTGATCTATCTCTATAGATCTTAATGCCCAATATGTAAGCAACTTCACCGAGGTCTTTCATTGAAAAACTCTTATTCAAGTACCCCTTTATGCTATCCAGAAATTCTATATCATTTCCGATTAGTAATATGTCATCCACATATATAATCTCTACTCCTATAAAAATACGAGTTGGTGATGATGGTGTGCCTGCCTTGCTTCAATTTCAACCATCGGATCTGCATCCAACGCACTGTAATCAATCTGTGGTACATTTTGCAAAAAAGCGCCCACTACATCACACATTTGCAGATAAGCCCCCTCAGTCCATCTTTCCTATTCGAGTCTCTGCCCCACCCCCACCAGGTAAAAAAAACAACTATCGACCTTATCCATCTCCTCTCCAGAACGGGAGGCACCATACGAACTGCCGCCGGCAGCGCTGGAATCGATCCGGCGATGTGGCAGCTGCCGGCGCCGTTCAACCCCTGCCCCCCCTCCCCACCTCCTCCCCCCGCCTTATGCCTTCTACCAGCCCCACCTCTCACCGCCGCGACGACCCCATCCTCCTCGCCGTCTCCTCCGTGGCTCTGCCCCCTTCCCCGTCCGATGCCAACCTTGGCAAGCAGGCCGCCGCCGCCGTCCGCCTAACGACGCCTGTACTGCCTCCTCCTCTGCTGCTGCAGGCTTAGCATAGATCATTACTACCACCTCTCTCCCCCTTGCCGTCCCCTCCACCGTCTCACCCGTCTCCTCTGCCGCTGGCCGCCGCTGGTCCGCCACCGACGGATCTTCTGCCTCTTCCTCTGCGGTAGTGTTCCCACCGACCTCCGCCCACCATCGCCACCACCTCCCCCTCCTAGATGTCTCATCCGCCCCCTTCACCCTCTCCTCCAACGCTGACTGCCCCAAGTACGCCGCCGGCTACGAGCTGCTCATTCACAGCGGCGGTGGCGCCGCCACATACTACTCCTTGCCCTTCCCCACCGGCGCGCTATTCTTGGCTACTGTCACCCTGTCCACCCAAGCCGCCTCCCAAATTCAAATTTTCTGCCAAACCCGCGCGCCCAAGCGGAACTGTCTAGAAACCATCCTTGCAGGCCCATATATATATATATATATATATATATATATATATATATATATATATATATATCAAATTTTCTAGCACTCTGAGTTCAAATCCGTGCGCCAATGTGGAGCTGTCTAGAAACTACTATTGAAGACCAATATAAAGCAAATGGGACTCTCGCTGCTGCACCCAAAGAAGCCAAACGCTGGTCATGGCATTCTTCAGATTGAACGGATTGTGAGGACTTCGTCTTCTATTCTACTTCGTAAAGGACCAAGGTATGGGTGGATCTTCTTACTTGTGCAATTGTAGATGTGCAATGACAGAAATGATTGATCTGATTAGGAGATCAAGCACCAGTACTAGAGGAATGGTTTACTATGCTTAGATTGCTATGCTAGCCCACTTCTATTCTAATATGATTTTTACACAATAAATGCTAGAACTGATAATTAGCGAATATAATAGCAGTTTGATTTTTTATTCATCTATTGGCATAGATTGTTGGACCACGGGGAGCCACATCCTTGTCAATTGATGTTATACTTTTGTAGTACCACATTATACTTGTATTGCGATATTGCTTACAATTGAAATCTTGAAGTATAGTTGCTTAAGTTAACCAAATAGTAAATATGCATTGGTACTAAATATGCACATAAATACTCAGTGGCAGCTCCAACTACAATTGGAATTTTTTTCTCACCGAATCACTGATTGTTAAAATGACGATCCACATGGCAGGTCCAAAAGATACTCATCAAGCTCAGAAATTAGAAGTCTCTAGGAGAAACCCTTGGATTTAGGTGTGAAACTGAATAATCACAAGGTCAGGACATACTGGGTGAGTTAGGCTGAATATTCAGTATGTGCGAGTGCATCATGCTTCATACTCCCACTATTGACTGGAAGTTGTGAAGCCTATTATTAGACATGCTTGGAAACTATTGTGATAGGTTCTATGGAAATGCTGTGAAAAATTCATACTTGATCACTTCTGTATACTACTATGTTCTGATTTGTAGTTTTTGGCTACCATACATGTGCATATCATTTGTTTTATTCATATTGTTACTTGATGATGATGAAATGTATCAAATGTGCAATTTCAGATCTAAATATAAATTGCTCTAAATTTATCATACATGTCGTTGGCTTAAAACAAAATATAGTATTCTTGTTAGATTACATATAACATTCCTATTGGCTTTTGTGTTTTGAGCTTTTAATTCATTTGGCTAACCTCATACTCTTCTGTTTTGGGGAGAAATAATCAGGTCTTGCGCCCAAATGTTACAATCCTCGTGCCAACAAAGCAATAAAGGAAAACAAAAAGGTTGCTATCTTGTCCCTTATCGCTTGGCGGAACAATCTTTTTGCATATATTTGTATAATCTGACTATTGGTTCAACTTTAAATAACACAGTGGTCGATGACAATAATAAGTCCCACAGAACTGGGCCGAATGGCATGCCACCGACTCAGACAGGTCTATTTATATGCGAGCCAACATGTGTGACGCATTTGAGTTACTCGTCTTCTTCGGATGATGAAGTGACAAACCAATTCAGCTGTGATTTTTCCTACTAATAATGGTATGCTGACATCAATTACGTACTTGGAGCGAGGAGAAAGCTCCAAAGGTAAGTCTATAAGGCGAAAGTATGTGCTTATGTAATTTTGTTTACCCACTTAATTAATTCATCGTAAAATACTATAGGGCAAAAGCGTGCACATGAAGCACGAAGATATGCTAGCCGTACCCCTGAATAAATCCAAGCAAGGCGAGAACGTGTGAGAGCACGTCGGCAAAATTTAACACCAAATGAGAAGGAAAGGATTAATGCACAGAGAAGAGAGAAAAGAAAATGCATGAGACTTGATGAGAGGAATGCAAGCCAGCGAGCACGTAGGCAAAGTTTGACGCTAGATGAGAGGCAAGAAAGAAATGCACGCCAGCGAGCACGTAGGAAAAGCCTACCACCCGAAGAGCGGCAAGCACTCCTAGCTCAGCGTAAAGCAAGCTACGCAGCCAAACGAGATACCCTCTATAAGGATTCTGTCGCAATGCAGTGCCCTAAAGGTTCGTTGGTGGGACATCTATCATCAAGCTCTTATGTCTTTAGCTGCCCAAGTACGCTGGCGCAAACTTCTGCTACGGTTCAAGGTAATTCTCACATACACATTCGTTTATCTCACCAATTTTTTCAAAGGTTGAGCCGGTATTTTACACTATAATTGAAATAACAGGTAATCTTGAAAGCATACCTAAAGCGGTGGAAGAGGATCACATAGTTTTCACTAACACAGGTATGCTTATGGTGTGGATGCCTTCTTTTCATTACTGATTATATTATAATTTTTTCAAAGGTTGAGCCGGTATTTTACACTATCATTGAAATAACAGGTAATCTTGAAAGCATACCTAAAGCGGTGGAAGAGGATCACAGAGTTTTCACTAACACGGGTATGCTTATGGTGTGGATGCCTTCTTTTCATTACTGATTATATTATAACACACATTCAGAACCATCCTTATAATTAGAATGGACAATTCATTATTGGCTCCCAATGGCTTCATATGTCTAGGTTCCCCAACAGAAAGCTTTGTTGCGGACGATAATCAGTCTGAAGAAGAAGATGATGAGTACTTCATATTTGCTAGCAGAGGTATTGCCAATGTCGTGGATGCCTTACTTCCCTACATGTATTGCACAAAAACTGCAAGACCTATATAACACTATTCATCTCATGTATATGTAGGCGATGATGAAGACTATGATGACATGATGGATGCATTTACAGTAGTTCCTGATCCATATGATCGTGTCTACGAGAATATACCTGTAAGTACTCACACGCTGGCACCTAAACCTGATTGCAAGCATTGTGGTGCAAAGAGGTTCCAGTATGAGACAAATGGATTTTGTTGCTGGTCTGGAAAAGTTAAGTTGGCACACTTAGAACCACCCTTGGAACTTAAAATGCTATACACAAGTTCAGATCCCAATGCCGTGCATTTTAGGGATAACATTCGATACTTCAATGGACACTTTTCATTCACTACCCTTGGAGTCAGTCTGGACAACAGATACACAAACATGAAGTCAGGAGTCTATACGTTTCAAGCTCACGGTTAGATTTACCACAACATCTTCTCATTTGGTCCAACTCAAGATGGGCCAAAGCATTTGGAACTCTACTTCTATGATGATGATCCCGGTTTACAACATAGGTTTCGGCGCTCCCCGAACCTAGACCGAGATGTCATTCGAAGGCTTTTTGACATCCTGAAGCATAATCCTTATTCTGAAACATTTAGGAATCTAGGTGGATTCGATGACCTTGAGGAATACCATATTGAACTGAACACCGACATGAGGTTGGACCAATGGAGGTATAATGTGCCTATATCATCAGAGGTTGCAGCTATTTGGGTTGAGGGTAGTGAACTCTGTAAGTACTTTGAGCGTAGCATAGTATTGTTCGGCAACGACAACAAGAGATATAGCATCCAACCATATTATGGATGTTATGATCCGTTGTCTTACCCTTTATTCTTCCCAAGAGGGGAGATTGGTTGGCATCCTGAAATCCCAAAGAATGGTGTCAGCTTGAATGAGATGCTTCAGTCCCGTCGCAGTGGTCGACAGAGTCTAGGTAATTCATATAATGAAAATAACATGTGTTAATGTTGTTTATCCTCATTGTACTTACTTTTCCTGATTCCCAATATTGTCCTTTTGTTATCTCTCATTTTATAGGTTCATATACAAATAGTCGATTATGCGTCTCCGTTAGAGACTACTATTGCTACAAATTTCAAATGCGTCGTGGTGTATTTAACACCATGCTATACGGTAAACGACTATTCCAACAATATGTGGTTGATATGTACATCAAGGTTGAAAGCTCAAGATTGGACTATATAAAAAACACCAGAAACAAATACGTGCTGATCTATACCAAGGTGTTGTCGATAGCCTTCAAGCTGGGGAAAACCGTGCGGATGAAGTGGGCAAACGGACTATAGTTCCTTCATCATTTATTGGGGGAAGAAGAGATAGGAGACGAAGATACCTTGATGCCATGGCCTTGGTGCAAAAGTATGGGAAGCCAGATATTTTTTAACCATGACTTTCAACCCTAATTGGGATGAAATAATTAGTGAGCTAGAGCCTGGACAAACCCCACAGGATCGTCCTGATCTTATTGTACGAGTATTTCGAGCAAAGTTGGAAGACCTCAAGATACAACTTTTTAAAAGGCACATTCTTGGTAAGGTAGCAGCATATGTGTATGTAGTTGAGTTCCAGAAAAGAGGTCTACCACATGCTCATTTCCTCCTAATCATGGAGGGGAGGTACAAGCTAACATGCCCAGAGCAATATGACTGTCTCATATCTGCTGAATTGCCAGACAAATCCAAGTATCCTGAGTTGTACAAAATGGTCGTGAAGCACATGATGCATGGCCCGTGTGGAGTCCTAAACCCCAAGAACGTGTGCATGCAGAAAGGTAGCTGCAAGAACTATTATCCATGACCATTTAATGTGTCAACCCTTCAGGGAAAGGACTCATATCCCATATATAGGAGGAGAGATGATGGACGCCGTGCAAAGGTACGTGGCCAAGAGTTAGACAATAGGTGGGTTGTTCCATATAATCCTTACCTACTAAGAAGGTATAATTGCCACATCAATGTCGAGGTTTGCTCAAGCATAAAAGTTGTAAAGTACCTCTTTAAATACATATATAAGGGGCATGATCGAGCATCTGTTTCTATCGACGAGGTGGATAGTGATAGGAACATTGATGAGATAAAGCAATACCGAGATTCCAGGTGGGTTACTCCACCAGAAGCATTATGGAGGATATATGGTTTTGACCTTAGTCAGATATTTCCATCTGTTAGACAACTCCAACTCCACATCCCTAATATGCACATGGTGTCATTTCCAGCGGGCGCAAATCTGAATGATGTCCTCTCTCAAGAAGGAGCTTCCAAGACCATGCTAACTGAGTATTTTGAGGCAAACAAGAAATATGAGTTGGCTCGAGGAATTTTATATAAGGATTTCCCATCTTATTTTGTTTGGATGTCAGGTGGAAAGTATTGGAAAAGGAGGGATGAACGCACACAGATTGGGAGAATTGTGTCTGCACATCCAGTTGAAGGGGAGAGGTATTATCTTAGAGTGCTTCTAAACCATGTCACAGGTGCTACATCCTTCCAAGACCTTAGAACAGTGAATGGTATTGTTTACTCGACATTCCGTGAAGCTGCTGAAAGGAGGGGTCTTATCGAGTCAGATAATACTATCAACGAGTGTCTTGATGAGGCTAAGGTTTTTCATATGCCATCTTCCCTTCGGAGGCTATTTGACACTATATTGGTCTTTTGTGAACCCAGCAATGTGCATGGCCTATGGGACAGACACATGGAAGCTATGATAGAAGACTATCGACTAACACAAATGTGCCCCCATGCCGTTGAGCAGATGGCGTTATTAGATATAAAGAATATGCTTGAATCGATGGGTAAGGACATATCATCATTCCCTCTCCCAGAAATTGACAAGTCATATGATGCCTCGGATAATGAGGCTAGGGAGATCATAGAGGAGTCCACGATAGAGGTGGACCCAGAACACCTTGGCTTGTCATCTTTCCTAAACCCAGAACAGAGATATGCATATGATGAGATACTTGCGACTATCAATAGTGGCCAAGGAGGTGTGTTCTTTGTTGATGGACCCGGAGGCACGGGAAAGACTTATCTGTACAAAGCACGACTTGCAAAAGTACGTGCCGAGGGTAAAATAGCTATTGCAACAGCGACATCAGGCGTTGCTGCATCCATCTTGCCTGGAGGGAGGACTGCACACTCAAGGTTTAAAATACCATTGAACACTGAAGACGGTGGGGTCTGCAGTTTCACCAAGCAAAGTGGGACAGCTAAGCTTCTTATGAGGGTGTCCCTCATAATTTGGGACGAGGCCTCCATGACAAAGCGGCAGGCGGTCGAGGCCCTTGACAATAGCATGAGGGACATCATGGCTCGACCTGACCTGCCGTTTGGTGGAAAGACAATTGTGTTTGGGGGAGACTTCAGACAAGTGCTTCCTGTTGTTCGTAAGGGAACAAGGTCCCAAATAACTAACGCGACGCTGCGTAAGTCTTACCTTTGGGAGAATACGAGACAACTAAGACTTGTGCGTAATATGAGGGCTCAGAGAGATCCATGGTTTGCTGATTACCTTCTTCGTGTTGGGAATGGCACTGAGGATACCGTGGATGATGATTACATACAACTTCCAGATGAGATTTGTGTACCATACACCAGCGATGCCACTGATATTGATAAGCTTATTGAAAGTGTTTTCCAGATGACCCTAGAAGAAAACCTCTTGGATCCAAATTACATAACGTCCCGAGCAATTTTGTCAACTCGGAATGAGTACGTTGACAAGATTAACATGAAAATGATTGAGAGGTTTCCTGGGAAGGAAATGATATACTACAGTTTTGATCACGCGGAGGATGATCCACACAACTACTACCCTGCAGAATTCTTGAATTCATTAACACCTAATGGGCTACCTCCCCATATCCTAAAGCTGAAAATTAATTGCCCTATTATATTGTTACGCAACATTGACCCAGTGAGCGGTTTGTGCAATGGGACGAGGTTCATTGTCCAAGGATTCATGAGGAATGCAATAGATGCTGAGATTGTGTTGGGCCAGCATGCTGGTAAGAGGGTGTTCCTTCCTCGAATTCCTCTTTGCCCATCAGACGATGAGATGTTTCCATGTAGGTTCAAGAGGAAGCAGTTTCCAGTTAGACTTAGCTTCGCTATGACCATTAACAAGGCACAAGGACAAACTATACCAAATGTTGGTGTATACCTCCCTGAACCGGTATTTTCACACGAGCAGCTCTATGTTGCTCTTTCTAGAGCTACATCTGGAAGTAATATGAAGATTCTTACTGTACCGGATAAAAAAAGGAAGGCCAGTCCAACCCCACTGCAAATATTACAAAGAACATAGTCTACAAAGAAGTTCTCAGCATGTAGTCCAAGGTATAAATCACTCAAGTACAATTTGGTTGCCGTAAAAATTATATCTATCTAACTAGGGTCATGTGGAGGATTTACGGAAAGACAACTTAGATACTTGCTTTAGTGTTCATGATTTTTTGTAACAATAATTATATGTGTGTTTGAATTGTTTTTAGTAGTTTCCTTTGTTACTCCCTTTGTTAAAAATAATAATAATAATTCAAACAATGCCGACAGCAGGTTGCTTTGTCATCAACACATTTCATTTGGTTGGTAGCTCCACATCCAATTTTTAGGGCACACCCTGAATATTTGTTTCCTTTCTGTCTGTTATTGGCATTTTGTTTTTCTTCGCAGAAACCTGGTTGATGTAAGAAAGTTACAAGTAGTCCAATACTAATATTTTTGTATCTACATGCATGTGCACTCACCCCTTCTAAATACATATGATTCAAAAACATCTTTTACTTAACAATTTGTTTCTTTGCTTCTGTACAAAATGTACAAGTGTTGTTCATTGTTTTTTCCTTTGCCTAAATATACTACAGAGTACATACCCTCTACAAGCTCCTTGTTTTTTCGTTTGTCTAAATATACTACAGACCATCATATATATGCAGTACTGATTACCTGATTTCCTTTTAGGTGAGAAGATGGATGAAGCCAGAGCTCGAGGGCCAACATTGTTAGCATAGATGGTTTTGAGCAAACGACTAAAAGAAGGTCCTGGGGATCCAAACAATGTAGTTTTGTGTGTTTGTCAGTTCCTAACATCTTGAGCAACCTTGCAGAAAGGAGCTCTTTGAGGACTGTTGTGACATAGATCCAGCAAGCTGGTGATGGTGGTGCAGGAAGTGTATGGGCGTCGACATGGCTGAAACCCCATGGTCATGAGACTAGCGATGTAGTCGTCGTTGTCCTTTTTGTGCTCTCCTGTGTTGGTCTATTTTGGGATTCTGTGTACAATATCTTTTTTTCTGTATGAGAGTTAACTGCAGTTTGTCAGGTTACTGGTTGACGATGCTCTTGTTCATGTTACCAAGGATGATGTGGGGAGTAGTTGTTTACGCACGTTGGGTTTGGGTGGCTAATGCTCAGCCCGTATGGTGTGTGTATGTGCGTGTGTGTATTGGGTTTGGGTGGCTAATGCCCAGCCCGTATGGTGTGTGTATGTGCGTGTGTGTAATACTGAAAAATTCTATATTGTTTGCATTTACTATTCATTTGGATATATGTAAGCTCGGGAACATAATTGAATATTTGGAAAAGCATATTGATAACATACATGGGATGACCCAACATACGTCAATCTGAACACATGCATAGTTATTCTGTGCAACGCACGGGCATCTTACTAGTATCAGAAATGCTACAGAGCTCCCACTCACTTTCTTGTAAATACAGTCTTCTCCAAAAGTCTGTATAAAACCATATGCTTTGATCACACTATCAAAACGTTTATTCCAACTCCGAGAGGCTTGCACCAGTCCATAAATGGATCGCTGGAGCTTGCACACTTTGTTAGCTCCCTTTGGATCGACAAAACCTTCCGGTTGCATCATATACAACTATTCTCCCAGAAATCCATTCAGGAATGCAGTTTTGACATCCATTTGCCAAATTTCATAATCATAAAATGCAACAATTGCTAACATGATTCGGACAGACTTAAGCATCGCTACAGGTGAGAAAGTCTCATCGTAGTCAATCCCTTGAACTTGTCGAAAACCTTTTGCAACAAGTCTAGCTTTATAGACAGTAACATTACCATCAGCGTCAGTCTTCTTCTTGAAGATCCATTTATTTTCAATGGCTTGCCGATCAACGGGCAAGTCAACCAAAGTCCACACTTTGTTTTCATACATGGATCCCATCTCAGATTTCATGGCCTCGAGCTATTTTGCGGAATCTGGGCTCACCATCGCTTCTTCATAGTTCGTAGGTTCATCATGGTCTTGCAACATAACCTCCAGGACAGGATTACTACACCACTCTGGTGTGGATCTTACTCTGGTTGACCTACGTGGTTTAGTAACAACTTGATCTGAAGTTTCATGATCATCATCATTAACTTTCTCACTAATTGGTGTAGGTGTCACAGGAACCGGTTTCTGTGATGAACTACTTTCCAATAAGGGAGCAGGTACAGTTACCTCATCAAGTTCTACTTTCCTCCCACTCACTTCTTTCGAGAGAAACTCCTTCTCTAGAAAGTTTCCGAATTTAGCAACAAAAGTCTTGCCTTCGGATCTGTGATAGAAGGTGTATCCAATAGTTTCCTTTGGATATCCTATGAAGACACATTTCTCCAATTTGGGTTCGAGCTTATCAGGTTGAAGCTTTTTCACATCAGCATCGCAGCCCCAAACTTTAAGAAATGACAACTTTGGTTTCTTGCCAAACCATAGTTCATAAGGCGTCGTCTCAACGGATTTCGATGGTGCCCTATTTAACGTGAATGCGGCCGTCTCTAAAGCATAACCCCAAAACGATAGCAGTAAATCAGTAAGAGACATCATAGATCACACCATATCTAGTAAAGTACGATTACGACGTTCAGACACACCATTACGCTGTGGTGTTCCGGGTGGCGTGAGTTGCGAAACTATTCCACATTGTTTCAAATGTACACCAAACTCGTAACTCAAATATTCTCCTCCATGATCAGATCGTAGAAACTTTATTTTCTTGTTACGATGATTTTCAACTTCACTCTGAAATTCTTTAAAAAATTTCAAACGTTTCAGACTTATGTTTCATTGAGTAGATATACCCATATCTGCTTAAGTCATATGTGAAGGTGAGAAAATAACGATATCCGCCACGAGCCTCAACATTCATTGGACCACATACATCTATATGTATGATTTCCAACAAATCTGTTGCTCTCTGCATAGTACCGGAGAACGGTGTTTTGGTCATCTTGCCCATAAGGCACGGTTCGCAAGTACCAAGTGATTCATAATCAAGTGGTTCCAAAAGGCCATCAGTATGGAGTTTCTTCATGCGCTTTACACCGATATGACTCAAATGGCAGTGCCACAAATAAGTTGCACTATCATTATCAACTCTGCATCTTTTGGCTTCAACATTATGAATATGTGTGTCACTACTATCGAGATTTAATAAGAATAGACCACTCTTCAAGGGTGCATGACCATAAAAGATATTACTCATATAAATAGAACAACCATTATTCTCTGATTTAAATGAATAACCATCTCGCATCAAACAAGATCCAGATATAATGTTCATGCTCAATGCTGGCACCAAATAACAATTATTTAGGTCCAATACTAATCCCGAAGGTAGATGTAGAGGTAGCGTGCCGACCGTGATCACATCGACTTTGGAACCATTTCCCACGCGCATCGTCACCTCGTCCTTAGCCAATCTTCGCTTAATCCGTAGTCCCTGTTTCGAGTTGCAAATATTAGCAACAGAACCAGTATCAAATACCCAGGTGCTACTGCGAGCATTAGTAAGGTACACATCAATAACATGTATATCACATATACCTTTGTTCACCTTGCCATCCTTCTTATCCGCCAAATACTTGGGGCAGTTCCGCTTCCAGTGACCAGTCTGCTTGCAGTAGAAGCACTCAGTTTCAGGCTTAGGTCCAGATTTGGGTTTCTACTCCTAAGCAGCAACTTGCTTGTTATTCTTCTTGAAGTTCCCCTTCTTATTCCCTTTGCCCTTTTTCTTGAAACTAGTGGTCTTGTTGACCATCAACACTTGATGCTCCTTCTTGATTTCTACCTCCGCAGCTTTCAGCATTGCGAAGAGCTCGAGAATTGTCTTATCCATCCCTTGCATATTATAGTTCATCACGAAGCTCTTGTAGCTAGGTGGAAGTTATTGGAGAATTCTGTCAATGACACAATCATCTGGAAGATTAACTCCCAATTGAATCAAGTGATTATTATACCCAGACATATTGAGTATATGCTCACTGACAGAACTGTTCTCCTCTATCTTGCAGCTATAGAACTTATTGGAGACTTCATATCTCTCAATCCGGGCATTTGCTTGAAATATTAACTTCAACTCTTGGAACATCTCATATGCTCCATGACGTTCAAAACGTCGTTGAAGACCCGATTCTAAGCCGTAAAGCATGGCACATTGAACTATCGAGTAGTCATCAACTTTGCTCTGCCAGACATTCTTAACGTCGTCAGTTGCATCAGCAGCAGGCCTGGGACCCAGCGGTGCTTCCAGGGCGTAACTCTTCTATGCAACAATGAGGATAATCCTCAAGTTATGGACCCAGTCCGTGTAATTGCTACCATCATCTTTCAACTTTGCTTTCTCAAGGAACGCATTAAAATTCAGCTGAACAACAGCACGGGCCATCTATCTACAATCAAACATAAACAAGCAAGATACTATCAGGTACTAAGTTCATGATAAATTTAAGTTCAATTAATCATATTACTTAAGAACTCCCACTTAGAAAGATATCCCTCTAATCCTCTAAGTGATCACGTGATCCAAATCAACTAAACCATGTCCGATCATCACGTGAGATGGAGTAGTATTAATGGTGAACATCAATATGTTGATCATATCTACTGTATGATTCACGCTCGACCTTTCGGTCTCCGTGCTCCGAGGCCATATCTGTTATATGCTAGGCTCGTCAAGTTAAACCTGAGTATTCCGCGTGTGCAACTGTTTTGCACCCATTGTATTTGAACGTAGAGCCTATCACACCCGATCATCACGTGGTGTCTCAGCACGAAGAACTTTCGCAACGGTGCATACTCAGGGACAACACTTATACTTTGATAATTTAGTGAGGGATCATCTTATAATGCTACCGTCAATCAAAGCAAGATAAGATGCATAAAAGATAAACATCACATGCAATCAATATAAGTCATATGATATGGCCATCATCATCTTGTGCTTGTGATCTCCATCTTCGAAGCACCGTCATGATCACCATCGTCACCCGCGTGACACCTTGATCACCATCGTAGCATCGTCGTTGTCTCGCCAATCTTATGCTTCCACGATTATCGCTACTGCTTAGTGATAAAGTAAAGCATTACAGCGCAATTGCATTGCATACAATAAAGTGACAACCATATGGCTCCTGCCAGTTGCCGATGACTCGGTTACAAAGCATGATCATCTCATACAATAAAATTTAGCATCATATCTTGACCATATCACATCACAACATGCCCTACAAAAACAAGTTAGACGTCCTCTACTTTGTTGTTGCAAGTTTTACGTGGCTGCTATGGGCTTAGCAAGAACCGTTCTTACATACGCATCAAAACCACAACAATAGTTTGTCAAGTTGGTGTTGTTTTAACCTTCGCAAGGACCAGGCGTAGCCACACTTGGTTCAACTAAAGTTGGAGAAACTGACACCCGCCAGCCACCTGTGTGCAAAGCACGTCGGTAGAACCAGTCTCGCGTAAGCATACGCGTAATGTCGGTCCGGGCCGCTTCATCCAACAATACCGCCGAACCAAAGTATGACATGCTGGTAAGTAGTATGACTTATATCGCCCACAACTCACTTGTGTTCTACTCGTGCAAATAACATCAACACATAAAACCTGGGCTCTGATACCATTGTTGGGGAACGGAGTAATTTCAAAAAAATTCCTACGCACACGCAAGATCATGGTGATGCATAGCAACGAGAGGGGAGAGTGTTGTCTACGTACCCTCGTAGACCGGAAGCGAAAGCGTTTAGCACAATGCGGTTGATGTAGTCATACGTCTTCACGGCCCGATCGATCAAGCACAGAAACTACGGCACCTCTGAGTTCTAGCACACGTTTAGCTTGATGACGATCCCCGGACTCCGATCCAGCAAAGTGTCGGGGAAGAGTTCCGTCAGCACGATGGCGTGGTGACGATCTTGATGTTCTACCGTCGCAGGGCTTCGCCTAAGCACCGCTACAATATTATTGAGGATTAAGGTGGAGGGGGCCACCGCACACGGTTAAGAGAACGATCACGAAGATCAACTTGTGTGTCTAGAGGTGCCCCCCTGCCCCCGTATATAAAGGAGCAAGGGGGAGGGGCGGCCGGCCAGGAGGAGGCGCGCCAGGGAGGAGTCCTACTCCTACCGGGAGTAGGACTCCCTCCTTTTCCTTGTCCAACTAGGAGAGGGGGAAGGAAGGGAGAGAGGAGAGGAAGGAAAGGGGGGCGCCCCCCCTCCTTGTCCAATTCAGACTAGAGGGGGAGGGGGCATGCAGCCTGCCCTGGCCGCCCCTCCTCTTCTCCACTTTGGGCCCATGAGGCCCATTAACCCCCGGGGGGGTTCCGGTAACCCCCCGGTACTTTGGTTTTATCCGAAACTTCTCCGGAACACTTCCGGTGTCTGAATATAGCCGTCCAATATATCAATCTTTATGTCTCGGCCATTTCGAGACTCCTCGTCATGTCTGTGATCATATCCGGGACTCCGAACAATCTTCGGTACATCAAAATATATAAACTCATAATGAAACTGCCACCGTAACGTTAAGCGTGCGGACCCTACGGGTTCGAAAACAATGTACACATGACTGAGACACGTCTCCAGTCAATAACCAATAGCAGAACCTGGATGTTCATATTGGCTCCTACATATTCTACGAAGATCTTTATCGGTCAGACCGCATAACAACATACGTTGTTCCCTTTGTCATCGGTATGTTACTTGCCCGAGATTCGATCATCGGTATCTCAATACCTAGTTCAATCTCGTTACCGGCAAGTCTCTTTACTCGTTTCATAATACATCATCTCGCAACTAACTCATTAGTTGCAATGCTTGCAAGGCTTATGTGATGTGCATTACCGAGAGGGCCCAGAGATACCTCTCCGACAATCGGAGTGACAAATCCTAATCTCGAAATACGCCAACCCAACATGAACCTTTGGAGACACCTGTAGAGCTCCTTTATAATCACCCAGTTACGTTGTGATGTTTGGTAGCACATAAAGTGTTCCTCCGGCAAACGGGAGTTGCATAATCTCATAGTCATAGGAACATGTATAAGTCATGAAGAAAGCAATAGCAACATACTAAAACGATCGGGTGCTAAGCTAATGGAATGGGTCATGTCAATCACATCATTCTCCTAATGATGTGATCCCGTTAATCAAATGGCAACACATGTCAATGGTTAGGAAACATAACCATCTTCGATTAACGAGCTAGTCAAGTAGAGGCATACTAGTGACGTTTAGTTTGTCTATGTATTCACACAAGTATTATGTTTCCGGTTAATACAATTCTAGCATGAATAATAAACATTTATCATGATATAAGGAAATAAAATAATAACTTTATTATTGCCTCTAGGGCATATTTCCTTCACCCAATGCCTTCCCCCCAAACAATGGTGAAGTGTCATGTAGTCGGCATTCACATGACACCACTAGAGGAGAGACAACATACATCTCATCAAAATATCGAACGAATACCAAATTCACATGACTACTTATAGCAAGACTTCTCCCATGTCCTCAGGAACAATTGTAACTACTCACAAATCATATTCATGTTCATAATCAGAGGGGTATTAATATGCATAAAGGATTTGAACATATGATCTTCCACCGAATAAACCAACTAGCATCAACTACAAGGAGTAATCAGCACTACTAGTAACCCACGGGTACCAATCTGAGGTTTTGAGACAAAGATTGGATACGAGAGATGAACTAGAGTTTGAGATGAGATGGTGTTGGTGAAGATGTTGATGGAGATTGACCCCCTCCCACTGAGAGGATCGATGGTGATGACGATGGTGATGATTTCCTCCTCCCGAAGGGATGTTTCCCCGGCAGAACAGCTCCATCGGAGCCCTAGATTGGTTCCGCCAAGGTTCCACCTCATGGCGGCGGAGTTTCATCCCATGAGCTTGCTTATTATTTTTTCCAGGGCAAAAGACTTCATATATCCAAAGATGGGCACCAGAGGCCTGCCAGGGGGCCCACGAGGCAGGGGGCGCACCCAGGGGTGTAGAGCACGCCTCCCACCCTCGTGGACGACGGGTGGCCCCCTCTAGTGCTTTCTTTGCCCAATATTTTTATATATTCCAAAACGTGCTCCCGTGAAGTTTCAGGACATTTGGATTTATGCAGAATAGGTCTCTAATATTTGCTCATTTTCCAGCTACCGGCATTCTCCCTCTTCATGTAAACCTTGTAAAATAAGAGAGAATAGGCATAAGTATTGTGACAATATATGTAATAACAGCCCATAATGTAATAAATATCAATATAAAAGCATGATGCAAAATGGACGTATCAACCACAATCGCCTGCATGAATTTTTTGCAAAACTTCACGGCCTTCATCAGGGGAAACACGATGTTGAAACACCCCAGTCACCTACACCTGTGTAACTCGCCATTAACTATTGTCATGGACATAGACCATCTTATGATCTGTCACACAAAAGCTCATCTTCTGGCAACTCGCCCCTGTTCAAGTAAGCCAGATAAGGCACAATCGAATCTAGAATAGCATGTAGAACCGCCACCAACTGTCCTTCCGGGTCAAGAACAACCACGTCTTCTTCTGATGGTAACTTGACTGAAGGGTTATGCAATACATCAAGGAACACATTGGTAGGAACCGGCTTATGCTGAGACTCGAGCCGAGACAAAGCATCAACTGCCTCATTAAGCCGATGATTGATGTGATCCACTTGATAGCCTTTGAAATGACCCCCTATATTAGTCACAACTTGACGATAAGCCGACACGAGCGGGTCCTTGGTGTCCCACTTTCCCGAAACTTGATGTGCCACCAAGTCTGAATCGCCAAGACATTAACCTGGCTCAACTTCATCTCCTTAGCCACACGAAGCCCATGGAGTAAAGCTTCATACTAAGTTGCATTGTTAGTACAAGGAAACATGAGCCTTAAAACAATGCAAATCTTATCACCTCGCGGGGATTCTAAGACAACTCCAGCCCCTGAGCCTGCCAACTGTCTGGACCCACCAAAATGTATCGTCCAGTATGCGTTGTCTGGCTTTTCCTCTGGCACTTGCAACTCTGTCCAGTCATTAATGAAGTCCACCAATGCTTGAGACTTGATAGCTGTTATAGGCACATATTTCAAATTATGTGGCCCAAGCTCAATTGCCCACTTAGCAACTCTGCCTATGGCCTCCTTGTTTTGAATAATATCTCCTAGAGGGGCACAACTGACCACAGTGATTGGATGCCCAAGGAAATAATGCTTCAACTTGCCACTTGCCATGAACACCCCAAACACCAATTTCTGCCAATGTGGGTATCTTTGATTTGACTCTATAAGACTTCACTGACATAATAAACTGGCCTCTGGACTGGATACTCTTTGTTGGCCTCCTTGCGCTCCACGACCACTACTATGTTGACGGCTTTATTGTTAGCTGCCACGTACAGGAGCAAAGGCTCTTTGTCTATTGGAGCAGCCAAGATGGGCGGCTCGGCCAACTGCTTCTTAAGTACCTCGAACACCCCATTAGCAGTGTCACTCCAGATGAAATGATCAACCTTTTTTATCATCTGGTATAGGGGAATCACCTTCTCGCCTAGGCGGCTTATGAACCAACTCAGGGCCGCAATACGACCCACCAAGCGATGAACATCATTGATACGCGCGACAATGAAGTAATTTCCTCTATTTTGTCCGCATTAGCTTCGATGCCCCTTTCTGAAACCAGAAAACCTAGTAGTTTTCCTCCTAGTACACTAAGGACACACTTGGTCGGGTTAAGCATCATCTTGTACACCCGAAGATTGTCAAAGTTTTCTTTCAAATCATCAAGCAAGGATTCCTTCTTCCCGGATTTGACCATAGTGTCATCCACATAAGCATGAACGTTGCATCCAATCTGCCCATGAAAACAATTCTGAACGCAGTGCTAGTATGCCACCTGAGCAATCTTAAGCCCAAAAGGCATAGAAACATAACAAAAAGCTCAAAAGGGGGTGATGAAGGTTGTATTCTCCTGATCCTCAACCGCCATCTTGATCTGATGATAACCAGAATAAGTATCTATTAAACACTCACAACCCTCCATGGCATCTTGATCTGGTCAATGCGGGGGAGAGCAAATGAAACAGTTGGAAGCCTTGTTAAGATCGGTGTAATAAACACACATGCGCCAAGTGCCATTCTTTTTAAGCACAAGCACATGATTAGACAACCACCAAGGGTAAAAAAATCAATGATGAACCCAGCAGCTAGGAGCCGGGCCACCTCTTCTCCAATAGCCTTACGTCTCTCCTCATTAAACGATAGAGGAACTGGTGAACATGTTTCATCTTAGGATCGACATAAAGGTGGTGCTTAGCGAATTCTCTCGGTACACCCATCATGTTAGAAGGTTTCCTTGCAATGATGTCCTGATTCTCAAGGATGAACTCGATGAGCGCGCTTTACTATTTAGGATCCATGCTTGTCCTAATGGTGAACTATTGTGAAGAATCACCAGGGACAAAGTCAACTTGCTGTGTGTCCTTTGCCGACTTAAACATCAGCAAATGGTCCTTCTCGGTGGTGGGCTTTTTTAGAGGGGTCATATCAGCCGGGTCAACATTATCTTTATAAAACTTGATCTCATCAATAGCACAAGTCACCTATGCATAAGTAGCATCCCCTTCCTCGCAATCCAAGGCGAGTTTGCGATTTCCATGAACCATGGTCGTCCCTTGAGGCCCAGGCATCTTAAGCTGTAAATATATATAACAAGGATGAGGCATGAATTTAGCATAAGCCAACTGATACATCTCCAACGTATCTATAACTTTTGATTGTTCCATGCTGTTATATTATCAATCTTGGATGTTTTATAATCATTTTATATCATTTTTGGTACTAACCTATTGACATAGTGCCAAGTGCCAGTTGTTGTTTTCCATGTTTTTTTACATCGCAGAAAAATAATATCAAACGGAGTCCAAATGGCACAAAACTTTATGGAGATATTTTATGGGCCAGAAGGAACACAACAGGCCTTGGCTGCACTTGGGGGGTGCCCCGACGGGAGCACAACCCACTAGGGCGCACCAGGAGGCCCAGGCATGTCTTGGTGGGTTGTGCCCACCTCAGGTTCCCTCCGGACCGCCTCTTTTCTCTATAAATACCCCAATATTCCCAAAACCCTAGGGGAGTCGACAAAATATTGATCTAGCCGTCGCAGAGTCCAGAACCACCAGATCCAATCTAGACACCATCTCTGATGGGGTTCACCACCTCCATTGGTGCCTCTCTGATGATGCGTGAGTAGTTCTTTGTAGACCTTCGGGTCCATAGTTAGTAGCTAGATGGCTTCCTCTCTCTCTTGATTCACAATACAACGGTCTCTTGGAGATCCATATGATGTAACTCTTTTGCGATGTGTTTGTTGGGATCCGATGATATTTGAGTTTATGATCAGATATATCTCTCTTTTTTCCATGAAAGTATTTGATTTTTTTGATCTCTTTTATGCATGATTGCTTATAGCCTCGTATTTCTTCTCCGATATCTGGTTTTTTTTGGCCAACTTGATTTATTTATCCTGCAATGTGAAGAGGTGCTTTGTAGTGGGTTCGACCTTACGGTGCTTGATCCCAGTGAGAGAAGGGGAACCGACACGTATGTATCGTTGCTACTAAGGATAAAACTATGGGATCTATCTCTACATAGATAGATCTTGTCTACATCATGTCATCGTTCTTATTGCATTACTCCGTTTCTCCATGAACTTAATACACTAGATGCATGCTGGATAGCGGTCAATGTGTGGATTAATAGTAGTAGATGCAGGCAGGAGTCGGTCTACTAATCTTGGACGTGATGCCTATGTAATGATCATTTACTGGATATCGTCATGAGTATTTGAAGTTCTATCAATTGCCCAATAGTAATTTGTTCACCCACCGTTTGCTTTTTTTCTCGAGAGAAGCCACTAGTGAAACCTACGGCCCCCAGGTCTCTTTCTCATATTATTTGCCTTTGCGATCTACTTTTATTTGCTTTTATTTTCGGATCTATTAATCCAAAAATACAAAAATACTTTGTTGCACTTTATTTTATTTGCGATCTATTTATTCAATCTACTACAATTTTCTCCCGTTCATGCACCAATTTCTGGCACCGTTACCTGGAAGGGATTGTCAACCCGTTCTCCTACTGGTTCGATAACCTTGGTTTCATATATGAGGGAAATACCTACCGCCGCTGTGCTACATCATGCCTTTCTCTTTGGGGAAATATCGACGTAGCTTCAAGCGACATCACCAACCGTCCAAACAGGTCATGACAAGGACTCTTGATCTTGACCACCTCAAACCACAACATTTCTGCTCTGTAGTTATACTCATCACCAAAAACCACTTCCAGAGCTACCTTTCTGACAGGGTAAGCTGACTTACCAGGCACCGCTCCATGAAACACTGTAGAAGATGGCTTGAGATCCTCGTCCGTCAGGCTCATCCGACGGAAAGTATCATAGTACAATATGTTGATGCTGCTACCACCATCCATAAGCACTTTCATAAACTTATAACCGCTCACTTGAGGGCTACCACCAGGGCCAGATGACCCGGATCATCAACCTGAGGCGGGTGATCCGCCCGGCTCAATGTGATCGGCTACTCCGACCATCATAAGTCTTGGGGCACCATCGGATCAACCATATTGACTACTCACTTTTGGACCTTCTGGTCACACTTGCAAGTGTTCATGGTGAAAATATGATAATGGCTGCTATTAAACTACTTAGGATTACTCTAGTACCCTGACTGATTATTTTGCTGCTGATTACCATGCCCTGACTACTGATTATGACCACCATGGTTGCCCTAGTCCTGATAACCAGAACTTGAGCCACCACCACCAAAGCCGAATCCATGGAAACATCCAGAGCCTGGCCCGCCAGATGACCCATTATTGTTGCCATGATGCTGAAAAGACTAGTTCCTGTATTCACATATGATATAACAATCCTTCCAAGCATGACTAGACAGCTTGTTAGGATAACTTTGTTTTGGGCATGGCCCATTAAGGGCTTCCTCACATTTCTCAGGCTTCCCGCCATTATAAGGTTGCTTGCCATTACGACACTGATTTTAAACCCTGCATTAGTGTTATCCACAAAGTCTGACCCACCATCGGGGTGTCTGCACTTTCCACCATTGCCATGGTTATTTTGATTGCCATTCTGCCCCAAGAAATTCTGTTGCTGACCCTTGCCGCTGCCGTTTTCTTGCCTTTACCCGACTTATCCTCATCTGAGCCGGGATCTTTTGTTCCGTCAGAGTCAGCATACCTGGTAATTACATCCATGAGGCTGCCCATATCCATGCACTTGCGCTTAAGCCGCCCTAACTTCTGTTTAAGGGACTCAAAGCGACAATTATTCTCCAATTTTAGAACAGCCTGAGCAGCCCCAATATTTTTCGAGGAGTGTATAATGGAGGCGATTCTGCAGACCCAATGATGGGCCGACTCGATGAGGGAGTCCTGGACTAAGGGGTCCTCGGGTGTCCGGGCTATCTGATATGGGCCGGACTAATGGGCTGTGAAGGTATGAGGCAGAAGACCTCCCCTCGTATCTGGGTAGGACTCTCTTTTGCGTGGATGGCAAGCTTAAAGCCCGGATGTGTAGTTTCCTTTCTCTGTAAACCGACTCTGTACAACCCTAGGCCTCTCAGGTGTCTATATAAACCAGAGGGTTTAGTCCGTATAGGCTAAGACAAATCACATAGGCTAGACATATAAGGTTTAGCCATTACGATCTCGAGGTGGATCAACACTTGTAACCCCTATACTCATCAAATACAATCAAGCGTGACATAGGGTTTTACCTCCATTAAGAGGGCCCAAACCTGGGTAAACATCGTGTCCCCCTTGTCTCTTGTTACCCTCGATCCTTAGATGCACAGTTCGGGACCCCCTACCCGAGATCGGTCGGTTTTGACACCGACATTGGTGCTTTCATTGAGAGTTCCACTGTATGAATATTTACTGTGGGGTAAAACTCCACAGCCCATTTATTAGAAAAAAGAAAACAGTCCAACAATATACAAGCACTGAGAGAGTGGCAAAAAAACAAGAATAAAGACCTGCCTAATACTTGCCTATTTTTACCAAAGGGCATTGACCCAAGATATGAGTTGACCTCTAATGCTAACACTAAGCCTGTGAGCTAACAGAAGAATATCATGTACAAATTTACATCTCCAAGAGGCAAAACGAGCCTACCCCCTGAAAATCCTCCCATTTCTTAAGATCCAGATGTTCCATGTTGCTGTGAGCATCACCTCAAAGAAGAAAGGATGGCCAAAACTGGTTCTGGCATTGGAGACACACTGTTGGGTGTCAGTCCCCTAGGTCCAATCAATCCGAAGATAATTCCACACCCTGCGACTGAAGTTGCACTGGAAGAAAAAGTGGGTTCTGTCTTCATGGACATATGCATTACATATAACACAAATGTTATCATGATTTGGAGACCTCCAATGTCTTCGAACCAACATGTCCTTTGTGTTAAGATAATCAAAGAACAGTAACCAGCCAAAGAATTTAATCTTCATGGTGCATCTACTCTTCCATAACCATTTGCATGGCAGAATAGTGGGCATGTGGGAATGCATAATATTATAAAAACCTTTGCCCGAGAAGGACCCTGACTTGGAGGGACATACCCACTGATCAGGGAGGAGGGGGTCTCTCTGCAAGTTCAACAACTACTCTTCTAAGATATGCAGCTCTGCAGCAGCTTCTTGAGAGATGGGCAGATAAAACATGGAGAAAAGATCCTGAGTTTGAAGCACATCCCTGACCGAGACCTTATCATCAATCACAAAAGAAAACAACCTGGGAAGCCTCCTCGCTAGGGGCAAAGAAGAGCCAGCCACATGCCATGCATCATGCCAAAATAGAGTTGTGTCCCCCATGTTGATATGAACAGAAGCAACAGCTCTGTACATATCATTTATCTTGAAAACTTCCTTCCACTAGAAAGATCCAGTCATAACAGTGGCCTGAGGCACAATGTTGTCATAGTATGAGTCTCAAACTAATGATACCCAAGAAACATCATGCTTGTTATAGAACTTATGGAGTTTTTTCATGAGCAGCCCCTGGTTCTGGATATTTAAATTAAGAATGCCCAGTCCTCCCTTAGCTTTAGGTCTGCAAACTAGATCCCAAGCAGCAAGAGATTGCTTTGGTGTGTCTGTGTTTCCTCTCCAAAGACATTCCCTAAAAATCCTATTCAATTGCTTGATAATTCCAGGAGGTATATGCAAAGTGCAGAGGAAATAGATTGGCATGGAAGTTAAAACTGAAGTCAACAGTTGCAACCTGAAGCCCTGGTTTAACATAGATGAACTAGCAGATAGCCTTCTCTCAATATTATCCACTAGAGGAAGGAGATCCACAATTTTTGGCCTGGTGGTACCAAGAGGAACACCAGGATAAGTGAAAGGAAGTTCACCTATCTTACAACCAAGAAGAGCAGCCAACCTGAGGGCTTCATCACTAGATACATTCAAAGGTATCATAGAGGACTTAGCAAAATTCACCTTTAGGCCAGTTGATTGTTGAAACACAGATAACATATTTTTGAGAGCCACCAATTGCTCCTCAACAGCTAGAAAAATGATGATTGTGTCATCTGCATACTGGATGATGGGGTAGTTGTGGTCAGGGGCTGGGATTGGGAGTGGCAGTGTTCCCTGAGCCAGCATGTGATTAACCACAGACTGCAATAGATCAGCAGCAATAACAAAAAGAAGAGGCGACAAAGGGTCACCCTTCCTGACCCCACACTTGCATTGTAATTGCTTTCTTGGTATGCCATTTAACAGAATAGAGGATGTGCCAGATGAAAGAATATTCTTAACCCAAGCAATCCACTTTGCATCAAAACCTTTATGATGAAGAACCTACAGAATTACCTCATGCTCAACTGTATCAAAAGCCTTAGCAAAATCTAGCTTGAGAATTATAATTGGTTTTTTTGATTTCTTGCATTGATGGATGTACTCAAAAGCCCAGGCTAGGAAATCCTGAATGGACCTGCATTTCAAGAACCCATACTGATTCTTATGTATGCATTGCAATATTACCTTTTGTAACCGATTAGCCAACAGTTTTGTGAGGAATTTCAGACAACTGTTGGTCTGGGAGATGGGCGTGAAGTCATATGGTCCCTCTGGTGAAATAATTTTGGGTATGAGAGAGATAAGAGGGCATTTGATGTTTCCCAGAGATAACTCCCCATCAAAAAAAATCCTGGATTAGCTGCAAAAAATCCTGCTCAATGATAGGCCAACATTTCTTAATAAACATGCCATTGAAACCATCCGGACTAGGTGCTCTGTTAGTGGGGAGCTCTTTCAAAACTTTTTTAATTTCCTCCTAAGAAAAAGGAGCAGAGAGCACTTCTAGCCCATCAACCGGTTGAATCAACTATGGAAGATAAAATCCCATGTTGATTCCTTGGGCATGACCCATCCGATTCTTAAAGGAAGACCACAAAATTCCAGCTATACGTGTATGATCAGAGACTGGTTCATTCCCATCTACCCTGAGACTGGCAATGGAATTCTTTCTCAGTCTTTCTGAAGCCATTACATGGAAGAACTTCGAGTTTTCCTCACCAACCTTGATATATCTGATTCTGCAACACTGCTTCCAATATATATAATGGATGCGCAGAAGGTTTTCATGGTGCAACTTAACAATCCTTCTGAAGTTGAATTCAGGAATTGTGAGGGGTCTCCATTCCTCAAGCTCATCAAAATGCAAAATCACTTTGGCACAATTCAAAGTCAACTGCTTGATGTATGAAATGTTTTTGCTCCATGCTTTCAGGTCCGTTCTCAAGCATTTGAACTTTTTAGAGATAACTGCAGCAGCAGACAAGTCAGAGAAAACCGGTGCATCCCAAGAGCGCTTGCCACATTGCATGAAACCTGGCATGTCGACCCAATAGTTCTCAAAACAAAAAACCCTAGCCATTGGAATAGTTGTGTCAATGGAGACCACACAGGGCACATGATCCGAACAGGTTTTTGCTAGAGGGAGGACCACTGTGTTTGGATAAACAGAAATCCAATCAGAGGTTGTGAAAAACCATTCTAGTTGTTTGAGCAGAGGGGTTTCCTACATATTGGACCAGGTATAACTTCTACCTTTCAAGGGCGACTCCAATAAGCCCAGATGACCAATGATCTCATTGAAAAGGAAAATGTCATTAACATCTCCCCCTGGTAAATTCCTATTATCCATAGACCTGATAAAATTGAAGTCTCCTAGTAATAGCCAATGTTCATCTAATGGTATCGATAAATGATAAAGCCAATGAACAAATTTATCTCGCAGTGGACCATCACAAGGCCCATATACTGACACCAAAGTCCAGGTTTCAGCGTTGTGTACCGAAGTGAAAGAAATCACAACACCAAAGCTTTGAATTTCAATGAGTGTGCCAACGAATATGGCCGAATTCCAAATAACTAGAATGCCTCCAGAGGCTCCTACCGAAGGAACAAAAACAAAACGAACAAACTGTCATGGGCAAAAGGTTCTGATCTTCCTAATATCGAAGTCCTCACATTTGGTTTCCTGAAGACAAACAATTGAGCACTGACTCTCCTCAATTTTTGCTCGAACATCTCTCTGCCTAGCCTTAGAATTCAGGCCTCTCACATTCCAGCACAAAACACACCAACTATGAAAGGATGTACTAGCCATAGGAAACTATATAGAAGCTATAAACTAGCCCACTACTTAACAGCGTAGCCACAATGCCCATAAAGTTTGATACATCCAAGTTGGAAATAACCATAAACTTCCAATAAAGTTCAGAGATAAAACTGATGAAAAGAGTTAACTGTGGGCCGCAAAATGCAAACATGACTAAGCCCGCCACACACACCCATGCCGCAGAAGGAAACATGAGATCATTCATCATTGGAAACTACATCATCATCAGACTTCTTGGAGGGAGCCGTAAGATTCTCCTCTGTGAGATCACCAGCTAGGATGCCCAAAGCAACACCGACCGCTTGCATAACCGGAATTGGGGTATCCGGTGGCACCTAGACTTGCTCCGTGGATGCCTCGTCAGACAGCTTGAGCTTCTTTCCTCTTGGGTGTCTCATGGCTGTTGGCTTGACCAGAACTGCAGAGAAAGGTTTGAAGCCATAAGACTTGGCACAACTTCTGGTCATTCTCCTGGTGGAGAAGTGTGGGGTAGCAGAGATTGATGCAACCGATCGGCGGGGTCGCTACTTCCCATGCTCTCTTCCCAAGAACAGATTCTGCAGGTGGTTTAGAGGCCACAAACATAAATTCAGATTCCGCAGGCATGATCTCAGAAGAGGAGACTGCCTGAATAGGACTTGCAGTTACCGGAGGTGCGTCCACAACATCAGATATTTCCTCAATTGTTACTGAGGATGATGACAAGCCGATCCTCCTGATCGGGCTGCAACTGTCGCAGGGGGAGAACTGGCAGTGGTAGAAATAATCCGGGCAGAGCAGTTGACACTTTCTTGATGAGGAAATCCGACAGCAGAGAGGAGAAGTAACGCTCCAAAATCATCTCAGGTGGCAACATAGGGCCATAGACAATCCTCACAATTCCAAGCTGAATAGAATCCATGGGCAAGACTAGGTGAAGTAGGGGCTGCTGCACTTCCTCCATATCCACTGCATTGTCATCCGAATCCAAGGAAGGATTGAGGATCATGGAGTTCTGGTCTTGGGCTTGCTCATTGACTTGTGCATGTTGCTGCAGTTCTTACGGCTGCTCCCGAGCACCCCAACCATCCTCATGCTGAGCATTGTGACCTTCATTATTGGCATTTGCATTGAAAGGCTGCTGATGCCCAGGTGGTACAACATTCCAACCTAGAGCAGGGTAGGGTGGCATCGCCCAAAAAGGTTGTGGTGGATTGACCCCTGGCATCGGGTGGGCGTTCCCATCCAGCGACATTGGGTCTTCATCTGCAGGTATGATAGCTTTGGCAAACTCACCTGTGAGAATATAGCATCCCGCTGTCCAAGAAACAACAGTACCACCCCAAGTTGCAAAATCTCTGAAGACAACCGAGTGCGGAACGAGTGCATTATCAGGGAAAGAACATTTGACCATAGAACGGACCTTGCGACGATCAGTGTTGTTCCAATAATGAAATTTACCAAAGGTACCAACAATCTCAGCTAGGTTAGTGGTGTTCTGATAATCTAAAGTCACGCCAATGAACATCAACTAGCCTGTCCTGTGACCATGGATAGATCTGAACCCTCCCCCTGATTGTGCGGAATAAATTTGACAAAAAACTCATTCCCCTCTGCATCTAGGCCCAATGGGAACGGTGGATGCTCGGTGAAAGAAGCATGCACAACAGGATCTTCCATCTCGAATAATCCAACTCCTTGAAACCAAGTCTGAGTAGATAGGACAGGGACATGCATAGTTTGTGTCAGAAAGTTCAGAACCTGCTCTCTCCGGATGGCCACAAGGTGAGCTGGAGGAAGAGGCTCGACGATCGCCACCATGAACTGCTCATGCCTCCTTGGCGGTGGAATCGCTGGCGAGTAGAAGGTATGTGGTAGCCTGTCCTCTCCCCCATCGACGACGTCAAAACCCGCCAGAAGGAAGCGGTGTGGGTCAATGGCATACACAGCCATTGAGGAAGCTGGTTGCTCAGCCTAGTGCAGTGAGGCGGGTGCCGATGCAGATGACGGAGTGTCAGATTGGGGTGGTGGTGGAGGAGAGCTGGGTTGCAGCAAGGGGTAGGGGGACGATTGGGGTTTTTGCTGTGCCGTCGACAGAAGGTTCGATGGCTCATTCGATCATCAACAATGATGTCGTTTCCGGGGAAACTTTCCTCCCCGGTCAAATTTTTGTGTTCGGCGGCTTCGCTCTGCAAGCCAACTTAATTGGACACCTCGAACAGATCGACAGCTACGCCCCTAGTCATCAGATCAGTTTCAGGAACCTAAATTATGTCACTGATATCCGAGGAGACTTGATCTTTAAAGGGTTCACGGCCCCGACCACCTCTCTGGACTTAGATCTGGAGCAAAGTGTCGGGTCCGAAGATGGGAGTTTTGAGCCCGCCAGACTCTCTTCTATAAAGCTCAGTCTCGAAGATCCAGAGGCGATTTAGTCCTTGGCAAGCCCGGAGTCAGACTGGGCTCCCCCTATCATTGAAAAGCCGGACTCGCCACCAGACTCTAGCTCTGAACTCTCGAATTCCATGTCAAGTGAACATGGCCAGGAGGCTTCCGCCCCGGCTAGCTCCGCAGATTCTTGTTTCCCCGTCCAATCCTCGCTCTTAAACGTCTGGACTTAATGCGGTCCCTCGCCATTATAGAGGGATCACCTCCGACCTACGCCCAACCCAAGTTAGGGGCAGAGAGCAGGTAATTTTACGTCCCACACACCACCCACTTCATAGCCACCGTCGAGGACTTAATCGACATGCTAGACTACACCTCCGAAGACATCGACGGCATGGAAGACGATGCCGGAGATGAACAAGGCCAAGACCCACCATTTACCGGACGTTGGACGGCCACCTCCACATACGACGTATATATGGTGGATACACCCAAAGAGGATGACGGCGAGGGCAGGAAGGATCGGGTTGATGACAAACTTGCTGAGGCACCACCAAAGCGTCGACTCCAGCGACACCGCTCAAAATGATGTCATGAAAAAGACAGTAATACCGGCTCCGGAGACAATAACACTCTAGAGAACGCCGAAGACCCCGAAGCCCCCGTCGAGCCCACATCCGAACAGGATGATATGGAGGAGGGGCAAGTTAACCCCGATGATCCAGTCAGGAACGAGGATTCGGAAGATAGCAACTATCTACCGCTCTTCGAGGATGATGTCAGCCTCAGCAACGAAGATTTCATCATGCCAGAGGAACCCCTTGAGTAGGAGCGCTTTAAGCGCCAACTAATCGCCACAGCAAGAAGCCTAAAAAGGCAGCAGCAATAGATCCAAGCTGAACAGGATACACTCAACGACAGATGGACCCATGTCCTAGCTGCCGAAGAATATGGCCTCCAATGCCCAACAAAGGGTTATCCGAAGCGTCAGCTACTACCATAATTTGACGACGAGGCCCTCAAGCCAATACCATCGAGACATGACCACGCTGATGAACCATACCGGCCACCACGTGGGTGAGATAAAGCGTCCACCTATGCCGAACACCAACCCGCACCACCTCGCCGTAGGGGCAGAGAGACATCGGCTCCAGGATACACCTACGACCTACGATAACACATGGACAATAGAACATGCCAAGCCAGATCAATCTATGGATCAAGGGGGCGTGCCCCAACACGAGAAGACGATCGTGAAGCCTGGCGCGATAGGCATAACCTCACCAGGGCCGAAAACTACATACGAATGTCATCCAAACTCTGTTGTGACGTTGCCCGATACAGAGGCACCGCACACCACCTATGCTTCACTAATGAAGTAATGTAGCATCAGTTCCCAGAAGGGTTTAAACTCGTAAACATCGAATCATACAACGGCATGACAGATCCCGCGGTATGGATTGAAGACTTCCTGCTCCGTATCCACATGACCCGCGGTAATGATCTCCACGCCATCAAATATCTTCCCTTAAAGCTAAAAGGACCAGCATGGCACTGGCTAAATAGCCTCTCGGAGAACTCTATTGGTAGCTGGGAAGATTTGAAAGATGCCTTTAGAGACAACTTCCAAGGTACCTATGTCTGGCCTCCAGACACCGATGACCTCAGTCACATAGTCCAGCAACCCGGAGAGTCAGCCCGAAAACTCTGGACCAGGTTCTTAATTAAAAAGAACCAAATTGTCGATTATCTGAACGTCAAAGCCCTCACGGCCTTTAAACACAACGTCCGTGATGAGTGACTCGCCCGACACCTCGGCCAAGAAAAACCGAAATCCATGGCAGCTCTTACCGCACTCATGACCCGCTTCTGTGCGGGAGAAGATAGCTGGCTAGCTCGTAGAAGCAACAGCACCGGTGACCCTGGCACCTCTGAAGCCAAAGATGGCAATGGTAGGCCACGACGCAACAAACACAAGCGTCAAAGCAACAATGAAGATACTGAAGACATGGTGGTCAACGCCGGATTCAGTGTCTCTAAACCCGGTCAGCGGAAGAAGCCATTAAAAGGAAACAAAGAAGGTCCATCTAGTTTGGACAGAATACTCGATCGGCCTTGCCAGATCCATGGCACCCCGGACAAACCTGCCAATCATACCAACAAAAATTGTTGGGTCTTTAAACAAGCCGGTAAGCTAAATATCGAACATAAGGGGAAAGGGCCACCTAGTGAGGACGACGATGACCCTTGCCCAACAAACACAGGGGGCAAAAGAAATTTTCCCCCGAGGTAAAAACAGTGAATATGATCTACGTCACTCATATCCCTAAGCAGGAGCGCAAGTGCGCACTAAGGGACATTTACGCCATGGAGCTAGTCGCCCCAAAATTTAATCCATGGTCGGCCTGTCCGATCACTTTCGACCACAAAGACCATCCGACCAGTATGCGTCATGGAGGTTCGGCAGCATTGGTCCTCGATCCAATCATCGACGGATTCCATCCCACGCGAGTCCAAATGGACGGCGACAGTAGTCTTAACCTGCTTTATTAGGACACTGTCCGTAAAATGGGTATTGATACCTCAAGTATCAAGCCCACTAAAACCACCTTTAAAGGAGTAATACCCGGTGTAGAGGCCTGCTGCACAGGGTCAATAACGCTGGAGGTAGTCTTTGGCTCACCGGAAAACTTCCGAAGCGAAGATTTGGTCTTCGACATCATCCCCTTCCATAGTGGTTATCATGCACTGCTCGGACGAACCGCTTTCGCCCATTTCAATGTAGTTCTGCACTACGCCTATCTAAAGCTTAAAATGCCCGGACCGTGCGGTGTTATAACAGTCAATGGAAACATGGAGCATTCCCTCTGTACTGAGGAGCATACCGCGGCCCTCGCGGCTGAGGTACAGGGTGGCCTTATCAAGCCAAATACTTCAACAGCCATCAAGCCCCCGGACACTGTCAAACGAGTCCGATCTACCCTGCAGAACGATAGTTCGATTCATCAAGAACTTGATTAGCTATTTGGCCTCCGTCAAAAACCCCACCTAATCGCGGCATGCGTACCACGCGTACATAACTACGCACTAAAAATACCATGGGCAAGGACGGAGGCACACTAAGGACAAATTCCACAATACAGCTCGACCCTATTCGGACCTTAATATTCTTCCCTTTTTCTGTTTTTTATTTTTATTTTTCAGGTTCTTTAAAACCCAAATAACTTTTCAGTGGTACAAAGGGCCCTTTCCCAGGCCCCTTCTGTATACTCGATCATTGATCCTCTCAAAGGATCCTACACCAAGGTGAAAAGCGGCGCAGACGTGCGGCAAGGTGTCCAAAGGATCTTTAAGACCACCTTTTTAGGACCTGTATACAGCTTTCCCTTGTTCTCAAACTCTTGGCATGTAAAATAGCCTTGACGATTGTGGCATTCTCTGTAAGAACACGTTTGATGTATCAATCAGACTATAGGAAAAACAGTGTTGCCCAAACTTGTTCGGTATTGGCTTATTTCATAATCTGTATTCCATCTTCACGACAGATTGACATATACACCTCGACATAAATTGCCAGGGGCTCTATTCAGCCATGTATATTTTCCAAAAACAAAAGTCCGAACACTTTCATAGTATACTTCGGCGTCCCAAATACCACATTATATGCATTGGCTCCGAATCATGTCTTTGGTCAATAGTTGGGTTGCCCGGCTCCTATGATTACCACCTTACGTTCCGCTTGTTCGGCTAAGGTAGTAAAGGGAGAACTACTGTGATTGTGTTACTGGTTCATCTGGTCAAACACCTCAGTAGAGAAAGTTGAAAACTGAATGTCATGATATAGCAAGAGCTGGCCAGTGGTTCAGCGACTTACTAAATCTTTTGCGATTTCTTCCGTATTATACGAAGGTCTGGCCTCCACCTAGTCATGCGCCTATGGCATCCATGTTCGGATAGTCGAACAAGCACCAGGGGCTAGCTTATTGTCCCATTGTCAAACTCCTATGGCTAAGTGAGAGTGATAAAGTCGCATAGTCTGATTGCCTGGTTCGCTGCACTAACACCTCCTTTAAAGACCAAGACGTTGGGTCAAGTGAGCTCATGTGCTACTCCCGAACACCCTCGTAGTATCTACATGGGGGCGAAAGCCGACAAATGGCAAATTTGAGAAATAAATACGGCCGGATAGGAGGAAGATATTTCTGAAAAAAGCACAAGTATATTACAAAGGCCTTGTTTCATAATACAAAGTCTGGGCAGCCCAGATACATTCATTCAAACATAATATCCTTTGAGCATTGACCCTCTATTAAACGGGCACCCTCCAGGACGCCCTCGAAGTATCGCTCTGGCTTGCGGTAGTCCTTGACCTCGGGTGGACCTTCAACTGCCACGGCGGCAGCCTTCATCTTCGCCCAGTGCATCTTGACACGGGCAAAGTCCATCCACACACCCTCTATGCACGCCAAGCGCTTCACAGCCTCAACTCGGGGCAGGGCGTCGCCGAGTCGCTTGACCAAGCCAAAGTAGCTGCTCGGAATGGGTCCAGCTGGCCATAGCCGGACTATGATGTCCTTCATGGCCAAATCGGACATCCTATGCAGCTCCGCCAACTGCATCAGCTGGTTTTTCAGCAGTGCTGGCCTTTCTGGCGCCAGGTACTGGGACCAGAAGAGCTTCTCCGTGGTGTTTCCCTCCTAAGACCAGAAGAATTGCATGGCGTCGGCCGCACTCCTTGGGAGATCCGTAAAGGCGTCTGGAGAACTCCATAGTTGATTAAGCAAGGTATATCTCTGACCGCCAAATATACTCTGTAAAAGAAAGGGCTTACCAGCCTCTATTTGTTCGGCTTTCTTGATCTCCTCGCGAGCCACCCGGGACTCAGTACGCGCTTCCTTGGCTTCCTAAAGAGCCTTGGTGAGATCGACCACTTGGGCCTTATTCTTTTCCTCCAAGGTCTCGCACTTGTTGGCGGCATCTTGGAGTTCCTGCTCCACTTTGGTCACCTGCTCCTCATACTTGCGGCGGGTGACCTGCTCGGCCTCTAAATCCACAGCCGCTTTGTCAGCGGCTTCTTGGCTCACCTGCGCCTTCTCCTTGGCTTGGGCGAGGGCACTCTTCTGGGCCTCGACCTCGGTCGCACTACCTGCAAATATGATCAGGATAACACAAGAGATTAGACCCCGCATTGGCATATTACTTCAGGTATGTAAACAATGTTTTCAAATCATACCTTGCGCGTCATCAAACCGCTTGTTCATGCGGAAGAGGTCCTCATCGGCCCGCTCCAGCTTCCGCTTGAGTTCGGATACTTCGGCGGCCTGGGCGGTTACCGCTAACAGTGAAGCCTGTTTATCAAAATAGACAAGTATGTTATCTCCTGCGAATATTAGTTGATCCTTTGTTCAACCCTTCTTTTCAAAAGCCGAACAGAGTCTAAGGGGCTACTATCTATACACAGGAATATTTTTGCATATACAAAGCAACTAAGAATATTACATCACGTACCTCAAAGCCTGTTAATAGGCTAGTAAAGGCTTCGTTCAGCCTGCTTTTGGCGGACTGAGCCTTCTCAACCACCGTACCCATGAGGGTATGGTGCTCTTCCACAATGGAAGTGTGCCGAAGCGCTTCCACCAGAGTGTCCGACGCCTTTGGATTGATAGAGGCCACCGATGGAGTCCACGCTCCCCTCTCCTTCAAAGGAGGTTGCTCGCTCGATTCCAGAGCCGTACGGGTCTCTGGAATAATGTTCGGCTAGGGGGCGGATTGGTCATGGCCCCTGTTACCGGTCTCCATGGGGGTCAGTTCCCTCATGTTCTTGGCAGCCGCGGTGTTATCCTCTGGCGTCGTTTGGGTGGCCTCCCGCACCTCTCCATGGCTCGGAGAGGCTCTTCGGGACAACACTTCGGTGTTGTCTGTGGCAGTTCGTGGGGAGTCTCGCGTAGGTGTCTCGCTCTCCACCATCTCCAGCCCCAGCGAGTTCCCAGAAGACGATGATAGTTGGGGAAGATCACTGGCTGGATTGCAGCACGCAATTTAAATATGTTAAAACTGCAATCATAAAAACCAGATATATATACAGTATCCTTGGACACTTACGATGTGGTCAGGGGCTTCGACCTGGGGCGCCACTCGGGGATGGCTTCAACATCCGAGTCCGAGTCGTCCGAAAGGGAAATCTTCCCCTTCTTGGACGCCTCCGCCTCTAGGTCCATGGAGGCCGCCCTTTTCTTCTTCCCCCTTAAGGGGAGGATTGCCCTCCTCCTCCTCTTCGTCTTCATCTCCCTCGTGGGAGGAGGGATGTCACATCCCTAGTTTGGGTAATGCCTACTGCTAGCATCTTGTGTTGCATCATGTCTAAGTTCTAACAAGTTGAACTGAGGAAATTCTAAAGCCTCAAAAATTTAATTAAAAGAGGGGAAAATAACCCTAAAAATTGCATTCAATGAACCCAAAATGCTCTTCAATGATGTTTGATATTTTTGGCAATGGTCTTGATCCAAACCAAAAATAATGAAAATTTTTGAAGAATAATTTTGGGCACTGATTTTAAATCATATTGTATTTTGAATTTGAATTTATATTCATATAACTAGAATATATCTTAAAATGCTCTTGAAATAATTTATGGGCATGTGGGCTAGGTCCATTTCTACAACATAAAATATTTCAGAAAGATTTGGCATGAGTTTAAGTTTTATTTTGAATTTAAAAGTGGCAAATAAATATAAAAGAAAACAGAACAGAAAAATAAAATAGAGCAGAATCTTACCTGCTAATCTGGCCCAGGAGAGAATCGGCCCAGCCCACCAGGGGCGCCGAGGTCTTCTTCCACCTCTGCCAGTAGGCACAGGGCGTGTGCCCGACGCGCGCAGCGCCACCTCCACCCTGCCTGCTTCTCCCCTCGACGGTTTAGACGCTCTGGGGGCGCCACGCTACCCCCTGGACCACTCGACCGCTTCCCTCTCTCCCTGCCTCGCCTCTCCCGCTCTCCCTCCCGAAGCCGAGCGAGCTCGTCGCCGCCGCTCACTGCCACCGCGCTCACCACCCGTCCCTCGACCAACCGCCATGTCCATCGGCTCCGCCTCATCGTCTGTGTCATCCCAGACAAGCCACGCATCCTCGGGCGCCCTACAAAATTGCTATCGCCGTCGTCTTCCACCTCGGGCTTCGACCACCGCCGCCGTCGATCCGCCATCTCCGACGCATCCCCGAGCCCGCTAACCATCCCTACGGATCCGCCGTGAGCTCCTCCTTCTTTTTCCCTTGTCCCCTCACTTCTGCGCGTTCTCTAGCCCCGATCCCCAACCGTGACCGAAGAATCTCGCCGCCGGCCATGGCGTGGCCGTGGCCACAGCCGCGCAAGATCGCAACCGAGCGTACCCAGGAGGCCGCAGCACGGCCGGAGACACCGCACTCGCCGCGTACCTAGGAGGCCGCAGCACGGCCGGAGACACCGCACTCGCCGCGTACCCAGGAGGCCGCAGCACCGCTCCGCACCTCCGGCCGTGCCTCCTAGCGACGACCCGAGCTCGCCCGAGCTCCGGCAGCTGCCAACATCATCGCCGACGTCTTTTCTGACCACCCCAAGCCCAAACACCACCACCACTCGACGCGGCAGCCCCATAGATTCACGTAGATGCTCCTCGCGTGCCCAATAGGGCCCTGCAGCGAAACCCCGACTCCCTCCGCCGCAGATTTGGTCGCCGGCGGCTAAACGCCGGCAGCTGACGTAGCCGTCATTGACGGTTAAACACCCCACTAACCAACCCCCCTACGGCACTGACACATGGGCCCTGCTGCATAACTAACCCTGGTTTAGCCCTGTTTAGATTAAACTAACCCACGGGCCCCACAGGTCAGCTTGACCTGGCCACGTCACACGTTGATCGACCCCACACATCAGTGTTGACCCGGCTGACGTGGCCATTGACCAGGCCCACCTGTCATTGACACTGAACATCACTGTGTCACTGACCAGTGGACCCCACTGGTCAGGTTTAACCTAGACCGCTGATGTTGACCTGCTGAGGTCAGCATGACATAGTGGTGATGCTGTAACTATTTTCTGGGATTTTAAATAAATCAGAAATGATTTATTTAATTCAGAAAATATCCAAAACTTCAAAAAATCACAGAAATTCAACCGTAGCTTAGATTGAAATAACTTATATATGAAAAATTATCAGAAAAAAAATCAAGGAATCCATCTGTACCATTTTCATGCATGTTTGAACAATGTTGGTCCTCTGTTTTGCACAAAACAAATAAAGGGCATTTAAATAATCATATATGGAGTTGGAATTTGAATCATGTATTTAAACCAACTTCATTTAAATCATAGCTAGATGCATTAGCTCAAATCACAGCATATTGCCATGTCATGATCATGCTTCATATTGTGGCATCGTATTGATTGTGTTCTTTCTCATTTACCGGTGTTTGTCCCCTCTCGATAGACGTGGTTCCGACGATGTGATCGATGACACCGATGAAGAACTAAACTATCTTTAGAAGTGCCTGTCAAGCAAAACCCCCTTGTTTATTCCGATACAATCCCACTCTCTCGCTCCTGCTCTCTTTTACTCCATTAGGACAACAGCGATTCAACTGTTACATGATGCGGTAGTTGAACCCCTTTCCTCTGCATGACCTATCATTGCCACAGTAAATAGATGAAACCCACTAGCATCAGTAGGAGTTGTTTGAGCCCTGATGTGCCTACTCATTCATGCTTGTTTGTCATGCCTACTACTGCTTAGAGTGGAGTCAGGTCCGATTCATCGGGGATGAATTGGAATGTGGTGAACATGTCCTACTGTTGAGAGCTAAGTGTGTGAACATGATTTGGTAAAGGTAGCGGTGAGAGGCCATGTAGGAGTACATGGTGGGTTGTCTCATTGAAACCGTCCTCAGGAACTGAGTTCTGTGTTTGTGATCCATGAACAGTTACTACCACACATTGGAATGCTTAAGTGCCCCTCTCGACTTTTTTAATCAACCTGATCTCTGTCCAGGAGTTGCAACTAGTCTCTGGTGTTTGTAGGTAGTTCTAGTAGTCTACTAAGTGGCACCCGATACAGGTGGGCTTGGGATAGACTAGGCACAGTGGCACGGTGTACCAAGTGGCACCCGGATGGTGGGCTTGGGAACCGTGCTCACATCGTTTGGGGTCGTGAGCGACACCCCGGCCAGATCTCCTTGCAGATGGAACCCGAATAGGCGATAAACCTGGACTAGAGACTTGTTGGTTAGTCAAGTCATGGCTGACTCCCTCGCCAGGCTTCCGCTTGAAGGTTGCCGAGATACACGATGTGTACATGGTGGTAAGTGGGGAGAGCGTGTCTGAAGAAGTACACCCCTGGAGGGTTATCATTATCTATTCGAATAGCCGGATTCCTCGAATATGGAAACTTGGACCCCTTGCATAGTTCATAGACAAGTGAAAGTGGATACTCTAAAATGCGCAAGATAAGCGTGAGTGCTATGGATGGCGTTCTCGTAGGGAGACGGGAGCGGATCCATAGTGGAGTATTGATATGGTGAATATGCGGACTCGTGTGCGCCACCCCAAAAGAGTTACTTGCTGTCGTAGTTCAGGATAGCCACCTAGTCAAAGCTGGCTTGCTGTAGTTAAACTCCACCACCCCTTTGTTGATACCGATGCATATGTAGATAGTTCTGATGTAAGTCTTGCTAGGTACATTTGTACTCACGTTTGCTTAATTTATGTTTTGCAGAGAGACTTCAGTCCCTCTAGTAGGTCCGTGTGGACTTCAGCATTTAGCTTGATACCTCAGCTACGATCTTGTGCCCTCGGCAGGATCTGGTAGATAGTGAGGCTTCTCAGCCTTTTTCATTTCTAGAAGTCTGTACTCAGACATATTAAGCTTCCACATGTGCTTTGGCTTGTATGCTCTGAATGTTGGGTCATGAGACCCATGTTTGTTTTATCTGGCCCTTCAGAGCCAAATGAATAAATACTCTGAGTCGTTGAGTCTTGTTGTGATGCCATGTTGTATTGCATATATTGAGCATATTGTGTGTATGATTGAAATGCTTGGTATGTGTGGGATCCGACAACCTAGTTGTTTATCCTTGGTAGCCTCTCTTATGGGGAAATGTAGTCTTGTGCTTCGTGAGCCATAGTAGTCTGCTACAGCCCGGTTCACCGGAGTCCTCCTAGCCTAGCACTACTGCTCCGGAACACTTGACTTGCCGGCATGTGATTCACTTCGTTCCTGTGTCTGTCCCTTCGGGGAAATGTCACACGGTGACATCCGGAGTCCTGCCTAGCCTGCTACAGCCCGGTTCACCGAAGTCCTGTTAGCCCATTGCTACAGCCCGGATTCGCACGCTGTTGACTGACATGCTCGATGTTGATTCATGTATGCATGTCCCCATAAGTTAGTTCCACTTTAGGTTCAGGACTAGTCATGTCGGCCCGGGTTCTCTGTCATATGGATGCTAGCGACACTATCATATACGTGAGCCGAAAGGCGCAAATGGTCCTGGGCCATGGTAAGGCGACACCCGTGGGAATACCGTGCTTGAGGCCGCAAAGTGATATGAGGTGTTAGCGGCTAGATCGATGTGATTTGGAATCGTCCTGACAGCTTTGGTATCAGAGCTTGACTGCCTGTAGGATTGCCAAGCCAAGTTGGTCGAAGTCGTGTCTAGAAATGCTTTAGTTATATAAGGGAATTGATTGTGGATGGGAACGTAAGGCTCTTTTTACTCCTTATCCTCATGACCTTCTGATCTGAGTCATCTTATCTTTTCTACAGGGTTAATAACTAGGCTTCTCTTCTATCTCTCAGGATGACGTGTTACTAAACCGTAGTTACCTAGGATTGTTGAGTTTAAGCCTTAGTTCAGTTCTTATTACTTCCGTATGTTGACCGTTGATCCCGGAACTTTGATATTGTGATGATGAGTGGTTATGCCACCATTTTGCAGGATGTCTCAAATCTTTTTGAGCATTTACAACCGTTATGTTGTCCGAGTCATCCCAGGTTTCTAAATAGTCTGATGCATCTACAAATCCCTTCCTCCCGTTCCTGATGTCCTTTTGGGCCAGATTAAGAACACTAATCGGTGAGTTGAGGTACTCTGTTTCCTCGACATATATGTTGGAGCTATTATTATGACCCTAGGCATCCTAGAGAAACACCCATTAATCTAGCAATGCTTTGTATTCCCAGTGTGATGATTCTGGCCATTATTCTCGAAAGCATCCCGTGATGCCATCTAGTAGTAGGTATTCCACTCCTGGGTTCCTGACCCAAGATCCACTCTACTTACCTCGTGTTGATAGTGTTGCTCGTACCTTTAGGATATTAGTAACCTTTGCGATGGTCCTCGAGGTCCGTGGTATTTCCTTCTTCCAAATACCATGAACTGCTTATGGCAGAAGTTCTTTTGAACCAAAGATCATAACCAGAGTGCTCTTGATGAGTTCTCCATTTTACATTGTGAATCTGCCAGTTCTACCTTTCTGCATAGGTTATCCGGAAGAAATGTTGACCTTTGCTCGACATACTAATCTATGCATCCACAACTCAGAAAGATATATGTTCCTTTGAGTTGCCCCTCTCTCTAGTTGTATCCTAATCTTCGTCTATCATTGATAGTAAAGAGCATGTCATGCACTCATGCTCATCGATATCTCATATTCTTGTGGTCTATCAAGCCATTCTATTCTGGAATGACTAGGAGAAACAAACTCCAGTACCTTATCCATCTCCAGGATTGGGTCAAAGCAGTTGTAATCTGCAAATCAAATGCCAACCCAGCCTTTGATTTTGTTCTACCCTGAAGTATTACCGTATTATGTGAAGAATGTCATGAGAATTGCACCACCCCTTGTGAATTCTTGACACAGTGATATTCCTTGCCATCATTGTTCATTCCTCGGTCCCGTGTTGTTGTAACCGGAATGCCGACAAGTGAACCGTGATGTGTGAAATCAATACTCCTAGCAACCTCATTGCTTGGTAGTTAATGGACAATACTCTCACTCTTAGCGTGCTGGTTATTGAATCATCATCTTAAGATTGATCGTGCTACCTAGTCCTTATTTCTGGTTCACTCTTCGATCCATGAGTTGGGATTGTGTCAATCCCTCACTCTTTCGATCATATCGTCTTGCCCTGAAAAGCAAGATTGTTCTCGAGCTTAGAGTCATATCGGTGGTTTGTGATTTTCCGGATATCTTCACGGAAGTATCACCAGGTCATCCCCTGACCGATATGGTGAGTTCGTGATCAAGTTGGTTTACCAATAAACCACTCTTTCTCCAAGAATCCGTGTTGGATACCCCTGAGCTAGTTGGTTAAGCTAAACAACAACTTGGAGAGTTGGAAGATAAAAGCTTTGCCAAATTTAGTTCATTCTGAAGGGATATCTTTGCGTTTGTTTGTGTGTTGAAGAAAGGTGATTTCTTCATCGATTGGTCCTCTGATCAGCTGTTAGATCTATTATCTTGCCAAAACTTTGATTTGGGTGTGGGATATCCTCAAATCAAATCGGAACCAACGATGATCATAATGTTGTCTTACTCATGGTTTTTCCTCGAGCATACACCGTTATATCTTTTGTTCTGACCAATGCTATCACTTTGTTCACATAATTGTGGAATTCCATCTATATGGAAATCTCGATGGCTTGTTGTTGAACATCCAGCTAGTGTTGGAAACTTATATAAGCATTATCATCATGTTCTGTTCATGAAGCATATGTTGGATGAAAGAAGCGACTTTCTCTGATTCGCGTGCAGTTGGTGCAAGTTGCTGCTGTGAGTTCGAGAAGGATTGTTTTTGTTTCCCCTGGTACCATCCCAAGTCAGTCATGCATGTACGAAGTATGCTATGGTTTGATAGGCTTGCTACCTCCATTCCATATGTATCTCCTTGTACACCAAGCCACTAACTCATTTGTTCAAGGAGAAGAAGTTCCTTCATAAGAGCTAATCATATGACTTATGCAAGGACTTTGTTATCCGCGATGATGGTTCCCCACTTGAACTCGGTAGTGTTTCGTTGTAAGACTACTATGTGGTCATGCTTGTCTAGGACAGCGTGTTCACATGTTTGTAGCAAAACCTGCTCATGTTTTGGAGCTTACTACCATAGTCCATCTCCCAAGAATCTCGTAACATCATCCTGTCGATTTGTGTTGCAACCTTTCCTTTTCCGACATGCTATCTCAAATATCCTGTTACCAACCAGATCTGAATCTCAGGCAGCTATGATGGTTGAAACATTCCTGACAGTGTCAAAACCGGTGGATCTCGGGTAGGGGGTCCCAAACTGTGCGTCTAGGCCGGATGGTAACAGGAGGCAGGGGACACGAAGTTTTACCCAGGTTCGGGCCCTCTTGATGGAGGTAAAACCCTACGTCCTGCTTGATTAATATTGATGATATGGGTAGTACAAGAGTAGATCTACCACGAGATCAGAGAGGCTAAACCCTAGAAGCTAGCCTATGGTATGATTGTATGTTATGGTTGTTTTCCTACGGACTAAAACCCTTCGGTTTATATAGACACCGAAGAGGGCTAGGGTTACACAAGGTCGGTTACAAAGGAGGAGATATCCATATACGTATTGCCTAGCTTGCCTTCCACGCCAAGTAGAGTCCCATCCGGACACGAGACGAAGTCTTCAATCTTGTATCTTCATAGTCTAACAGTCCGACCAATGGAGATAGTCCGGCTGTCCGGAGACCCCCTAATCCAGGACTCCCTCAGTAGCCCTTGAACCAGGCTTCAATGACGATGAGTCCGGCGGGCAGTATTGTCTTTGGCATTGCAAGGCGGGTTCCTTCTCCGAATAAATCACAGAAGAATTTGAATACGAGGATAGTGTCCGACCCTGCAAAATAAGTTCCACATTCCACCGTAGAGAGAATAATATTTTCGCAGATCTAATTTGCTAGCTTGTTTTGGCAACACGACGTTACGTCATGGCCCAGTGATTATTCGAACCGTTTCTTTTAACCAGCCCCGCACATAACGCAAGGCAGTTTTTCAACACGTCTTGTCAAAGCAGAGATCGTGTCCCCTTATTACGAGATTCTCATCAATACGGGCGTGGGTAACCCAACCACGCCATCAATTGCGGCGCTTGGGGGATAAGCGAGTTTTACCAGGCAAGTGGGGACGCTTAGTTTTGTCCTCCCATATAAAGGGATAAGGATTCACCTTTCTATCCATGCCTTCTTCCTCCTTTGCTCATCCGCTCCCACACACTCGAGCTCTAGCGCCCAAGTCCTCACTTCCATCTCCACCTTCTCCAATCATGTCCGGAGCGGGAGGCAAGTGGATGGTCTCCTCCGTCACGGAGGGAGACATCAAGAAACTGAGGAGAGTCGGATACCTGCCCGACGACATCGCGCACCGGCTCCCAGATGAGGGGCAACTCATTCCCACCCCCAGGCCCCATGAGAGGGTGGTATTCCTCACCCATTTCCTCCGCAGACTGGAATTCCCTCTCCACCCCTTCGTCCAGGGGCTCATGTTTTATTACGGCCTAGATTTCCATGATTTGGCCCCAAACTTGATCCTCAACATCTCGGCGTTTGTCGTCGTGTGCGAGGCCTTCCTCC